>NC_056524.1:47395443-47468654 GCF_019175285.1 Sceloporus undulatus | reverse complement strand
ATCCTGAGGAGGAAGAGGAGGCTCCTGTGGGCCCGGGTGTTGTTGTTCTTCTTCTTCTTCTTTGGGGGATGTCTGGGTTAAAAGAGGGGGTGCGGCTGTGAAGGGATTTCCTTTCAGAAAAGAAAGAGAGGTGTGTGTGTGTGTGTGTGTGTGTGTCTCTGTGTGTATTTGGAAAGCCTTTCTTCCCCCCAAGTGTCACCTCGAGGGAGGTCTTGCCCCAGCCTTTTCCCCCTTTCAGACTCTCCTCCTCCAAAAGCCACCCACAAACGACAAAAATAACCCCCTTTAAGAAGTCTCCCCCACAACACAACACAACACAACACACACCCCTCTTACAAGGGAAAGGTTAAGGAGCTGAGAGGGTTGTGTGTGTGTTGTGTGTCTTTGTCCTAAAGGTTTATTTTGGTGGTTTGTACTGGTTCAGCAGAGGGCTGTGGAAGAGGAGGCTTGACAATGCCTTGCCCCCCTTCTCTTCCTCCCCATAGATAGATAGATAGATAGATTGGGGTGTCAGGGTCAGGGTGGTATCTGTTTTGGTGGATTTGTGGGAAGAAAGGAGGCTTGATAATGCCTTGCCCCCCTCTCTTCCTCCCCATATACATATATTTGTGTGTCAGGGTTGTATCTCTTTCTGTGCTTTGGGGGGAAGAAAGGAGTCCTAACCATGCTTTCCCCCTCCCTCTCTGCCTCCTCTTCCTCCCCACATATTGGGGGCTCGGGGTGGTGTTTCTTCTGGTGCTTAATACCGGTCTGGGGTGGAGGCAAGGGGCAAAATAAGGCTTCACAATGCCTCTGTCTCCTTGTCTTGGGGGTGCCAGGCCTGCCTGCCTTCCAGGAGCTGAGCCTGGCTGCCTCTCACTCTCTCCCTCCTTCCCTTTCTCTCTCGCTCATTCTCAAATAAGCCTCTCTCATTTGAATAATGTCTAATTCGGGGAGGTTTATATTATTGAAATGGCCGCCCGGCTTTTCCCCGCCTCTCATGTTTAGTAATTCAGGCCTTTAATAACAGCCACTCAGAGCCCAACAGCCGTGTTTATATTTTACATTCGCCCCATGTGCTTTTGTGGTTCAATATGATTCCTCCTCCTCTTCTTCTCCTTCTTTCTCGCTCCCTTTTTGCCTTTTTTCCCTTTAAAACACACACACATTTTCTTGGCAGCCAGCAGGGCCTTGAGATGAAACCCAGGCTGTTAGGAGGGAAGGGAAAGGAGGAGGGGAGCCAGGAGTAGTAGTAGGCCCAGGATCCTTTGGCAGGAGCTGCTGAGGCCTCCTCTCCTCCTCCTCCTCCTTCCTTCCTTCCTTCTCTCCCTCCTTCCCTCTCTCTTTCTCATGGCTGCTTGATTTATTTACTAATAACCGAGATGCCCCCCTCTCAGACCCGGCAGCAAAAACAAAATCCTCCTGGGGCATCAGGAGCAGCACCACATCTCCTCGTTGTCTTCGCACACAACACACCACCTTCTCATATGCCTCAAATCAGGGGCTTATTTTTAATTTATAGGCAGCAACAACAGGACTTTGTAAAAGCCGCTCCTTCCAGATCAGTGTCTCTGTGTATGGCCTTTCCTCTCCCTTTGTCTTGATTGACTTCTCTCACTCTCTCTTTTTTTAATAGAGAAAAGACAGCTCCTCGCAGTTTTTTGCAGGCGGCAAAATCTGCAGCACCTTTAAATTAACGAGCCGGTTTCTTTTAATGCGACAAGTACAATGCGAGAAGCACATAATGCGCAGAATACAGGACGGTCTAAATCCCCACTACCAGAAAATAAAATAAAACCATGCTAGGCTTGCCTTAGGGTCAGAAACGACTTGAAGGCGCACAGCAACCAAACAAAACACGTTTTGTGCAGTAATTAGAGGTAGTCTCAAAAAACAACAACATTCGTTTTGCTGTTAAAGCCTGAGTGACTGACGCAAACAGCATTGTTTTATATTTAATTGTTGGTGTTGTCAGAACTAAAAAGGATCAAACGTTGTGAAAAATCCAACAAATAGAAAAATGATTAATCTTAAGGTTCTGTTAATTGATACAATTAGAAGCATCTATGGTTTTTGAAAGAATGACATTTTTAAGGCCACAACCCCACAAACCAGTCAACGCTGGCCCTCTTTTTAAAATTACTTTAAAGGTGGGACTTCTAGTATAATGAAAGCATGCTTGACAGATTTGTGTAGTTCTCATTAGTGACCATTCTCTTGAAATAGCCTGACAGCAAGCTGTTTTTGCACCATCTCTGTCTTGATTAATATTAAACAGTCCTCGAAACATGGCAGAGAATTGCATATACAAGAACCATGAGTCTTTTTCTACATTTTATAAAGATATTTTGCTTTTATAGTAATTGGCCTTATGTCCTCCTCTGGCCTTGGAAAATAGAAAGCTAGTACAGTATGTTAGAAGGAGGGCCAGTACAAGCTATAACCAAGACAATCCATTTACCCCTTTCATAGGCCAGAAGCATAAGGTTGGGTAACAAAAAAGTAATATAATTGGATGCCTTAAAAGCGTGTGTTCCTGCACCCACTTTTCAAGATGTGGTCAAGCTGATGATGTCACTGGCCATAGGAGAAGATGCAGTTAATTTGATTTATTGACCTGCTAGGTGTAGTGGCGAAACCTTCTCACAGGGAAACGATTTATCTGAGGACAATTTCCTTTATAGCGGCAATTTAACCACTGCTGAGGCTGTAGATATTTTATCCTGGGTGATAAAAATGTATATCACATCTTGCAAACAAAATACCATTGTATCTGACAATTTAATAATTTTTAAAACATGAGTTGCTAGATTTTTTTGGTTATGTTGGGGAGCAGTTTCTTTCAGACCAAATCTGATAATTTTGTGCATCTATAGTTTTGCTTAACTTAATCCATAATGCTTTCAACATATGAGGCTGTTACCACAATTTATCTCGAATGGATTGTAGACCGATATTGTCATTTTACCAGTGTCTCTCTGCCTCTGCCCAGAGTGGTATGTTTACTATTCTGTCCTCTCTCTTGGCACTGGGATGTTTGAAAGAAACTGGAAGACTGGTTTTAGTATTGCAATTTCTAATGGTCTCTTAACTCAAAAGATATCAGAAGTTTTGTTCATTCACATTACCAATGCTTAGTTACTGTTCTGACATTGATAGAGTTCTTGTTAGAGTTTGCTCTGTTCTGACTCTTGTAATATGTATGTATGTGCTTTCAAGTTGCCTGTTGACCCCATGAATTTCATACATTTTTCTTAGGTAAGGAAAACTCAGAGGTTGTTTTCCCAGGTCTTTCCTCTGAAATATAGCCTACAGCACTTTCTGTTCATCTGTGGTTTCCCATCCAAGTACAGTTCTGCAATACACTCTACGTGGGGCTACCTTTGTGCCAAGTTCGGAAGCTTCAGTTGGTGCAAAATATGGCAGCCTGGTTGGTTGCTGGTAAATTCAGATTTGACCACATTACGCCTATTCTAAAATCTCTCCACTGGTTGCCAATCAGCCTCCAGGCACAGTACAAGGTGTTGGTTATCACCTTTAAAGCCCTACATGGCTTGGGCCCAGTTTACTTGCAGGAATGCCTCCTTCCATATAATCCACCCCGCACTCCCAGGTCCTCTGGGAAGAATTTACTCCAGCCGAAGAAGACCAGGTTGGCTGCTGTTTCCCAGAGGACCTTTTCATTGGCCTCGCTGAAACTGTGGAATGACCTGCTGGAGGGGATCCGTTATATTACCTCCGTTGACGCTTTTAAAAAGACCATTAAGGCAGATCTCTTCTGGCAGGCCTTCCCAGAATGACCTACCATTAAATTATAGCCCCATCCGCTCCTAGTTGTTCTACTCCATTTGCCCATCTTTTAATTGTTTTATAACTATCTTAATCTCGAACATGTAATTTGATTGTTTTATTTTGATGTTGGTGGGGGTTGTGTTGTATAATTTTGATTATGTTCTGCTGTGTGTATTTACTTCTTTTTACTGTATCCTGCCTCAATCTATAGGGAGAGGCGGAATAAAATAATAATAATAATAATAATAATAACTTCTACTACCCATCTGAAACGTGCTTTCCTTATATACTCTAGTTAAAGTTCTGAATTAATTTTAAAGGTATTAATTGTCTTTAATCTTGTGCATTGCCTCTTGGTGATAAGCCCCTTGTATAGAGTAAATCCAGTACAACATTTGTACAGATCACTTGTTTTAAAAATATGGGAATAAAACACAGTCTGTTCTTTGACTGTGACCACTGTACTTGTTGTTGTGTGCCTTCAAGTCATTTTTGACTTACGGTGTCCTAACCCCATCATGGGGTTTTCTTTGCAAGATTTGTTTAGAGCAGGTTTGCCATTGCCTTCCCTTGAAGATGAGTGTATGTGAATTGCCCAAGCTTTACTGTTCTCCCACATTCAGTTATATAGTTGCCTGGTTAACAGACTCTTGTCAAAATTACACTGGGTAATCCAGGTAAAACAGAGTCTCCCTTACCCCAGAAGGCCTATCAGATCTGTCTGGTATAGTTGGGGGACTCTGTGAAGTAGATACAAGTAGCCATGGGGTGCATGAAGTGTAGAGGAAAGGGAGATCTTACAACAAGTGTGGATGTCCCTTCAGATGTGACGTTGGGTGTAACCCAACATGCTGCATAAGACAACATGCAAATTAGTATGGTCCATTTTCATGCTACTGGTTAAAACAACTGTACAGTGGCATACAGAGTTTTACTTAGAGCATTTTAAAACACCTAAAGTTCACCGGAGAGTATGTGGAACTGGTTATGTAGTTGAAGCATTTGCTACACTAAAACTCAAGAAGACTTGAAGAATGAGATGTCTGGCACAACAGTACAGTAGTTTCTTATCGCTTCCTATTCACAAGTCATGCAGTATTCTTCTTTACAGAGTGATTGAATATTTGGTTGATACTATTATTCTGATTCTTTCATGCCAGGATGTGTTGAGCCAGCCAAATATTCATACAGTATACAAAAACAATGCAGTGCAGATTTGCAGTGATCAGAGTAAGCAGAGGATCTCTTGCTTTCCAACAGGCTCCATGTCAGAGGCATACAGTAGCGTACTCTCCCAGTCCATACTCAGTTTAAAAAAATAAGTACTGATATAGTAACTACAAGAACTGTATCATTTTATTCAGTGCTGGTATAGCATCCTGGAGCTGATAAAGTTGCCTAGATATGGTATCATTACCAGTTTAGAAAGCCTTGTCACTTTAGCTTTTTTCAGTCTAGCATTTTGTTAACCTTTCAAAGGAAAAAAATACAATGTTATATCAAAATTGGAGCCTATATGGTGATTAGTGAAAACTTTTTGCATAGTTAGGGCAACAATTGTAGTCTTACATATGCTTCCTTGAGAGAAAGCCTAATTGAATTTTATAGGCTTGTTTTAAATGGACATGTTTAAACTTGTGCTGAAAATAACTGTATGTTCATCTAAGAGAGACATACACTTTTTGGTCCTTTTTGTCCGATGGATTTAGGATTCTTGAGCAGTACTGCAATGCAGTGCTGGTCTGGGTTATTAGCAGCATGTTAGGATAAATTGAGGGTTGTAACAATATGTACCATGCAAATAGCATGCATTAAATCGGGCCATGTCACACACTCTCAGCCTCAGAGGAAGGTAAACCCCTTCTGAACAAGTTCTGCCAAGAAAACCCTGTTGTAAGTTCACCTTAGGGTCTCCCTAAGTCAGAAAAGACTTGAAGACATACAGCAATAATTTACTGAGTGGATTGCATTGCATTCAGGGAGAACCTCGGCTCATTCTGGTTTGGCCCTGCTTGCTCTTTAAATAGAACTTTGAACAAATGTTAACAAATAGGTTTTTGTTTGTTTGTTTGTTTGTTCTTCTCTTTAAATTATATTTGGCAGATACAATGTTTTTCAAATTCTTGTTCCTACTTTGCACATTCCTCTTAATAAAGGGGGCAATTAAATAAATTAAATAGGGCACAGTAAAAAAAATGCATATTGATAAGATCAAGATGAGACAAACATTTACACAGGACAGGTGACTTTGAAGGCACACACAAATCAGGTTATTAGTATATTTATTGCAATACCCTTTCTTCATATTTAAGTACAGTTTTGAGCTCCTGCTTCAGGTCATAATTCTCAAGTTGTTGTTTCCTTGTGATAATTTTCAAATAGCTATGTTAAAAACAACAACAACTCTACAACCAAATATAATAGATTCTCTGTTGCTCCCAAATTTAATCATTTATTAATAATAAATATAATAATTTCTTAAACAATAAATGCATCAGTATCTTCCTGGTACTCAATTATTGATGACCCAGCTTTACCTTTAGTACAGGGGCCCTTTGATGTTTTATAAATGTTCTGTTTACATTTCTAGCTGTCAGCAGTTAGAACATACAACCTTCAGAAATAAGGCAAGAATGTTAGTGTCTCTAATGGGAAATCAAGTAAAATCCTCATTGTTTTGAACAGTGTTTTTGTATTAGTTATTAGAAGAGTAAATGTGTGCCACCAGTAGCAATTTAGTAATAGCAGTGTTTATGAACATGATATAAAATTAAGTAGGCAAATTGCATTCACCCTCCAGGTCACTAACCTTCCTGATGTAATTCCTAATGCTAAGGGCCCATTTGCACAGCACAATTATAGCACTATGATATCCTCTTTAACTACCATGATTTCATCGTAGGGAGTCCTGGGATTAGTAATAAGGTGAAAGTCTTTTACTCTCCAGCTGAGATTTCTAAATTCCCCTCCCTAAAGTTCAAAACCAAGGATTCCAGGGAATGCAGCCATGGCAGTTAAAATGGAATCATAGCATTATAATTGTGCAGTCTGAAAAGGCCCTAAGTATTCCCTCTCTGAAGTAACAGAAGAAAAGAATGGTTAAATTGGAATTCACTCGTGAGAGTGTCCACTGATACGTCACTTAAAGGAACACACATCTGTCAGTTACATCAAACTCTGTTTCCCCTTTCTTCATTTTCTGCAGGTGCTGCAGGTAGTGAGAAATAGCAGTGGTATAAAAGGTGAGAGGGATGAAGAAGTTATGTGATGTGGGTTATAACTTTGTTAGAGGTGGAGTTCATGCTGAGTACAGGATGGGAAAGGTAGAAGGTAGAAACACAGGTAGGAACGAATGAGGGAGGCACCCAGGTCCAAGCGTGGCTGGGATATTCAGAGTAGGACAGTTGTCGCCATTGTGGAATGACAGTAGTATCCAGGAGAGAGTAGCAGTGAAGTGATAGCATGATGAATAAAATGACAGCCACTAGTTAGATGGACAAACAGCATGCCTAGGAAGAAAAATCAGCAAGATGATGATGTCTATTGTTCAAATGATATCAGAATGGTGTCTAGAATACAGTGACAGAATTATCAAAGTGCAGAAGGTAAAATGACAAAAGTATGGAATGGAATGACAGTCTTCCATAGAAGACTGACAGTGACAAGTGTGAAACAGTGTAGGATTATCCCATGGGCATATCGTAGAAGAGTACAATGAAAATCAGCTGATTGCTTTTCCACCTATTTCACTGAACTTCATTGTGGGAACAGCAAATTTCTGTGCATACTTCTATTCATTTCTTGTGCTTTTCTGTCTCTAATATGCTCACCAATCCATTCCTTATGGCATTCTTGTCACACCAAATTCTTTTCCTCTGACTGAAATGATCCCTTTCTTTCTGACCACTTTAGTATGTTCCTACAAATATTACTTTTTACATTTGTTGTTATTGTTTATGACTTATTGTCGTAAAGTTGTTTGCAATAAGATCTGTTGGTGACAACCCATGTCTATACATATGATAATCTCCAAAGATTCTTAAAAATTTTAGGTTATAGTAGATTATTGCTCAGTTTACAGCACCATATACATTTATAATTATTTTTTTAACATTATTTGTACTGACGTTCACAAATAGTATGCCATTGAGAGCAGCCTTATACTCAAACCTTTGAGATTTATAGGAGTGAGGGGCAGCTATGAAGGACATAGACAAGATGCTGAAGAGTAAGGATATATAATTGAATACTAAAATTAGGATTGTCCATGTCATTGCATTTCCTCTTTCTGTGTGTGGTTATGAAAGCTGGACAATCAACTCATCTGAAATGTGGGGCTTTCTGTGGATACCGCAGACTGCTAAAAAGGCAAATAAATGGGCCTAGAGCAAATCAGACGTGAATTCTCCTGTGACAGAGTCACTGGCGGACTTGATTTCCCAAAGCCAATACTGATTCAGGTTGGTTGTAGGGAAGGAGCTGCTGTGGGAGGAGTGGATATAAAGAGGAGGAGTGAGTGACCGTTAACAGACAGTTCAGTTCAGTTGAAGTTCAGTTGATGGAATTCAGAGGCCAGTTGAACTTGTAGAAAGTTCTGAGGCAGAAAATAATAGTTCAGAGGCAGAAGGGAACAGTTTAGTTTTAGAAGAATTCAGTAACAAGAAATTAAGTAGGGAAGTGCCTGCAACTGTTGTTTTATTGTAACCATATCTCATCTGTGAAACTATCATATATAAGCAACATTCTTCCCACATGTTATTAAATAAAAGTAAGGTTTGTTTGCTACAAGAAGAGCTTTTGCCTGAGTAAATTCATAATCATAAAAGCACAGGAAACATACCACCACAGATTTAGAATTTATAAGAGGAAGACACTGGGGACCCTAGCTCTTATACATTTAGGGAAAGTGTATAAAGGGAGGATCTTGGGCAAGTGTCACTCATGAGGAGTCCTCCGATGTCTCTGAGATAAAAAGGTAGCCTTGAGGCATTGATGAGAAGCCCTTGTGACATCTCCCTAGAAGCCAAGGTGACTAAACTGAGGCTGTTGTGCTTTGGTCCTATCATAAGAAGACATGACTCACTAGAAAAGACAACAATGCTTAGCAAAGTAAAAGGCAGTAGGAAAGGGGGAAGACCACATTTCAGATAGATAGACTCAGTCAACAAAGCCATGACCCCGAGTCTGCAAGACCTGAGCAGGGCTGTTGATGACAGGGTTACTTGGATGTTTCTCACTCATCAGGTTGCCATAAGTTGCCAGTAGCTTGACAGCAGTTAACAAGAACAAAAACTATTTATCTGCTACATTATGTATTGGGCTAGGCAAGCCCTGTAGATAATTTTTCCAGAGCTGGAGCACTTGCCCCAGGCCATACCAGCTAAATGAAAAAGGAAGTGATCAGAACTCACTTGTTTTTATTAAAATTATTTTTAAAATATCTGTTTATTTGCTAATAAATGATGCTGCGGACACTATTCTTCAGGGAGATCTTTAAAAATTAATAGGGATGCTTGCCCCTTTGAGGGGCCACAAAATTGTGACTGCATGTGGCTCACTACCCATATGCTACCAGTTCCTGTTACATATCATATATTGCATATAATAAATACATTACATATAATAAAGTATGGAGGTCTGATAGGAAGACAGGTCTTTTGGCCTGAATCCTATTGTTAGATCCACTGATGAAGAATAGGGTAGATGGGATGTTTTAGTCTGCACAAAAACATCCACTGGAATAGTATTGTTGGACTGCAAGTTCTATCAGTCCTGCTTAGCATAATAAAGATGAGGAATGCTGGGAGTAGCAGTCCAACACAATCGGAACAGTGCATGATTCCATCCTTTTTTCAAATATTTTGTTCCAAACATATATTTCCTGGTAAATATTTGAAATCTTTTCATTTATTCATTTCTTATATATTCTTTTCCATGTGTATCTTTAGGCACATTTGAAATAAATTTCATTGGACAATCAGGAATGAAATACTCAGCTATTTAGGGAAATTTTTACATGTGAGAAGAATGCTGTTTGTGCCAAATCTGAAATATACCATTTTAGACATTGCTATGTAAGAAATGGAACATTTGCATACTTTTGCAATGTGTTGAAATACCCAAGCTTTGAAGATGTTCTTTCAGAAGATCTTGCCTTTGATTCCTAAAGGTAGCCCTGTCTTTAAAGCTAGTTTGGACATGTTTTTTATAGTAAATTGTAACTGAAACTACACTTTTGCTTCAGCTGCTGGCTTTGAAGAGTGTATTTGAACAGTGGTGGACCCCATAAAGGGATAAAACAGAATTGTAGTACCTTCTAACACATGTGAGTTGGAATCGTGTTGCAATTAAAGTAAACCCACATAATTACTTGTTGAATGGGTGAGTCAACACATAAATCCAGCTGATTCAATAGGCCTATTTTTGCCACGAATAACAATAGGATGTAGGCATAAGTGAGTGAAATGTCTTAAGTGTGGGAAATGACAGACATTGAGAATGCTCTGTAGCTGTTGTCTTATGCACACAGGTACTGGGATAAGGGTATCGTATAAAATAATTAAATAGGTAAAAGGTAAGAAACAGAGGGACTTTTGAATAAGATAGCACTGCAAGTTCTTATTTCACTTCAACTTACATAGTGATCTTATACATACAAATGTGTCCTGTCTCCCATTTATTTTCTTGTTAGGTGCAGTTGCACATGTGTATCTGTTGTGTGAATAAAATTGTTCTTGCACTGAAAGAAGACCATATTCTCTAAAAATATCCATGTCCATATAAAGCGGAGGAGGCTCAGAATCCACTTTGCAGTACAGTATTATCTTCCAAAATGCTGTGAACTTTTCATTTTCTTTTGTGGGGGTGCACTATAGGATTTTTCTCTTAGGCTGTTGGTTTACTTGGCATAATTTAGACACATTTGTGCATGTCTGATACACTTCATTTCTAATAAATAGATTATCTATAAAGACATAAACAATGTAGGAAACATTTGCAGTCATAACTAACTTTTTCTGTTAGCATTGTTTATTGTAAGTGCATTTCAGTGTAATTATGTCCATATAGGCATCTTTAAAAATGAATTAACATGGCAATATATTACAATACCATTTTCTACATATAGATCAAGATAGTGGCTTATGCCACAATTTGTTATCTGACATGCAGGCAAGCATAGTATTCTGTGTCTGTTTGAAAGAGTTGATCAAAACAAAGTAAGAAAGAAGGGTGAAGAAGGAACAGAGCAATAGCTTTTACCAAGTGCCTGTGTTGTCCCAGCATATACAAAGCTCCTTTTTCCAGAAGACAATGATTCATGTATTGTAGGATTTGCCTGTAAAAGCTTGTAGAGTACTTGAAAAATATTTGGAGAGTGGCTGGTAACAGATCTAATTTCTGCTTGTATACTACTTGCAATGTAACAGTTTGAAACTTGTTAGAACATCCTCTCTACTACTTCTGTTGACATTTCCAGTGAGAAAGAAAATTTGAACAGGTAAGGACAAAAATGAAAAGAGGCCCATAGCTATTGTCCAGAACGAGCTTAGATGTGATTCGCAAAACAATGTCTTTCCAGGTGTTCCCCCCAGAAATGTGTGTGGTTAAGCAAATAAGCCCTACTTGTTAAGCAATAGACATAACATTTTATATGTCAGAGTAATATGTGCTGCTACCATTTTAAATGATTAATACAACTTTGTTAATTTTAAAGAAGTAGCACACTTTTTATACTGAGAATGTAGTCAGACATAAATTAAAAGTAAGTGGATAATAGCGCTTTTTGTCGTGTGTAACATTTTAGAAATGAATGAAGATACTAGACTTCCTTGTATTGCATCAAATTGGAACCGATCAATTGTTTCAGATTGTTTTAAGGAATTTGTAAGTAAAACAGTTTGAGCCTATTCTATTTTACTTGTAGAAACTTAATTCTTACATGTCCACCTAATACAGAAGTGTGAAACCTGTGGCCTTCCAGCTGCTTTTGTACTCCCAACTTTCATCAGCCCGAGGCAGCATGGGCACTGATAATGGATTATGGGAGCTCTAGGTGATTAGAGAGACACAGGTTCCTCACCTTGACCTAAGGAGAGATTCAGACCTATAACTTTCAGATAAAGAATGCCAGGGAGTAATTGGTTATTTATCTAATGTACTTTGCATTGAACAGCTGATTGTGGATTTGAACTGTCTGTGCTATATTGTTTGTCAAAAGAGTTTGTGCATCCCACAAACTTTCTGGTGTAAGTAAGTAGACTGTACACCCCCTTATGGCTTGGATGCTGTAAAAGAAGGACTAACAACTGTCAGGGGAAGAACAAGTTCCTGCTTTTTTGCCTGTGGGATTCCTGAACTATGAGAACTTGAGTTGCACTGGAGTGATCACTGGTAAAGGTGGTAACACCAAAGGATACTACCATTTTAAGGAACCAGTTCAAGAACAAGACATGGGCAAGGATCAGCCCCTCTGTCTGAAAAAGAAATTGGATTTTGTTGCTGTTCATTTCCTTGCCTGACATTGTCTTATTGTCAGAGCTGTCATAACTGAGGCTTCTGCCAGATGGATGTGTTTCCAAAAGAGTGAAGGTGGTTATGAGAACCAGGGAGTAGCCAGTGAAATCACGGAGAGCAGACAGAAGAATAGGAGATTATCACACAACAGATGGGATCGCTCCCCATTCCTATCCCATGCATGATAGCAATCGCGCAAAAGCCTTTCATAACATAGCACTGATCCTGTCATTATCCTGTTATTGAAGCATCATTGCATTAATCAATTTCAATGATGGGACAATGACAGGATCAGTGTGACGTCATATGAAAGGCTTTCGTGTTATCGCTGTCACTCATGTTTTTCGGACAGGATAATGTCTGGATAAGCGTGACGTCATCTGAAAGTTCTTCCCCCAATCTCTTGAGAAGGACAGGACAGGGACAGGACAATGATGTCCCGTCCCCCGTGTGATAATGTTCATAGAGTTAGAAGAGATGGCTAATTTGATAAGCATGCCCTCTCTTCCATCATCCAGGTCACTGATAAAGATGATAAAAATGTTGAATAGCACTAGGCCTAGGACAGAATCCTGTGGCACCCGACTAGTTACTTCTCTTCAGGATGAAGACAAGCCATAGGTGAGATGGAAATATGAAACAGGAATTTTGTTCTGACTTAGATGACAGAAATGATACAGTTTCAGTGGATGTAATCTTAGCCTCTGCTTGTCCACTGTTGATGGACACTTCTCAATTTGTGCAGCCTGAGGATTAGACAGGATCCTTGGAGTGGTGAGAGGCTCCACAAGTATACTAGACCCTTGCTCTTCCTGGCTAATTAAACAGAGCAAAGGATGACTGGCTAGGTGAGTAAGGGAAGTGAGTAATACCTCTTTGCGACAAGGCAAGACCATATCTCCCTTGATGAGCCCATTAGAGCTTGACGATTCTCTGGAGAGTTCTTCTCTCTGTCCTGTCTCTTCTGGGAACAAGGGAAGGGCCTTCTCTATGGTTGCTCCCAGACTTGATACTCTCTCCCTCAGGAGGCCAGGATGGCCATGTCCTTGTTTTCCTTCTGTCAGCAAATCCAAACATTTTTAAAGATATTACTTTTACAAATTGACAGGTGTTGGCTTTTAATATAGTGTAGTGCTGTTTTTAAGGGTTGTATGTGGCCTTTTAAATTAATTTAAATATTTTTAAATATCTGATGTTTTAATTATATACAATGTTTAATTGTTTTTTAAAGGTTTTATCTTACTTTTATTAATGCTTATATACAGTTTTTAATTTGTGTGGTTTTAAATACGTTGTTAGCCACCCTGAGTCCCAGTATTCTTCTAAGATTACTTGTTGATTTATGACAACTCCGTGGATTTCATAGGGCAAAAAATACTTAGAAGTGATTTTGCCAGTTCCTTCCTCTGACAATGAACCCATATCAACAGATTCCTTATCCGCGGATTCAACCATATTATGAAAATATTATATATATATATATATATATATATATATATATATATATTCCAAAAAGTAAATCTTGTTTTTACCATTTGATATAAGGGACACCATTTCACTATACCACTGTATATAATGGGAGTTGAGCATCTACAGATTTTGGTATTCATAGGGGGTCCTGGAACCAAACCCCAGCAGATACCAAGGGCCTCTATATAGCCTATAGCAGCTGGTATTCATTGCTGGTCTTCCATCCCTGTACCAACCAGAGCTGATCCTGATTAGCTTCAAAGATCAGACAGAATCTGGTGCCTTTAGGCCATTCACGGTGAGGTGTACCAATAGTGTAACTGGGATTCAATACATTAGTATTATATCTAATGGAATTTCTAGAAACCTTCCTTATTGAGGTGTTGTGATTTTTCCTTATTATACTATGGTAAAAAAATACAGTGGGATACCAAAATTCGTGGGATGTCAAATCCTGTTGTCCCCAATGGCATAGTGGCCACATGCATGCACTGCCATTGGTGACAATGGACGGCTTGCTGTCCATAGATGCTTAAGTCCCTGGATGGAAAGTCCGTTGATACCAAGGTCTCACTGTATTTTAATTTTTGTTTAGTACTTTATTTTAATTTTGGTTTAATATTTCACATATTCATATTTTTAATCCTGCTATTCAGTATAAAATTCCAGTTTTCCCTTTTGAAATTATGCCATTGTACTCTAATAAAAGAGCCAGCATAATGTATTGGTTTGAGCACTGGACTGTGACTCTGGAGACCAGGGTTTGATTCCCATCTCAGCTATGAAACCCACAGGGTGACCTTAGGTGAGTCATACTTTCTCAGCTTTAGAGGAAGGCAGTGGCAAACCTCCTCTGAACAAATCTTGCCAAGAAAACCCTATAATAGGTTCATCTTAAGGTTGCCATAAAGAAACCACTTGAAGACACACAACAACAACAACAACAACTTCTAATAAGTAGCACAAAATATTATGTTGCAATGAACAAAATTAAAAGAAAAACATGAATATTCTTAATTGAGTTACTTACGTTAAAATGCTAGAAGCAAGCTTTCAAATTACAGAGAACTAATTGTGGGTTAGAAATGAAATGTAAAGACATAAAGACATTGCGCTAAGAAAAGAAAGAAGTTAAAGTAAAACAGCTACTGGCTGCAAAGAAGAAAAATGGTGTCACAACTCCAGTGGGAATTCAAGCTAATGGTTTCTCAAAGAGCAGACCATGTATCTCACTGTAAGCCACTCTAAAAACAGAGGGCATCATCAAGGCTACATTTGCACTGCAGGAATCATGCTGTTTGATACCACTTCAGCACCCATGGCTCAGTGCTATGGAATTCTGGGGTTTGTAGTTTTGTGATATACTTAGCCTTCTCTGTCAGAGAGCTCTGGTGCCACAAAAAGCTACAAATCCCCAAATTCCATAGCATTGAGCCATGGCAGTTAAAGTGATGTCAAACTGCATTAATTCTGCAATGCAGCCAAAAGTAGAGTCTGGCGTGGAAGGGTGATTAGTATTCAAAGAACAAAAAGCAGTACTCAGGCACACCTCTAACAGTTTTTAAAAACTTGTTATCTGGCTTTGTAGCCCCTAAAAGAGTCTGAAGTTTGCTTCCTAGTTAAAAATGTAAACATTCAATTAAAGTCATTCTTTGGATTTCTGCTATTTACCATTAACAAAACCAGAGAAGAACTTAAAAAGCTTATAGTGAAAAAACAGGTGCAGGTCAGTGTTATTGGTTATTGTATGTGATGATGTACATTTTCTGATAATGGTGCATTCTTCAAAGTTGCCAGGTTTGTTCCAGTTTTGTGGAAGAGAATTATGGCAACCCTACCCAGGTATCATATTCAAAATACAAAATATAATAAAACAACCATTTTCAAATTTTGACTGCCCCCTTTTTTCTGATGTCAACGTTTCAGTAGTGCAGGAGTTTTTTCTAGTTTGTGGGAGGAGAGAGGGACATCCACTGTTCCAGGTACACTGCACCCGCGTCATACGCAGATGCACCATACATGGCTTTCAGCCAACTTTTTGCCAGTGCAAAAAAGGAGCAACTATTTGCCGCTTCTTTTTGGGTCAGCAAAAAGGTGGATTAGAACTGTGGCGTACAGTTTCTGTGGCCCCAATCCGGTTGGTGTGAATTGACAATATTATTTCATTTTAATCAAAAGAAATAGGCTGGATTCAGACTTAACTGGTTTTTAGACTAACTTGTCCCACCTATTTCAATTTGTGTGTTAAAAGGCAATAGCAGATGCCAGATATCTAATGGGATGGGGTAATAAGTGCAAAAAGAGAAAAAGAAAAGAATGTAAAGAAAAAGGAACCAAAAGAAGACATTTTTTGAAGTGGTCTGTGATTTGGCTTTCATCTCTGGGCCCTTCATTAACCTGAACAATTCATGTAATCTCAATATGGGTGATCAAGTTAAGTTTTGAATTTGTTTTGCTACCAGCAGGAACTAACAAAGCATGTAGCACAACTGAAGTTTCAGAGTAAAGTTCTCTGTTTTATTCTCCTTGTCTTCTCCCCCCACCCCTCTGCCCAGTCTGTGAAAGTCTGGTAGTTCAAACTATGGAAGAAAGCAAGTCACTTTATGAAGAAAGACTCCACCCACCACAGCCATGATAGGCTGCCATGATACTTTTTCTTTTAAATCAAACCTAGACTATTTCTTCACAGTTTCTAGTGTTTGAATACTAGGGTTTGTATAATGCAATACCTTAACTGCTTTGTTTTCCTTTCTGTGTTTGTGTGTGTGTAGTTACTGTATAGGGGAGCTATTGCTTCTCCAAGCTGCACAACTGTGATAGCATACTGACTGTTTTCTTCTTGATTTTATAAAATGAAAATTATAATTTACTTCATGCTTGAATAATAAACCAGTTCATGAATAATCTGGGATTGAAACTCATGTCTTGAGATTAGTTTGCTGTACATCAAGACTAAAGATAGCTCAGCTTTTAATTACCTTCCCTACAATTCTAGCAATTCTATTAAAGCTTATATATTATTTATTTATTTATGTCCTACCTTTCTGCTAGTAGAGGACCCTACAGTGTAAACTGTAGAGTAGTTTAAACTACAGTCTAGTTTAAAACAAAAATAACAGTATAATACTATGTTTAGTACAAAAGTTTAAAAATACAATTAAATAAGCAATCAAACTTAAAACAGTTTAGAAAACATTTAAAACATAGGCGGGATACAGACGGGCAAAAAGGGGTGTGTTCATGACGTCATGAAGGTATAGCCTTCAGACGGCCCTTACCTGAATGCCGCCATGAACACGCCGCCCGCACGCCCCAAGCGGGAAGAAGCAGCATTAAAAAGGTGCTGCTTTTCCCCGCTTCTTTTCTATATGCTGCGCAACTGCGCAGCTCCGTCTATAAGCTGCTGCACCGGTACGCCAGAATTGCTACGCCGCTAATTTAAGTTGCCCATTTAAAAGCTCCGTGTCTGCTGTGTCGCATAATGAGTCGGGGTCCTGGAACATGTGCAGTTTGCACCGAGGCTCTAATTAGAGCGTCAGATGCCATGCAGATGTGGAAGCTGCAGCACAGCTGCACTCTATTTTAATGCTCGTAACCCTAACCCTAACCCTAGAGCAACATGTACGCATGCGCTGCTAGAATTGTGGAAAGTTTGGAATTTAAAGTGAACCCCTACACACATTCCTGCACCATTTTCACCTAATAATAAAAAAATGCTAAAACTTTAAATATTTACATATGTACAAGGGAGGTGATGGGGGATGGCAGGGGGACAGCGGTGGCAGCGGCGACAGCTGTGGCTGTGCATTGCAGATTCAGCAAGAGCGCAGGGACCAAAGGAGAGGAGGCATCCATGATGCTGGTGACACTAGCAACGTGCAAGTGGACAAGGATGCCAACACCAGCTGATCACCAGCTGGCAGGAGACCACCATTGTTCTTGGGCAGGGCGGGGGGAAAAGTTTAAAGGGGCCTGGGCGCTTTAAATGTGCACATATGCTTTCTGCTGCCGGTGCTGAGCGCCGCAGCTGCGTAGCGGCGCATTCGCCAGCCGGCAAAAGAAAAAAAAAGCCCCGTTTTTGGCCGCCCGTGCGGAAGCTGCCTCTCTCTTTGCAGCGTCCTGCGAGGCGGCAGTATGGAAACTGCAGGTCAGAAACGGCCCCAGGTGAGGCGTCTTCACTGCCCCCCATGTGGAAGCCCCACACCTTAGCCACGCCCCCGGGGTGGGCGGTCTGGAGGCTCCGTATTCAGCAGAATACACCTCCAAGACGTCTTCCCCTGCCCGTCTGTATCCCACCCTAGTGAGAGTAAAAGCACAGCACTCACCAATAAATGACCCTTTTGCAAAAGCCAATTAATTGCAGAAGGCCAACATAAGCAAAAAGTCTTTGTTTGCTAATGAAAAGAGAGCAAAGAGGTCCAACCTAGTCCCCCACAGGAAAGAATTCCATAGTCTCGGAGCAACCACTGAGATGGCCTTCACTCATGTATTCACCAAACATGCCAGTGACAGTGTTGGGACAGAAAGAAGGCCCTGTCCAAGGATCTTAAAACTCATATAGGGAAGTATAGTTCTTCAGGCACTCATATAGAGCTTTACAGGTCATATACTGTACAGCACTTTGAATTCTGCTTGGAAATGGGCTAGTAGCCAGTGAAGTAGTTTATTAAGGGTGTTCCCTGCAAACTTGTTCTGGTCAGGATTCTGACTGCAGTGTTTTAGACTCATAGAAGTTTCTGAACAGTTTCTGACATGTAGAGTGTATTACAATAGTCCAAACAGGAGCTCATAAGTACTAACTTATTTAGTATTCGCTGTAGAATATTTCAGGTTTTTAGTATGTATGTATCATATTCCAAATACATCATTGTATTGGATAATTTGCTTTACAATTGTATTGGATAATTTTATATTTTTATTATTTCTTCCTTCCTCTGTGTGTGTGTGTGTGTGTGCGCGCACGCACGTGCATGTACATTGCCTTTCGTAGGATGCACTGCTGTTGTTTATTTTGCTTGTAAGTGCTATGTATTGATGTGCTATAAACATCAATAATAATATTTCACCAGGTATTTGTGTGTTATATCATAAACTCTTTTCAAATTTGAAAAATCTTATCCAAGCTTTGAAGATTGTCTTTCTCCCCCTCCTTTGCCTCCTGCGAGGTATATTATAATGTCCAAATGTGGGTGGCCTAATTTACATATTATGCAAATTGATAGAGGTAATTATGCAGGAAACTTGCTATATTAGCATACCTGATCTGCATATTATTTTCAGCTGGTTCTTCACCAGTGGGAGTCAAGGAAAGTTCAAGGCAAGCTTTTTCCATCTGATTTTCATAGTCTGCCAGGACCATAGGTTGTCTTACCCTAGATCTGTTGTATGTTCTAAACCTCCAGGGGGGAAATCTGTTTCACCCCAGACTCTAGACCCCATTAGCTACAGTCCGCTTAGGTGATGGTCAGGGATGATGGGAATTATTTGTAGTGAAGGAAGCTTATTGCTGGAAAGCATAACTACACATGCCATCTCTTAGACCTATAGTAATCATCCTGAGATTAGTTTGCCCTAGGGTGCCATAATTTGGAAACAACGTGAAGGCACACAGCAATAACATAGTAGGCAAATAAAGAAAAATAAACAGCAATATACTTTTGCCAGTTTAATTTTATGTGATAGATAGACAATAAAATAGGACTGTATGTATGACTTTGAGGTCTTCCCTGGTCAGAAACAAGCCAAGATTACCTTGCTTGGCCAGACAGTTTGATTTTAAAAATCAATTTCTAATGGAGTAGCAGTGTTGGTGCATTGTAGCTAAAATGACAGAGTCCTGTGTCACCTTTAAGATGAATATATTTCTTACAAAATGTTTAGGGCTGTATACTATTTCCTAAGATCCACAAATTTAGATGCATGTTAATATATGTGTGAATTTTCTTCATTACTGTCAAGATGTTTGTTCTCCCATCAGTTGTTTGCAAATAAACAATATTAATGGTTCTCACACAATACTTTCTCCATCTAACTTTACTGTCAGCATCCCATTTCTAATCTGTGTGTGTATAATGGAACCTACCACTATTTCATACATCTACGAAAGAGGGCTGTAGTCCACGAAGCCCATGCTATAAAAAATCTTTAACTAAAATTGTTTTACATGTACTATTAGACCCAGTGATGTTTAAAATCAACACATCAACATCTGACGGAATTGAAAAATCTATTTTTACATGGGGCTGTAGTTTAAATTAATATTTTCATTGACACAGTTGTTGAATGTAAGGAATGTGAAGGTTACAGCTTTCTGTAGCTACATGTTAACAATGAAAAGTACAAATCTGAGAACTGAAGGAGCTACAGTACAATCCTACATAGGTTTAAAATTGGCCTGAGGAAGGTACAGCACACTGGGGATACAAGGCCCCTCAACCTTGTTTTTGAATACCATGTTGGCCTCACACCCCCAAAACAAGTTGACATTTTTGGATAATTATTTTACTTTTAAACTCTTTAAGGGTCTTCGTGCTATTTTGCTATTTATTTGGCGTCTGGGCTGTTTGCTTAATCCTAGTCAACAACATGATTTTCTGTACTCATGAGGGATATTCATAGAAGTTATTTGAGTTTAAGACAGTCCTATTGTAAAGAGCAGAAAACATATTCAGATGGCTGAAAGTAGGTCTATAACACTTCTGTATTTTGTGCAGGTTTTCCCGTCTTCAGCATTTATTGAACTGTCAACCTCATAACCTTCCCTTCAGTACTGTTCAAGCTTCTATTCCAGAAAAGAACACTTGTTTAGCAGTTATATCAATCAAAATGGCCTTTTTTTGTTTTGTTCACTTGCTATTTGTGAGTTAAAAACACAAGCAGCCACAATATGATCTCTATTAATCAAGGAATGCAGTATTTCAATATAGTGAGCTGTTCAAAAGATGAAGGAAACTGCCTAGTAGTGCTTAGTGCCCTTCCATTGTTCAAGGAAAGCACTTCTCCTTTCCTTAACAAGCTAGAGGCCGCTACCTGGTCAAAGACCTCGGCCAGAAATGGGACACTGAAGGCTGCCTAATAATTATTGGGTATGCTAGGGATCAGAGAGAACTTTGTTTAAAACCATGATTTAATTGTTGCTTCTTTTAGGCCCAATGGATTTTTTTCCTTGCTGTAGACAGGCATTCATCACTTCATTTTCACAATCAGCCAGTCCCCCCCTCCCCCAGCATTTTAACCTTGGAAGGACGAGGGTCCAGTATATATGTTGCAGGTCTCATTGCTCTACAGATTCTGTCCATACACCTGTGGTGCACAGATTGAAAGATAGCCATTATTATTGGACAATAAAGGATACAAGAGCCAAAGATACATCCACTGGAACTGTATCGATTACAGTATCCAAATCAGAACTTATTTAAGAAGTTTTATCTTCAAAGTGTTCTGCAACGTATTCACAGTGAGCTGTTGAGTGGTCTGTATTTTTCTCTCATGGGTCAGAATGCACAAGGTCTTTGACCACTGAAAACAGTTCTATTGGACAACTCAGAGCAGATCCAGCGCTAGCAGGGAAAAATGCTTTATTTATTGGCAGCATTGTCATAAAGTAGGCTTTTTAAAGTGTTCAGCCAGACTCACTCATCATTGCTTTAGTCACCACCACTCTTTTCATCATTTACAGCTCCCTAATAAAAGAATGTCCCCTCTTGACACAGGTCATTTCCCCATTCCAAAGGCCAATCAGAACCTCAAGAGAATAGGTAACAGGAACTCCCCAAGAGCTATCAGAAACTATATCTTCAGTGGACTGTTTTAATTAGTTGCTTGCTCCTGAAGAGGCCCTGAGACCCACGGAGTCTAAATCAAAATAGGTAGTGAACTGCCTGTGACAACCGAACTGCAGAGAGTTCCTCCATACCAGGATCATCATCATCTCCTCCAAGGAGAACTTGTCTAGAGTCTGCAGCATGAGCAAGGAGGATACATATTGAGATAGACCTCGTATTCTGACCAGGGCACCTGCCTTCAGATACACTCACACCAGCAGACTGGGATGGGGCAGCTGGTGAGTAGGGATGGAATCATGATAGTTCACTCCAACTCTGCTTCTCCTCCCATCTCTCACCTGATGTTTCTGTTACATAAATATCCTTAATGCTAGATGAGATCACATCTGTGTGTATTTATGTAATATACATAGAGTTAAGTACTTCAGCAGCTTCTAGAATAAATATAGACTATGAACCTGAACAGAACATATTTTGAAATGTTAATATCAAATACTGTGTATAATGCTTTGTACATGGAGGTTGAACATCCTTTTTGTACTTGAGAAGTTGAGGTCTCCATGCTGAGGCAGTGATGTCGACCTAGAGTTCTCTTGTTCTTTTCTAAGTCAGTAGGTAAATTTGCACATTCTTCTGCTTGTTTATTGACTTGGTTATCTTGTAGAGACATTAAATGATTGTACAGTGAGGTCCAAATTTCCCCCCTTGTTAGGAGGCTTTTTTTCTTTAGTCAACACTGAAAGATTTTTCATATAGCAGAAAAAAGCCTCGTTGTTGTTGCTGCTGCTGCTGCTGTATGCATTTTGTAACCTTGTTGAGAAAGCTGCGGATTATAGTTTGGCAGATGGGAGAGGCAGTGCAGAGAAGCAAGGATGTTTGCTCTTCCTAATCTTTCTTTGCTGTGCCTCTAGTCAGGTACAGAATTGTTCTTCAGGTTTTATTCCTCTGGGTGGCATCTGTCTTCAGGAAAAAATTCCTTGCAGCAAAGCACAGATTGCTGAACAGTGGCTGCTTTCCTCAGGTTGCTAAAGTAAATGAACTATGTGAGATGTTTTTTAATATTAATAGTTTGCTTCTTGAAGAGAATGTAAAGGTGGTCGCCTTAGTCTGCTGCCTTCTTTAGTAGCCTTTATTCCTAGTGCCTGAATGGCCTATTTCAAATGGGAAATTGAACTGTTAAAACACAGGCCTGTTACAGACTGCCAAAATAAAGCTGCTTCAGGTCTCTTTGGAGGTATGCTGTTTAAATGACGCATGCATCCTAAGAATCCAGAAGCTGCACCAAAGCTGCACTCCAGTGCTTAGGAATGGAGTGTGGTTTTGGCGCAACCTCCGGACTCTTAGGACCCATGCATCATTTAAATAGCATACCTCCAAAGAGACCCGAAGCAGCTTTATTTTGGCAGTCTGTAACAGGCCACAGTTTTATTTGCAAGAATTGCATGTTTTGTTCTAGAGTTTTCTGTGTTCCTTTGTTGCTGTTATAAATAGTTCTAATTCTGTACTACCTGGGGAAAAATGATTCTTTAGGATCGTAATAGGTCATTTTCATTGAATTTCACGTTATAGGACCGGTACATACGGGTCCTTACTGATGCCCTCGTCACGTGCTGGGGTTGCCTGGGGGGCACCCACACACCCCACAACCCTAGCACTTGATGAGCGTAACAATGGTGGTGCCCTGTATACATTGGTGCTGCCATTGTAACATAAGTGCTGTGTGGCATCTGCATGGTGCCGTGTGGCGCTTACGTAACGAGTGTGCAAGTGGCACACTTGTTACAAGCCGCCGTGGCTTGACAAGAACCCACTTTTTGCAGGTTCTTTTTCCACTGGTGGGAAGCCGCATAGTTTGGCGGCTGAGGCTTCCCTCCGGTGGAAAAACAGGCACCGGCAAGCTGCCCCTTTTTGGCGTTCTGTCCCACACGATAGATTGATCTGCACTTCTTATTTTCAAGGCTACTGAGAAACCAGAGGGAGATATCAGCATGCTAGGAGAACTCTGAAATTTGCAGCAGTATTCACAAGTCTTGGTGTTATACTAAAGTGACATAAAGCCTAAAGAAATATACTAAGTAAAGTACACCCATGCCATATCTATTACATTTTATATCACGCAGTTGTTTATTTAGGTCAGTGGTAAAATTCATTAAAATGCATACATAAGATCTTCAGAACACAGTGTTCAGAACAAAATCCATCCAGTCCAGCATGCAGTTATCCATAGGTCATTATTTCTGTGTTAGAATATTGCTCTTATCCTCCTTGAATATTATTGTTAGAATATTTCTCTCTTCTTTCTTTTCACAAACTGATAGCCTCTATAGCTGTAGAAGCAATATATATGAGTGGGAGATACTTTTGTGGGAGATACCATCATTCACAGTTTGTGACAAATAAAAACTTGTTTCTTGTTTAAGAATTATTTTCTCTGAAGAAACAAGTAAATGGTCCTGTTCAGAATAATTTTTCTCCCTTGGGATGAATGAGTTTTATTCTTTTGAACTGTTTTTTGTTGGGCCTTAAAAGCAAGCTTTCCTTCCCAAAGTAATGAAATTGCTTTTCAGTGCAGAAAAGCACAGTTTCTATCATGGTATCCAATAGACTTTGAACATAGTCTTCCTTCTGCTTTTCATTTTTTGTTGTACAGGTATATATAAGTTTCTTTGAAGCATACCCTCCTTGTGCATATTATTTTTGTCAATGTGTTAAATCTTTCTGTCCTTTGTTCTTCATTCTATGGCCTAGAACTTCTCTTGCATTGTGCTGACCTTGATTGACACTGCATTTGTAGAAGCTAATAAGCTGGATTTCAGAAATGTTGGCCTGCCTTTCAAGTTGAAGGTCAGCTGCTATGAAATAAATGCCCAGTATATTATAGGATAGAAAAAAATATAAGAGGAGGTCAGTTCTATCTGTCTTTCATTGAAGGGACAAGGTGAGAAATGTAAAAAAAATTGTTAATGTTTTGGGCAACATTAAAGTTGGGTAGGGTAGGGCAGAAATGGGAAGAAAGGAGGTTCAAACATGTGCCCAATCTCATGGACCCCATACCAATGCAATGTCCATGTCCATCATGTTAAAATCGCTCTGTTAAAGAGCAAATTGTTGTGAACCGCTATGATCTATGGAATAGCGGTATATAAATATTATTATTATTATATCTGATGGTCAGTGAAACATAGGCTAAATTATGGATATCAACTTTTAGCAGATGCTTTCTGCAGTATGGCTGCTACTTTTCTAGTATGTCTATCTTAAAATGAAAATTGTACATTCACTTTAAAAAATGTTTGTCTGACAGTTAAAGCCAGTTGATTTGTTGTTGGTTTTTTTTAAAACCCTATTACATAGTGCTTTAAAGTATCTAGGCCTGCAACCTTATGTTGTGAGTGTTATATAAAATACTAGTAACACTTAATAGTTTTGTAAGTAGCTTGTGTTTGTCAAATATTTGTAAGTAGTTGGTTATCCAGTATTTTTAAGTATTTCTCAAAATATCACACACTTTCCTGTTCCTTTTAGATTATGCAAAGTAGTGCACACAATGCAGTACAAATAACATCACAGTAACATCTAGTTAAAAACAAAATCATTAAAAATTGTAAAACCAAGTCAGTAAAAACAACAACAAAAAACAAAGCAACAACAGAAACCAGTTTAATGATCATTTTGGTTGCTCTTTGTCTATATCTTTTCCAGTTCAATAATGTTCTTTTCAGGAGGGTTGAGAACAGTGAGCCTTTGGCAACTTCTGGGCTTTGATTCCAGGACAATGCTGCCCCCATCCCTTGATATAAAAATCTATTCATGCTCAAGTTCCATTGTATACGATGGTGTAATAAAATGATGTCCCTTATATAAAATGGCAAAATCAAGATTTACTTTTTGGAATTTTGGTTTGGGGTGGGGTTCAAGCTGTAGATGGTTAAATCTGTCACTGCAGAATCTGTAGGTATGGAGAGCCTACTGTATATAATATTTCAGCTGTAATCTCACCATAAATATGTATGAAGGTATTAAGATAAAGGCAGTGTTACTTTTATTCCTTACATGGTGGCACCCAACATGATATTTCCTTTTTCAACAGTAAAAATGCATTATTCTTGGTTTTGGTTGATGCATTATAAAAGAAGATTTTGGCGGTTTCTTTTCCAGAAAAAGTTCTGTATTTTGTTAGTGTTTCTTTTTTAAGGTTGCTTGCTTTAAGAAAAAAAAATTGTGACACAAATTAATAAAATATAATTGAATGTTATAATTGTCAAGTGTTCTACACTATAAAAGTGGGAGAATAAATATATAAGGAGGAGTTTTAACACATTTTCAAAAATATTTTGCTCATATTGCAAAAGATATACACAAGTTTCTTGTACTATCTCCCAGATCAGCCTATTTATATGTAAAACAAGAAAGGACTTGTACAGTACGCATGCTTTACACGGCTTTCAGCATATGCTAAAAGCCGCGCTGGGAGAAGGGGCGGTGCATCCCATAAGGGATAATGGGGCATGCGCCCATGGTGTGCGTGCACCACCGCACTGCCTGTTGCACGAGCCCCATTCATTTAAATGGGGCTCGAGCTTAGGTGGAATTCCCTTTACGCGGGGGAGTCTGGAACGGATCCCCTGCATAAAGGAAGGGCAGACTGTATGTAAATTTGTATATGCAAAAAAAAAAAAAAAAAGAAAAGAAAAGAAAAGAAAAGAAAAGAAAGAAAGAATTGCATCTTTAGGAGAATAAGAGCACAAGTTTTTGTTTAATTTTAATTGTAATGTGTTTAATTCTTTGGGGGGGGATGGGGATAATCTCTGCACAATGTATTGTACAGTATATTGGAATGATTTTTAGATGTAAGCCGCTTTGATTGTTTGGCAGCAGAAAGTGGGGTATAAATAAAGTTTTTATCATCACCATCATCAATCATCATCATCATCATCATCTCTAGTTTAAAATAAAAGTGTGCCAAGTAAATGGGAAAGAATTAAATCTCTGGAGAGCTGCTACTACAGTATACAATAGTGGGCTAGACAAATGTCCTGCTATAAGGATCAGATAAGATGTGTTTAGGTGAACTTCACAACTGAATTTTAGTACTTTGAATCATGCTGTCCAATAGCTCCAAAGGTACCCCTCCCAGTAATGACTTTCATTGTGAAAGGCAGTTCTTCTTCCATAGGGATGTAATTCTTCACTACATTTTTTGCAAAGGTATCAGTGAGTAATTTCAGAAATATTCTTCTGCTATAAAAAGAATTTTCAAAAACACACAGTTATCGAAGGCCACTGGCCACTTATTCTCATATTTATTCTGTGCAAAAATTGCATATGGTTGGTTTGTGCAGAAAACAACACTATCTCCCAGGAAGCAGCATTTTTCTGTGGAAAATAATATTTCAATGCAGTAATATTAATTTCTGCACAGCAAATTTTGTTTCCTTCATAGAAAAATCTTGTTTTCTATGCAAATCAACTATGTACAAGTTTTATACAGAATGAATCCCAAATTACAGCATTTTCTGCACCAAATGAAGCATTTACTGTGTAAAAATTAATATTTCTTTGTTTCCATATTTATTCCACACAGAACATGCTGTTTCCTGCACAAAAGCGCCTTTTTTGCACAAAACAAAGATGTGCAAATTTTTCACATAATAAGTTGCACAGAGGTTCTTCTCATCAGGGTTTCACAACAGTTGAAAAATATGTTTTCTAGCCATTTTAAAGATATTTTTGAGTATTATTTTTATCCATATTCTTCCATACAATTAGCAAACTGGTGGAACTCCATAAGCTTGTATGGAGAAGTGGTCTTCATGAGCAGAAACCTTTCATTGGGATTCCACACCTGCCCCATGCCCTCTTGTCCTTACATTATTTCTTTTACTGTATTTATGAGTCTGTTACCTGTTCTGATTTCTGCTTTTGTTCTATCTGCTCTGGCTTCCTTTTCAATTTTGGAGTCTTTCAGAGCCTGCCATCTGCCCCAACTTATGCCTTTGTCTTGCAATAGTTACAGTAAATAGTCCCTGGTAAAGACACACTGGTAATATGCAATCTGAGGTCCTTAAAATTTTGGTATGCTGTTTTACCTCTATATTTGAATTGGATTTTCAAATATTAGTAGCACACACTGGCTGCTGTAACATAGGAACAGGATTAATGATATCAATACTCTTATAGCATTCTATGTGACTTTGGACTTTCCATAAACAAACCTGGATTACATGTGACAGAGCCATGTAACTTGAACACTATAGGTGTGTTTTAAGAGAAAGAAAAAAAGAGGTCAAAGGCATAATGGAGGAAAGGACAAAATCCAAGTGCCTTTTTTTAATGGAAAGTTAGGGTACAAATAAATAAATAAGTGTTCAGGTGACCACTGTCAATTTAAGTGGCACTAAGATAATTCAGCATTTTGTTAAGACTCATCTGAATGGTTTAAGGATGTTATAGAGACATGGTATCAATAATGTTACATAGGTAGAAAGCTTTTAAAATTTTATAACAATAATTATTTTTGTAGTAGTATAAAAACATCCTAGTGAGGATACACATCATCCAAAAGAGTCTGGCTCCATTTCTGCATTTTCTGCAATAGATGCAATATTGTAACACACGAGTGAATGTAGAAAACATACAAAGTCATACAGTATTTGTAATAGTGTAAGATAGCTCCATTGAGAATTTAAGACCATCTTGAGAAATCTAAAGTGATAAAAGTTTGTACTACAGACCTCCATATTACAAAAGCTTTGAATGCCAATGGGTAAGGAATATCAGTAAAACTAATGTTAGTAATTTGAAGAGTGAGTGATTTGAAGGTTTTGAAATGTATTACCTTACAACTTCTCAGAGGATTCAACATCCTGGGAATTGCTATGGCACAATACCCAGTGCTGCAGACTTTGCCACTTGATGGTTTGACTTTGGCAAGTATATCCCATATGTGCAGAAGAAAGAGTACAAAACAATCAAAATTAAAAGAATTGTGGCCAGCTATAGTTGTGTTGTTAGATTTTTTAAATTTTTAGCTATTAGTTTAAATTCTTGGCTTTGCTATCCTTCCCTAGTTGGTCATATGCTGCTTATCATCCACAGCAGGTCTGGTCTTGAATGTACCAACCATTCCTGGCTTTGAGCCCAAAGTCCCTGGCCATCTGCTGTTCAGTTCTCTGTTAGCGAGTTCCCTGTTTAATTATCTGCTGGCTGACTTCCATGTGTATTATGCCTCAAGGCCCTGGCCCAGTATTTTATTGTCCTTTCAGGTCCACCTGATCTTTGTTCCATTTGGCTTTTTCGTCTTCCACCTGGTCTGTTCCAAATAGGTCTTGATTGAATGTTGCAGTCATATTTTGGGTGGTGGCTAATGAGGAGAAAAGGCACTTGGACATGCAAGGATCACTTGATGTCGTAGCGTCAAGCAGCAGCACCTGCTTTGGAAGAAATCTTACTAAATGATGGTACAACATCAATTTAGTGGTACTATTAATCCATTGAGATAATTAATTAAAAAGTCTGTTACAGCAGATTGTACAGCACACACAGGTCCATATAAAAACACGTAATAGGGCCAGAAGGGCTGCTGTTTCATCCAGTTTGAGGGAGAGGAATTTATGTTGTACTTGCCATTGATATTGCCAATTCTCTTCTGCCAGTAACTGCCATTTCTCAACCCCAGCATCTTTTCAGGCCCAGAAACAAGGGCCTGTTACAGACTGCCAAAATAAAGCTGCTTCGGGTCTCTTTGGAGTTATGCTATTTAAATGATGCATGGGTCCTAAGAGTCCAGAGATCGCGCCAAAGCCACACTCCATTCCTAAGCGCTGGAGTGCAGCTTTGGTGCAGTTTCCGGATTCTTTGGATGCATGCATCATGTAAACAGCATACCTCCAAAGAGACCCGAAGCAGCTTTATTTTGGCAGTCTGTAACAGGCCAAGGTTTCTTGCTTTGTTCCTACCTGACTCTTACTGTCTCCACTTCACTAGAAACTACTGGTTGTATAGGTGGGAAGGAGAGTACTCTTTGACCTTATGCCTCATCTTGGAATGACAGCAGTAAGCTTCTTTGATGCATTGTGCTGCAACCAGTCTGGAAACTGTTGTTGTTGTTCTTGTTGTGTACCTTCAATTTCTTTCGAACTTACGGAGATACTAAGGTAGCTCTATCATGGCATTTTCTTTGTAAGATTTGTTCAGGGGATTGCATTTGCCATCCTGTAAGACTTGAGAGAATGTGACTTGCCCAGAGTCACCCAGTGGATTTTCATGGCCAAGTGGGACTTTGAATTCCTGCCTCCAGAGTTGTTGTCTTATGCTCAGACCAGTACACCATGCTGAAAACTTTTACTAGCTAATAAAATAGCTACTAACCTATAATCATTCCTTCCACCATCATATGATTTACCTAAGCCAACTGGAATTGTTAGAGCATTCAAAGTTGATAAAAAGTATTCCAT
Source organism: Sceloporus undulatus (assembly GCF_019175285.1). Lineage (NCBI taxonomy): Eukaryota > Metazoa > Chordata > Lepidosauria > Squamata > Phrynosomatidae > Sceloporus > Sceloporus undulatus. The sequence continues at coordinate 47,438,659 of NC_056524.1, read as the reverse complement.
GTCATTGAGATTGTTTATGCTTTTAGTACAGCAATGGCCAAACTTCAAACCTGCTCTTTCCGGGAGAGACAATTCTATCCAAAATAAGGGGGACACCACTTTCTTGGACATAAGAATGAACCACCCACAGTTTTTTTTTTTTAAAGGATTCAGTTTAAGTTTCTTGGCCTTCATACAGACCATTACTGAGTTCAAACACCAGTTTTAGATTGTTTATTTCAGTTATTTCAGTACTATGGATAGTAACTCTTTGTTAATATGGAACTTGAACTAAATATAAACATACTTTCAGTAGATCTATTAAAATAAATGGAATATGACTTGGTTATGACTTAAGTCTTGTGGGTTTTTGCAGATTTACTGTAAGTATAACTAAATTTGGATCCAACTCATTGAATATTATTATTGTAAAGTATACATATTTCTTTAAATCAAACAGTATGGGTTTTTTCCCCACATGAGGAAGCGGTCTTTTGGACAGTAGTTAACCATCCCTTGTTTCTAGAACTTTCTGAAAACTTGCTTTCTTCAAGTAAATGATCTTGTGTAATACTTTTGCATGCTTATACCAAAAGTCAAACAGAAATCCAGTAATTTCTCACTTGCCCATTTGGGCACAGTCTTCCAGGAAATTTTCCTAATTGTGTTCTGCTAAAATGAATAGGAGCTGTGCAAGAACACCACACGAGCTTTTGCTGAGCTGTTTCTCTCAAAAAAGTCTACTGCATTGTCCCCCAACTGTCTTAGATGATACTGTTTTGCACTGCAGTAGGCAAGAAGGTACATACCAGAGGTTTTGGAGTATGCTTTACATTGATTAAAAATAGATTGTACTCATTTACAATTTGCAGTTTCAAACTCATTTACAAATAATTGTTTTGCCATGACATTCAGTGCATGATTATTTAGAAAATATATTAATTATAAAATTGATAATTTGATTCAAATAAATAATGTTTTGTTGAAGTTTTAAACTGCCTTGATTTTAAACCAGCTCTCCCCTTGAAAGTAAATGTGGCAATCAATGGGTTTATCTCATAGTATTTTGTGATGATTTGTACATATTGGTAGTTGATTCATGTTGCTTTTTTAGGCTTCCTCTATCTTATAAAAGAATAGGTTTATTCCTCAAAAACAACACTGTCTCTATTTTGTGGCACTGAGGAACCATTTAAAGTTTGCTGAAATCTGGTTAAAACCCTGCTGGTGGTCTATATACAGTTACAATGTAGTAAGAGTACCAGTGTAACTGAAAGCATTTCCACAACTCTTAAGAATACCTTTTTCAGATTCAAATCTGTCACTCACAAATGTTAATATGGAACAGAAAGCAGCAGAGTGCTATTTGAAACTTGAATGTACATTCTGACTAAAGTAGGTCTTTGTTATGTGACCAAAATCAATGTGAAAACATCCTAATGCACCTCTTTTTCTTAATCTAGATTCACTGGTGTATGAATGTTTCCCAATTTTTCACTATAAAAACTGGTATATGGCATAATAATCTAGAAGTAAAAAATAAACTGTATATAAAGACATGAGGTTATGAGGGAAGGTCAGGAATCAGTAGGGCTGGTCAAAACTTTTAGTGCTTATTGATTTCTTCTTTTGAGTCTGGTCATTGAGGTGTTGTATGAAACATAATTTGAAATCCCTGTATTTTTTGTGAAAAGTAATATATGCTATCTAGCTGGCAGACTGTTCCCCTTTCTGTAAATAGCATATCATTGCATGTCATTGTCAGACTGTGAACCCCAGCAGGTATAATGGCATGCCCCTTGCTTTATTTTCTGTATTAATGAAGGAAGTACCAATTTCTAAAAAATATCCAATCAAATAAAATCCCAGCGAGATGCCATAATTGGCATTTCATTCACTAAGTGTTTAAACTTTCTAACCAATCTGAGGCAAATAAACCTCTGCTTCATTGCCAGCTGTGTATGTTGCTATGGGAACTCAGTAGGGACTAGCTGCTGATTACTGTTCTAAGGACCACACCTGGCTTATTTGCATTCAATTTAAGTTGAGGAAATTTCTAAAGAAGAAAAGGGGAGCTGAGATTAGCCAGTGGGCAGCCAAAAAAGGCTTGTCATTTGGAGGCTGCCAGTTTGGATGACAAAAGCTGTTTTCTTATTCATCAGACTTCTTGGCAGACCCACACATGGTTTGGAATTTTGCAGATATTTCAGAGGTGGAATGTTGGTTCATTTTAGATACTGCTTCCCATTCTCCTGCATTGCTGGCTCTTGGTACCTCTGTCCAGCAAATGTCATTATACAGTATAGCATTTATAATACACTGTCTGATCAGAAGTGAACTACTACAGAGTGCACATGCTGAATTGATTTTTGTTCTTGCAAAATTTCATCCTGTGTCACATAAAAACATTTACCAAGCAGTGAGAACTTTCCTTTTTAGCTCTTCTGAAAGATAACAGTAGGAGGATTAGGAAAGAACAGCGCAGTTTAGATTCTCCTATCTTACCTTACTAAAGTGTAATATGTACATGCCTTCTGAAGATTCAGCACAGTATGGTGGTTTGATGTGGGAACCAATGACACTGCAAGACAGAGCCTTCAGAAGGGATTATGAGGCTGTGTATAGGAAGCTGAAGAATCTTGATGCACAGGTTGTCATTTCATCTCTGCTACTGTTGGAAGGCCATGGCCCAGGAAGAGAGGGAAAAATAGTAGAGGTGAACAAATTGGCTCCATACATAGCGCTGGCAGCAAATATTTGGCTTCTTGGACCACGGTGTTCAATTTCAGGAAGATGGATCTTTGGCAAGAGATGGGATGCACCTCACAAGAAATTAACAGTGGAAGGGGAAAAAACTTATAAAAGGCAGATAGGGGGAATGGTCCATGGTCTTAGGTGTCTCTATACTAATGCACAGTGCATGGGAAATAATCAAGATGAACTTAAACTCTTAACACAACAGAGCAAATATAATAGTCTCATGCTTGGAATGTAGTAATCTAAGCCTGGAAACCAAGCCCTATGAGGAACAACGTAGGGAGCTGAGTATGTTTAGCTTGGAGAAGAGAAGGTTAAGAGGTGATATGATAGCCCTGTTTAAATATTTCAAGGGTTGTCATATTTAGGAGGGAGCAAGCTTGTTTTCTGCTGCTCCGGAGACCAGGACCCTGAACAATGGATGCAAGCTACAGGAAAAGAGATTCCATCTAAACATTAGGAGGAACTTCCTGACAGTAAGGGCTGCTCGACAATGGAACAAACTCCCTCGGAGTGTAGTGGCGTCTCCCTCCTTGAAGATCTTTAAACAGAGGCTGGATGGCCATCTGTCGGGGATACTTTGATTGAGAGTTCCTGCATGGCAGGGGGTTGGACTGGATGGCCCTTGCGGTCTCTTCCGATTCTATGATTCTATAATACAAGATTACTATTTAGTAATTCAGAGAAATAAGCTAAACAGGAAGAAGGGGGAGTAGCATTATATGTCAAGAATGTTTACACCTATGAAGAGCTCCATGACTTCAATCCTGGAAACCAGGTTAAGAGCATCTAGGGGTGAGAGAAACAATAGGGATGCCAATGTGGGGTCTATTACCTACCTCCAAGCCAGACCTAGGACTTGGATGATTCCTTTCTGGAAGAGATGACCACTCAGTCAGAAAAGAGAGATGTAGTAGTAATGGGGGATCTGAACTATTCTGATATTTGTTGGACATCAAACTCTGCCAAGAATATATGGTCTGACAAATTCTTCACCTGCCTTACAGACAATTTCATTGTCCTGAAGGTGAAAGAGGTAATAGAGAAATCAGTCATTTTATATCTGAGCCTAACCAACAGTGATGATCTTGCTAATGCAGTGGAAGTGGCAAGATCCTTAGGTGGAAGTCACCATGGTCTCCTGAAGTTTGTTATACAGCAGAAAGGAGGAGCCAAGCATAGTTAGACACCATTCTAGACCTGAAGAAAGCTGGTTTTAGTAAATGCAGGGAAATACTGGGAGTGATCCTGTGGTCAGGCATATTAAAAGAGAAGGAAGTTTATGATTGATGGGAATTTCTTAAAAGTGAGATGAAACTGTAATTCGGTAAGAATTTAGAAAGGAATGCTATGATCACTAAAAATCAGTATGGGATTTTCAATCTGCCAGACTAATCTGATCTCTCTCTCTCTCTCTCTCTCTCTCTCTCTCTCTCTCTCTCAATGGAGTTACAAGCTTGATAGATGAAGGGAATGCTGTGGATGTAGCATATCTTTATTTCTGCAAGGCCTTTGACAAGATTCCCCCATGATACTCTTGTAGAAAAGCTAGTAAAATTTGGGCTAGACAATGCCACTGTTAGATGTATTTGTTACTAGATGATTGTCTGATCGTAAGAGAAAAGTGATTGGTCGGGTGCCACAGGGTTCTGTCCCGTGCATCTTTATCAATGACTTTATCAACATCTTTATCAGTGACTTGGATTGTAGTATAGAGAGCATGCTTATCAAATTTGCAGATCTCATCAAATTAGGAGTTGCCAATAGGAGAACAGGATCAGAATTTATAGAATCATAGAGTTAAGTTTTTAAACAGAGGCTGGATGCCCATCTGCTAGGACTGCATGGCAGGGGGTTGGACTACATGGCCCTTGGGGTCTCTTCCAATCCTTATGATTCTGTTCTGTGATTCTATGAGTTGGACTTGGACTCTAGGAGGCCAGGGTTCAAATCCCCCCTTGTCTATGGAAACTTCCTGGTTGAGTTTGGATAAATCATACTATCAGCCTCAGAGGAAAGAAATGGCAAACACTCTCTGAACAAATCTTGCCAAGAAGTCTCCATGGTAGGTTTATCTTAAGACACTATAACCTGAAACAGCTTCAGCGCACACAGCAGCAGCACACTTTCTGCTCACGCATTCATAGAATTGTAGAGTTGGAAGAAACCATAAGGGTAGGGTTGCCATAATTCTCTACTATAAACTGGGACAAAATGTAGGACAAAATTTAGCCCAAAATATAGGACAATTGTAGGATAAGAGGTAGCCCAAAATGTAGGACATTTAAGGTCCTCCATTTTCTTAAATGTCCTACATTTTGGGCTAAATTTCATCCTACAATTGTCCTATATTTTGGGCTAAATTTTGTCCCAGTTTATTGTAGAGAATTATGGCAACCCTACATAAGGGCCATCCAACTCATTTACTTTCTCCTTTTCAAAGGAATATAGTGGAGTTTTGTGTTTCAGAATAAATTATGATCTTAAATAACCTCAAACCTCAGTCTGACATCTTGGCTGATAACCCTTGTTTGGATAAAATGGGAAACTAGTAAATTGGAGATTTCCTGGCTTAACTGTGGCTTCATCAAGCAAAAACATTTGTATATCTCTGGTTGATAATGAGCTATGATAAAAATATGTTCAATTGTAGTAGGAGGGGAATAAAATAGTATTCACCACTATGTTACTCGGGTTTTAAGTACACAGAAAATTAGCAGTGTCTAATGTTTTTTGTCATCTTTCACCTTCCTCCATGTTCTTATGTACTAACTACTAAAATAAAGTGGAAATGTTTCAAACCCATTGCAGAATTCCATAGCTAGTGTAGCCATATACAGCACCCCCAAATCTAGGTAGCCTAATTGAATATTATTCGTAGCTTATGACCTGACTGCAAATACAGTTCACTGTATTAGCATTTAACCTGTATAATTTCCAGCAGGTGCTCTACATCTGCTCCTCTATCATACTGATAGCAGCCTAGAAAGGGGCAATGCAGTGTCTTTTTACCTGAGTGGTGCCCTCTTTCAGGCAAAAGCCTTCTTAGATCAGTTCTGTTTCAGGTCTTCATGAGAAATATGTAGTTGTTAAGACTTTTCCTTTTAGCTAAGCTAACAGTCTGGTTGTTGTTTTTTATTCTCTCTCCACTGATAAAGTTATATAGATGGTTTTTTGTATTACTAATTTGGCTGTTTAGTTTTAAATATTATTTCCTGGTTTTTATTTATTTTTAGAGCTGTAAGATAAAAAGCCAGTATATTTCTCTTTCTGGATACAGTGGAAGAGTCTGCCCTACCCTCCTTTTATGTATTTTTTTAAAAAACTTACTCAAGGGTACCTCACCTTAACTTGGCCCATCTTAACACTACAGAAGGATACAGCACTTTCAGCCAGATTTCATCTAAATTTATGTATTCTTATTCATTTGAATAAGTGCTTTACAAGTAAAAGGAAAATAGAAATAGAGGCATACCTGGTTAATAAAGCCCTGACAAAGAAACTTTTTTTACAAAGTTTTTTTTTTAATGGAAGCCCAGCCTTCCTTTTCTTGTCTTCTAATTTAATATTGTTGTTGTTGTGTGCCTTCAAGTAGTTTCCAACTTATAGTAACCTTATGATGGGATTTTCTTGGCAAACCTTATTCAGAGAGGGGTTTGCCTTTGCCTCCCTCTTAGACTGAGAGAGTTTGACTTGCCCAAAGTTATCCAATGGGTTTCCATGGCCAAGCAAGGATTCAGACCCTGGTTTCCAGAGTTGTAGTCCACTATTCAAACCGCTACAGCACACAGGTTCTCTAAAGAGTGGTGTGTTTGTTTCTTTTTCACAGCAGATAAGGGCTGAACATCCTGTAATTTGGATTATGCTCCTCCCACTTGCTCCAGATAGTCAGGAAAAAGAATGACAACCTTCAGGTGTCCCTACATGGGTGGATCTAACCTCAAAAAGCCAGTCTGAGTCAGGATGCTATGACAGTTCCAGAAAGTAGCCCTGGGGACTCCTGTTTAGTCCTGTGGCTATTGTGCTGTGAATGCTGCAAGGCTTTATTCTGTCTCCCATGCTGTTCAGTATCTGTATGGATCTACTAAGGGAGTCATTAGGAGTTTCAGGGTGAGGTGCAACAATATCAGTCCAATTGTTTTTAGAGGTTGTTGCAACTGGGAATGCTAACCTTCAACGTCAAATTTTGAGGATCATTTATTGCATTTCTCTCCTGTCCTATGGAGCAAAAGGACCCTAAGGTCATTTACAATAAAAAATATAATACAGATACCACTTACCACAGTAGAAAATGGCAGTATTATGTATTTTTCCTTGTTGCAGTACAGTATAGCTATTTCCATAAAAGGGAATAATTTCACATATAAGCCAATTGGATATTTGCTGTTTTAACTTGTTTCTTATGATGTTTTTAATTTGTTGTTTTAACTTTCAGATTGTGCGCCATAGGCAGGCTTATTTATATATTCTTGATTTTAATTGGTTTTGTACAGTGCCGTGTAGATTTATGGCGCTTTATAAATAAAGCTAATAATAATAAGCCAATTCCAATTGACTCTACCAACTTTAGTCATTACTTGTACTGTTGTTGTTAATTGCCATAAAATCAGCTTCACCTTGTGGTGACCTATGATTGGGAGATTTCCAAGACACACTATCATCAATAGCCCTGCCCAGCTCCTGCAAATTTAGGATTGTGGTTTCCTTGATAGTTATTTGTGCTACCTCACACATTATTTTTAGATATACATATATTTATCAAAAATATATCTTAAAATTATAGTCATATTATGCCAGTATCAAGGAATTGTAATGGGGTGCAGCCCTCTGAAATCACATACTGGGTAGCAAATAAAATTTCTGCACACTGTCTGAAAAGTCACTAGTTAGCCATACGCTCCTTGGAACTGCTTCTCTGAAATTCAACAGCATAGTCTTACACCCATCCATTTTTACTGAACTACATGTATTATAGTTTTGTTTTTTAAACTGAGAGCAGTGAAGCTTGGACATTTGCACATATTTCTGTTTCAGGAAGTCTTCATACCCCATATATACCTGTCCCTGACCTGAAGCAAAATAAGTTCTGTGCTATTCTTGTAGATCATTATTCAAACTTCATATGATTTTTCTCTTATGAAATCTGCCACATTTCATTCATCTCATAATATTATAAAAAAATATTATTGGGTGGGATCCAATTGATTCCATCAGTAGGATAGGGAAGGGGCATTTGTTCCTCTCCTTTAAATGGCCTGCTCTCCCAAAAGCATGGAAGGTGGTGTGGGACCATGCAGGGTGAGAAAAAATTGCTTGCAAATTCCCTGCTCCTCGTGTGGTCCTTAAATAAGGACCTTATTTAAAATGCACAAATGGGCAACTACTCCTAATCTTAAGGGCCACACATTTGTATCTAGATGCACACACACACACACAACCTGAAAAAGCTTTCTTTACTGACTGGGTGGTGATGGTGGGAGAAATAAAATATTTTAAGGCATCTTTGGACTGTTTTCTTAACCAGGAAACACTTCAGTTTGTGGAACAGGTTTCCTCTTTGCCTAAAACAGATGGGAGAAGGCTCAGTACGTGACAAAATTCCTCTCATGGCCTCTAAGGAATATAGGGGCTTTTTGGGAGAATTGGAAGTCTGCACTACAATGGGTGATATATGCAGGTGCACTTTGCTCACTCTTCTATTAATGCAAAGGAATCTTGCAGCTCCTTTGAAACTAAGGGCCTGGACACACCAGTCTGAAAAGATGGCTTCCGTGGGACTTGGGGGTGTGGCATTTAGAAGCCGCCCTGGCCAACCAGACGTGGGTGGCTTAACATGCCACATGCACACAGAAGCTGCCCTAGAGCTGCGCAGGGCCACCAAAGGTGGCCCTTTACCAGCCTGCTCCAGGAGCCCTGGTGGCGCAGTGGTTAAATGCCTGTAATGCAGCCAGTCACTCACAAACCATAAAATGAGTGCTCAAGATTGTTGGGGGCACTTGGCTTACATTTTGTAAACCGTTTAGGGAATCAAAGGCTTTCATGGCCAGCATCCATAGTTTTTTGTGGGGTTTTCGGGCTATGTGGCCATGTTTTAGAAGAGTTTCTTCCTGACATTTCGCCAGCATCTGCGGCTGGCATCTTCAGAGAATGCTTGCCTGGAAATGAGTTGGGTATGTATATACTGTATGACCCTAGGAGGGCAGGAGTGATTTGCATGTGTATTGTTTTGTTGTTAATGGCGGGCCTCAGGGTGCTGCCGGAGTTTACCGCATACCATGCAGCTGCAGACAAGTCTACATAGGGACCACCAAACGTTCTGTGCAAACAAAAAGCAAAGAGCACGAGAGACACTGCAGACTCGGTCAGCCAGAAAAATCAGCAGTAGCAGAATATGTTATAAACCATCCTTAGGGTTGCCATATCCCGGCTGCAACTGGGATTTCCCCAGTTTTGGCGGCACCGGGCCCCTCCCGTCCTGGGTGCCGCCAAAAACAGGGACAACCCCTGGTTGCAGCCGGGTTGGCCGTGGCCCGCGGGGCCTTGCTGCCCTCCTCCTCCACCGCGCATGGCTGTGCAGAGGAGGTGGAGGAAGAGGAGGGCAGCAAGGCCTGTGGCGGAGGAGGTGAAGTGGAGGCAGCGCCTTCTGCGCACGGCCGCGCCACCCTCCCCGCCTCCCCGCGGCCTCCTCCCTCCTTCCCAGCCTCTAAGGAGGCCTCGGCCCCCTTAGAGGCTGGAAAGGAGAAAGGGAGCCGCCTCGCGATCCGCGACGCCCCCACGGCTCCTTCCCCCGGCCCTCTGATTGGGCATCGTCCCCTCAGAGGCCGGGAAGGAGGAGGAGGGTGCCCGTGCGGGCAGCCCCGTGGGCTCCTTCCGGGCCTCTGAGGGGGCTTCGGCCTCCACAGAGGCCGGGAAGGGGGGGGGGGGGGGGGTTCCTCCATGTTAAAAAAAAAGTGTGCTACATTTGAAAATGTTGTCCTACATTTGTCCCGGTTTGGATGTCCTGACTTATGGCAACCCTAACCATCCTGGGCATAAAATGCTGTTTGAAAACTGAAATTCTGGACCATGCGAACAATTACCATGTCATGATGCACAGGGAAGCCATTGAAATCCACAAATCCCTGAACAGTTTCAACAGGAAAGAGGAAAGCCTTAAAGTAAACAAGGTTTGACTACCAGTCCTGAAAAATAGCAAGATGAAGACTCAACAGATGCAAATGAGAAATCTCCCAGGGTCAGGGATTTCCCAGCAGACAATGAGCACTAATCAAGCAGACACTAATCCTCTTTTGCAGACCCTCCTACCCTGAGGCCTGCCATTAGCAACAGAACAATACACATGCAAAACACTCCTGCCTTCCCAGGGTCACAGTTTATACATACCCAACTCCTTTCCAGGCAAGCATTCTCTGAAGATGCCAGCCACAGATGCTGGCGAAACGTCAGGAAGATACTCTTCTAGAACATGGCCACATAGCCCGAAAATCCCTCAAAAAACTACACATAGGGAGTGCTTAAGTGCAGTGATAAGTAGTATAGAAATGTACTTGCTATTGCTCCTATTTGGGCCAGCATCAAGGCAGATTGGGGCCGCAGACTGTGTTTGCTGTGGCTCCAGGGTGACCAGCTCCAGGGCAGCCCCAATCCGCCTTTTTGAAGCAGTCTAGTGCGGCCCTAACTGGAAGATAAAAGTTGATAGCATGATAGTTGATAGACTTGAGCCTACCTCCCTAGATGCATCTGAGGAAATGGGCTCAAGTTTACAAAAAACTCCTTCTATCAACTTTCGTCTTTCATTTAGTCTCAAAGGTGTTGCAAGATCACTTTGCATACTGATTTTCCAGACTAACATGACTATGTCTTTGAATTCTCTCTACTGTACATTTAATGGTTTGTCTTCTCCTCCTTTAATACATTGTTTGGAAAATCACAGAAGAGGATTTATTTTTTTTACTTTGTACCAAAGTGTTGAAGTAGTTACTGGGAGGACAACAGTTGCCCTTGTGCTTTTCACATTTAGAATTCACTTACAGGAGTTTTAGCAAAATTCTTAACTTCAGTTTTGGCACTTAGGGTTTGGTTTTGGCTAGCATGGTTATCATTGTGTTCAAAAGTTAAATAGTCAGTTTACAAACAGATTGGTTAATGAAATCAAGAAGCCAGAGTACCTCTTTCATGTACACTGGATCTTTTACATACAGCTGAGTACAATATTTCAGACTAGTTAGAATATTTCTAACTGGTCACAGTTAATTGAGTGCTATTTTTCAATAGTATTGCAGTATTGAATTAACAAAATTCTTTAATCTGAATTTTTCCCTGCTGCTGTGAGGATATGGCTGTCACATCCCAACTCCCCAAAAGCCAAAAGAAGAATTTGCATATTATGCAAAAGAGCTGTGTTAATCATGCAAATAAAGTATGCTGAATTAGCATGCCTAGTTTGCATAATTCCCATCTGGTACTACTCTGCTTTTACAGAATTTTAGAGGCAACACGGGAAGCTGCAATGTAAGTCTTCTTACCTGGCCATTTGGATTGTCAGGAGTGACAGGGATTGTCTTTCTTCAGTCCTATTGTTTCTTTCCAAGGGCAGATCAATGCTGGGAAATAAGAACATTGCTTTACCCTAGTGACTCTACTTCAGGGACACAGAGCCAGAGCTTCCTTATGTTTAATTTCCCCCTCCCTTCATATTAATATTATAACTCAGGAGTGTCATCTGTAAGAGTTCTTTCCAGTGTTTGCCGGAAAGTAAGGCACCAGATTCTGTCTGTCTGGTTAATATTTAGATGGGGGACCTCCGAGGAATACCAGGTGCTGTAGGATATATTACAGAGGAAGGCAATGCAAACCATCTTTGAGTATTCTTTACCTAAGAAAACCCTATAAAATGTGGGGTTACTGTATGTTGGGAGGAAACTTGAAGACACTTACAAACTCATTTTCCTCTTAGCATACAGTCTTAGTCAACAGTCACTTTTAACAAGAATACCTATTCAGGGAGGTTATGGAGGGTGGTGGGTGATAGTATTGTCACCAACCTACTACTACTAATAATAAATTTTATTTATATCCCGCCTCTCTACAAAATGCAGTCAGGGCGGCTTACAAGATTAAAGAGTGAACAATTAACAAACAATCACCTGACACTACATTCTTCAAGCCTTTGGTTTGAAAATCGGTATTTAACTTAGAAGCTGCTGAATCTGATGGGGATGAAAGTCCAAGTTGGCCTCAGACCCAAAGGAAACTTTAACAAAATGAAAGCTTGAAGATAAATATAAGCGTCATGTTAATATGATCAGAGACTACCAATGAATACCAGGTGCTTTTGGCTATATTTCAGCAGAAGTAACTGGCAAAGCCACCTTTGAGTGTCCCTTGCGTAAGAAAGCCCTGTGAAGTTGCCATAAGCTGAAAAGTGACTTGAAGGTGTGCAGTGCATATCTATCCATGTGCACGTGCATGCACACAAACACAAAAGAATCACATGTTAGCACAGTGGTCACCAAACTTTTTCAGACTACCGTTCCCTTTAATTTTGGGTGACAATTCTAGCATCTCCCTGCTCTCCATACTAGCTAGCCAAGGCAAAGGGGAAAGGAAGAGAGCTTGCGTGCACCTGGCCCCCCATTCCCTTTTGCCTTGGCTAGCTGGCTTGAGCTAGCTAGACAAGGGAAGAGAGAATGAAGAAGAGCTTGCATGTGCCTGCCCCCATTCCCTTTTGCCTTGGCTAGCTGGTTTGAGCTATCTAGCCAAGGCAAGAAGGAATGGAGGACAGCTTGTTCATGCCTTTCCCCTCCCTTCCTTTTGGCTGCAGAACCTGCCTGTGACTTTTTTTTTACCCAAAGATCCTTGCCTTCTTGGGCTTCTTGCAGGGAGAAGCCAAGCAGTTTCTGCAAAAAGGTGGGCATGGCAAGTATTGGCATCCAGAGAGGGGAGAGAGCAAGGAAAAGGGAAAGACAGGATCCGTTTCCTCTGCTCCAGGGCGAGACAACCGGAGAAGCTATGCTGGGTCCCTCGCCTTGCACCCTGGAGGGAGGGACCCAGAATGTCCTGTCCCAGAATGGTGCACAAAAGACACTTCATACAGTCCTTATCCCCACAATTACCTGTCACCTCCCCCTTTCCCCCTCAACACCCCCTTGAAGCTTTCCACCGCCCACAGTGGAGCATTACCGCCCACTTTGGGAATCACTGTATTACTGTTTAACTTGTATTTTTTTTTTTGTCTCATACTTTAGAGAGTCAATAGAAGTATATTTAGATAGTACAGTCAGCTCTCCATATCCATGGATTTCCATGGCAGGCCCTGGAACCAAGTTCCATTGGACACCGAGAGCCAACTGCCTCATTTCCTATTGCTCCAATTTTACTTAACGGTTTTTAAAAACAGCTATTTGTTTTTCTTAGGGAGAGGGATTCTGATGTCCCATATGTATGGCAACTTCATCTTTACCTTTAGCAGCAGTGGTTTGAATGTCCCCACATGGTTCCCAGTAAGAGTTGTATCACAGGGGTGAAACATGCAACTTCATTATCATCCCAGAGTAGTATTATGAGCATATGAACCAGATTTGGATTCTCTGCTTATCCTAGAATTTCTTCTCTTAATGCACAAGTCATGGTTATTTCAGTAGACAACAGTCACATCATACCAGTTGGGAAGATATTAAGAAGGTTATGTAAAGTCTTTGTAGATTAGTTCGCACTCTCTATCCACAGATTCTGTATCCATGGATTCAGGCATCCAAGCCCTGAACATTTTTTTTTAAAAAAATTCCAAAAAGTTTTATAATAGTAGAATATTACAGAATCATCATTAAAACTAAAGGATGGGTCCTAAACAGGGTCAGATGGATAGGTCCGCCGGAAGAGCTGCCTTCTTGAAAGCGTCGAAGGTGGTAATGAGACAGATCTTTTCCAGCAGGCCATTCCATAGTTTAGGGGCAGCAGCGGTAAAGGTTCTTTGGCAGCAGTTTGACAGAAGCCTACAGCATAGTAGTTAATACTAAAGCAGGGGGAAATTCCTGCTCCTGGAGAACCATAAGACAGTTTAGTGTGGGGTGTATCCCTCAGGAGGCACATGGTAGTTTCTCATGGGGGCACAAAAGTTGTTGCATCACTGCCAGTTGCTCCTGGCAATCCTATGCCGTCATGTTGACCTACAGCCATCCAGAACAGAAAGCAAAGCTGGCTGGCTAGCCAACACATTCTGGAAAGTGGTGCGCTTGCATTGGATCATGGTAGAGGACTTGGCTATGATGACAGAGTTGGTGACCTGATTTGTGGCTGGACTTAACAGTGCCAGCAGTCTGCCTTGCACCCTCTTGCACATGCTGATGGCCGACCAGTGTAAGCAGTCTGGGCAGCCCAGGGCCATGAAACAGCACAGTGCCAGCTTGGCTTGCATCCACCAGCAGTACCAGCACATCAAGTCCCCAAAACAGGGCATATTCATCTTTGCCACTCCCAGCAAAAGCCAGGAGCTTTTCAAGAGGTGAAGCAAAGGCATGTTGTGAGGGATGGGGCCCAACTTTTCTTCCCATAGGACTCTTGATGTGCCAATGGGAGAGGCTGCTGTAGAGCAAAAGTCTGTGAAAGTACTCCTTTGATCACCCAGTCACAGGCATGTGGCCCCTCAGAAGTAAGCCCCACTGAATCTCTGTAGGGACAGTGGGCCTTATTCCCAAAGAGTCATAGCCTTAAGCCCAGGAATGTGTGTACATTGTTGTACGCAAATGTTCATTCCTGCTTTTTGTGGTGGATTTTATAATGTGAGAACCTAGACAGGGGGGTATGGGTGTAGGAACTCTTCTCCAAGAGTAGACTGTGGGTCTGCCCCCCCAAAAAATGAGTGGTAGGAGCATGGCATTTGAATGTGGATGTGAAGGTGGTCAGAGGGGTAAAAAGTCTGAGAGCCATTGGTCTAGTGGGCCATTCGTCTACTGAGTATAACAGCAATTTCCTGTGCTTCTAAGAGTGATACAGTGTGCCCGCATCATACGTGGGCATGCTATACATGGCTGTCAGGTTGCACTGAAAGCCGCATGACACACAGGAAAAGACATGTGCACCTCATGCACAAGCCTCATTATTTTCAATGGATTTCGAGCATACAATTAGCCCTATGTGGGGGGGGGGGGGAGTCCGGAACAGATCCCCCACATAAAGCAAGGGCACACTGTATATATCTTAGTGCACTGACTACTGGGCTAAGTCTGTAACATTACTGAAAGATTTAATTAAGTTATAAAACATGAATCATGCTAAATAGAGAAGTTGATGCAGGGGTGGGAATCACGTGGCATCCACATGTTGTTGAATGTAACTTTCAACAGCTCTAGCCAGTTTAGCCAATGGGGAGGAATGCTGGGAGTTACAGTTAAGCAGTATATGATGGGTGTATGATTCCCACACATGATTGAATATAAAGATTACACAATTTTGGAATTAAACTATGGTAAAAATAATAGTTTTGAAATGAAGTAGGTAGCCACAGTTATAATTTGTCTGAAGTACTATAAATGCACCTTGTGGGAGTGCTGTTGAAGCATGTTCAGAAATCTGACTTAGTCCAGTCACCTGCAGTGACAATGGGGACAGATTACAGGAAGCACATACCTCCCTTGTTACAACAGTTCCACTGGTCCCCAGTCTATTTTTAAGTACGATTCAGAGTACTGGATAGAATCATAGAGTTGGAAGAGGCCTCAAGGGCCATCCAGTCCAACCTTCTGCCATGCAGGAATACACAATCAAATCATCCCCAACAGATGGTCATTCAGTCTCTGTTTAAAACCCTCCAAAGAAAGACACTCTACCACCCTCTGAGGCAACATGATCCACTCTTGAACATTTCTTACCATCAGGAAGTTCTGACTAATATTTAGGGTGAACCTCTTTTCCTGTAACTTTAATCCATATACTAGTGTCTGGAGCAGCGGAAAATAAGTTTGCTCCATCCTCAATATGACATCACTTGAAATATTTAGACATGGCTATCATGTCACCCTTTAACCTTTTTTTCTCCAGGCTTAACATACCTAGCTCCCTAAGTCGTTCCACATAGGGCATGGTTCCAGACCCTTCTCCATTTTAGTCATCCTCCTCTGGACACTTCCCAGCCTGTCAATATCCCTCTTGAATTGTGGTGCCCAGAGCTGGACACAGTATTCCAGATGAGGCCTTACTAAAGCAGGATAGAGTGGTACTATTACTTTCTTCGATATAGACACTATCTGCCTATTGATTCAGCCTAGAATTGCATTGGCTTTCTTAGCTGCTGCATCACATTGCTGACTCATGTTCAGTCTATGGTCCACTAAGACCCCTAGATCCCTTTTGCAAGTATTGCTGTCAAGCCTGTTATCACCCATCCTATATCCATATATTTCATTTTTACTGCCCATGTGAAGTGTCCTACATTTCCTCCTGTTGAAATCTATTTTGTTAGGTTTGGCCCAACTTTCTAATCTGTTAAGGTCATTTTGAATTCTGATTCTGGGCTCTGGGGCATTAGCTAACCCACCTAATTTGGTCTCATCTGCAGATTTGATAAGCATGCCCTCTGTTCCATCCTCCATTAAAAGGCAATATCCTTTCAGGAAGTTAGTGGGTTTTAAAATGAGATAAAAATAGTAGCCTATGATTGTTGGCATTGCTTATCATTTTTATAGCAAAGCTGTGTACAATACTATACAGTTACTCATGTAGTTAATATGAGAAATAAATAAATAGGGCCAGCATTGTGGTTGAGAGCTAGAACAGAATAACCACAAGTTTCAGCTTTGCTTCATCAGTTGTAGAGGTGCATTGTTTCCCACTCTTTTGCAATGGACATTTTGCCTGTTTTATAATTGCTAGACACAGTTAGTTAGAACAGGAAAAGCTTAGGCATCTGATTATCCATGTTTCTATCTTGTTTCAGATATTATGCCCAATTAGTAAGTATTTCCTGGGGTGGTAAATTCTGTACCTTTTTAAATAAGGGTTCTTGATTAAGAAGACCCATAGGGTAAAAAATAATTGTTGACTATTGCGGAACACTATCTTATAAGAAGGTGGTTAGCTATCTTGTGGAGTTCTTCCAAAATTACTTTAAGGAGATATAAGAGTTACAGAAGGGATACTTCGTGCATCTTCATATACTTACACACGTTTATAAAATATTTACACAAAATACTACATGGTTCAATGTATATGCTGAAAGAGCATGGGAATGTATTTGTCCATGATTCTTCCCCTAATGTGGTACCTTCTATGCCTTCTCTAAGTAGTTGTTAAAAATGTATAATGGTGGGTGGTTTTTTAAAAAAAAATTAATAACCTTTAAATCAATTTAAAAGGTGATTCGCTCCCTGTCTTTCAACTGACCCAATTGAATGCAGCCCTGCTAGCAAAATAAGAAAAGTTTTAGGCCTAGAGATAGCGAATTAAGGAGTCAAGGGAGAATTTGAGTCCAGACTTTGACAAGGCTGTTATATATCCTATGAGTTACGGGATAATAATAATAATAGTTTTTATTTAGATATCCCACCCCTTCCAAGGATTGAAGCAGGATTACATTATTAAAATAATATAATACAATACAAACAATCAATAAAATTCTAATACTGAATTACACATCCCTATTAGTTCCTTAAAACATCCAATCATCAAATCATATACCATCATAATTAGGGTGGAGCCTTAAACATAATCTCTATACAAAATCCGATGGATAAGCCCACCGGAAGAGATCCGTCTTAAGTGCCTTCTTAAAGGCATCTAAGGTAGTAATAAGACGGATCTCTTCCGGTAGATTATTCCATAATTTAGGGGCTGCGGCAGTAAATGCTCTACGGGAACTTGTGGTTAATCGAGTATTATGATATTCCAACAAATTCTTCCCAGATGTTCTAAGTGTGTGGGGCGGATTATGTAGGGAGAGGCATTCTCACAAGTAACTCAGGTCCGAGCCATGAAGGGCTTTAAAGGTAATAACCAACACCTTGTATTGTGCCCAGAAGCTAATTGGCAGCCAATGAAGAGATTTTAGCACTGGTGTTATGTGTTCAAACCTAGATGAACCGTTGACCAATCTGGCTGCTGCATTTTGAATCAGTTGAAGCTTCAGAACTTGGTACAAGGGTAGCCCCAAGTAGAGTGCATTACAGAAATCTAAACGAGAGCTTACCAGTGCATGTACCACTGCTTCAAGCTCCTTTTGGTCCAGGTAGGGACGCAGTTGGCAGATGGTGTATCAACTGAACATTATGTTAGCCTTCCCATGTTCTGCGTTGACAACTGTAGTAAGGGAGTATGAACTAAGTGTATGTGTTTGCACACATGTACATAATTTCACAAAAATTAGAATTACAAAATTGTTATTTGTTTTCAGACTTCTGGTTGAAATTGATTCAGCAACTGATGGAATGCAACTTAAATATTAGATGAAAAGCTAAATTGCAAGTATCGCAAACATTAAATATACAGAAGTTTGTTTTGAAAGTGTAACTTTCCTTCACACCAGTAGGTACTCAGTCTAACATCGTCAACTCTCTTGATTTCTGAAGGTTGGATTGATTGTAAAGTTTGGATGAGTATAGTTAGAAGAGTGGGTAGGAGGACTTTCTGGAGCAGATGGGGAGTTCAAAGGAGGAGGGCAAGAGAAAGTCCTTTTGCATAAGCAATAGGTTCATCCACATAATACAGGACATAACTTCTGTTTTGGCTGTATGGGGTAATATTTTTAAACTGTCAGCAAATGTCTTCATGGGGTTTGCATTTTATCCTTTTGTGAAAACCTCTCTTGTGTGAGAGAAGTCCTGACGTGACCTCCACTTTCCTTTCTGACTTCTATTTTCAAATTACTTGGCTCTAAATTACTCTATTGTACAATCTTTTGCACAAGAGTTTGTAAGGAGCCTTGGTGGTCCAGAGACTGCAGTTGCAATCTAAAGACAGAGCTCAGGACAGTATTCAAAAATACATACTGTTTTGTTTGTGCAGATGCATACAAACAAAAAGTTGACAATTCTAGATAACAACATTTTATTTGAAACACAAGGATGAACAGGAATGACTAAATATTAAAATGCCTTTGCAAAGCAACTAATGTGAACTGTCTGCTTTAGTCTATTTAAAGTTGTGTTACTTCTTCCTGGATGAAATTCTCTTTCTCTCTTTGTAGCATACTTAAATTGTCACATAACACATTTGGAAAATATCACCTAAATGTGCAAGTACTAGTAGTTAGACAGGTCTGTTTTCAGCTCCTACCTTGCTAATTGTTTTCTTGGGATTATTTGGATTGTGTCGAAAGCTTTTCCAAATCTCTTTTATTACTAAAGTCATTGTTGCCAGCAGGAATAAGATTAAAGGTGCTTAAGTCTGTAGAGTTGTTTCTAATTTGTACGTGTCATTTCAGTGACATTTTAACAGAATTTTGTCTTGCCTCTTTCCCCTCCCTACTTCCCCATGGTACTGGGCTCAAGTTAGGTCTGAGAAGCAAAGCCATTGGAAGAAATTTCATTTTGTTCCCTAATTATTATGCTGGCACTTGGGAGATAATTTTTCCCTTCATGCACTGCCAATTAATATGCAAATGAGCTGATAAATATTTATATCATGATTTAAATTATGCAGGGAGCGCTTTCAGTGTACTCTGCAAATGAATTGTTCATGGACTTCAAAGTGCTGGCTGCTGTGCTAACGAGGGGAGATTTGCATAAGGCCCTAATCAGGCGCATACTGATTAAGCTTCATTATGGAAACTGCCAGCTGCAATCTTTGTTTCTATTTTATTTTAAAAAAGGGGAACTTTTCATGCTTCAGTCGCCTTGACAATGTCAGACACAGCTAGTAGGAGAGACTAAAACTCCACAGAGCAACTGAAGTTTCTCTGTTCTGTTAAAGATTGCTATGGTGTAACTGAAGTTATATTTCTTTCCTATCCCCACCCCTCCTTTTCTTGTTCTGTTAAGAGTAGTAGTGTAGGTTTTTATTTTAGGAAGTCCCCCCCCTTCCTTGGACTATCTCAATCTGCAGAGGATTGCACAGCAATGCTGGACTGCAGCGACTACGTTCTAGGTGGGTACCAGTTCAACTGACTCTTGCAAGCATTTAATATGGAAATAGTAGTTGTTAAGATTGACTATGCATAGAGGCTTAATCACATATGCAGGACTGAGGGTGGTATTTGAAAGGCAGAGGGCTATCTGGGATTCAGTGGCAAGTGCCTCCTCCATTTTTTGTGTGTTCAGGAGAATTTTGATGTAAAGCTTTAAAAGGAATGGAGATGCTCTCCAGCTTCAATGATGTTTAATGCAGAAGTGTGTAGAATTTAATAATAAAAGCATTTGACTTTTGAATTTACTTTCCTCTGTGCTTTTATATGAAATTATACTGGGGAAGCCACCCACCATGGCTTGACTAATTCATCCAGAATACTATACTGTATCTGGTATATTTATGTGAGGATGTAGCTGATACAGAATCACACTTCTCAGTGTTTAATGGCAAGAAAGGACTGTTGGAAGTCACTTCTTTTAATAATAGTGCAAGTAATGCCTGCTATGGATACTAGTGTTTTTATCATGTAGGACCTCCATTAAAACCAACTTGTATTTGTTTGTTTAAATGTTTTTAAATTGACATTTTTCCAAGTTGTAGCCTTAACTTCACAGCTTTTAATTTTTGAATTTTACAACTGATGATGAAAGGCTTTAGATAATATAGTTGACTTTAAATGAAGCCAGTGCAAACCAGCCTCTTTCCAAAATGCTTTTTCTGAGGTCTTTAGCACTATCTTACATATTTGGAGTGAACTTTTCAATATGCTATTTGCACTATGCTGCATAAAATGAACCTGTTTTTAGCCATTTTAATGCATCCGATGAATTAATGACACGTGTTTATCTGTCATTGTGTGGAACATTAATTTGATGTATAGGTTTAGCTGAATCACACACATCTTGCTAATTCATATATATTTTAAAATACTGATGATTCTATGGGTGGCTGTCCTTGGGGATCTGTTTAAAACACAAGAATGAATTTAGAAACTCACCAGAATGTGACCAGTACTGCACCTGGTGTTTTCAGTCTTTTCTTTATTTCAGTATGTGTACTTGAGAGTATGACAATGTTTTAGTGTCGTCATTATAAATTACACTGCTTGCGAAAGAAGGAAGGGGGAAGAAAATGTGGGAGGGACAACAGTGTCCTATATGAAAGAGAAAAATTATTCTAATATCTATTATCCAAATTATATGCATGGTAGTTGTCAGTTGCAGTTTTAAGATGTATTTTGTCTATATCAATACTTATGTATTCATCTTTAAGTGAGGTCTAGATTATAGGAATTATCTTGCTGGATGTGATCAAAGTCCAACTACTCTTTCACTATATTTCCAATAATGGTTAATCAGATGCTTTTGGATGTTCACAAGCAGTTCTTGCAGGTAATAGCCTCTCCCAAGTACACTGTATTCAAAGGTTTACAGTCTGTATACAAGGAGGTTCCATTTGGTTATTATGGCTAATAACAGTTGATTGTGGCCACCATTATGTCTTGTAGTTGTAAATAACATTATGGTAGTCTGTCATATTTGCATAAAGTCTTCTAACTAGTATTAGATAATGTATAAATCACTAACTTTGCCCTCTTGATTTGAAGCACGTATTGCCAGTTGCTCCTTGTGATAGTACAGGATGCATTATATTAATATTGCTTCCAAGGATGAAGCCACTGATAGGCATACTTTTACCATTTGTTTCAACTTCTGCATATACCTAAGAAAGCCAACATTTATTAAATAATAAAAGGCTTTGTTTTAGGCCAGTAAATCCAGTTCATTTTTTTCTTCTAGATTAGGTATAGAATACCATTGGTATGTACAAGTGTATTAAACATTAGGTGGTACTGTATAAAGGAAGCATAATTCAAAATATGCCAGATTAATTTCTGACAGTAGATCATATTTTGTGTGCTATACTGCTGGTTAGGTTTTAGCCTTCCTGTTTATGATGCAAGTATTTTCATTAAGTTTGGATGACCTGCATATATGCATATTAGAATATAAACACATACATCTGCAGATATGTAATTATCAATACGATATTTTATAACTCACAAAATTAGCAATATCTTGCCATTATGTTGGTGAAATATATACATTGGGTCACGTGATAATCCAACTTTGCATGTAACTGCATGCCTGATGCAACAGAAACAGTTTTTGCATTGACGATGGAACAGTCATTGCTGAAGTTCTACCTTGATTACAAAGAATATACTGGTCCCTTCTTATTTTATTTTTTAAATGTTCTGTTGGTAAAGAATAAGTTTTAACAAGGAAAAGGCTGACTTAAGTAAAGCTACAAGGTGTCTTCAAAAGAGGTTTCCCGGTAGAATTCCAGGGCTCCTTGTTGCAACTACAAATAGATCTGGAAAAGACTTTGCATCTTACTAATCCATCTCTATGATCACTAGAAATTCAAAATATTTTTCTGATAAGATTATGGTTGGAATAAATATGTGGGGGGTGGGGTGGGGTGGGGGTGGGAAGATGAGAAAGAAGTGTTTTAGCTATTTTCAAGGTAATTTAATCAGGTTTCCAAAGATTTGCTTCATTTCCTTTCTATTGGCTTTTCTTCTCCCCCTTAATATTTCTTTCCTTTACCCTTCACCCTACCTTTATGGCATATATGAATAACATTTCTCCTAGGATATGTTGCCTATCTAGGACAATATATCTGTTTTGTTGGATTTGTGCATTTGGGGGTGCATCTGCACTGTAGAAATAATGGAGTATGACACGGCTTTAAATGCTATAGATCTGTCCAATGGAATCCTGGGATTTGTATTTTTATACAAGGTATTTAGCCTTCTCTGCCAGAGTGTAGATGCACTCTGGGTCTGCCTGACTTAATGGTGAATACTGGCTACAGTCTTTAGTTAACTTTATTTCTAAGAGTTTCTGTTCTCATCATCTAAAGGACCAAAGCAACATTTTCTGTACCTTTTCTATAGCTAGATGTCTATTTTTAATTCCCATCAGTAGTTTTTTAGAGAAGCCTGACAGAATATTAAAATCACCTGTAGAGTACATTGTGAGTTTTGCCAGCCCTTTCATACTTATAATTAACTACTGTATATACTCATGTATAAGTATAGAAATTTTAGGCAAAAATTTGACCAAGAAATCCTGGGTCAACGTATCCATAGGTCAATGTAAGTACTTTAACTTTTATCAAAAAAGGAACCATGTCCTGGTGAAAGGTGAGAGCTTAATCTCTTCTTGGAGCACCAAAAAGAAGCATCAACCTCCTCTTTTATCTCATCCATCCAGCCTTTACGGTGAGCACAAAGAGTTGTGCCTGTCAAAACATTTTTTTTAAAATCTTTAGCATTATTTTCTTTTGATTCCTAAGATTAAATGTATTTTTACTGATGTATTTTTATATGTATTTTATTATTGAT
Source organism: Sceloporus undulatus (assembly GCF_019175285.1). NCBI lineage: Eukaryota > Metazoa > Chordata > Lepidosauria > Squamata > Phrynosomatidae > Sceloporus > Sceloporus undulatus. The sequence goes on along the minus strand of NC_056524.1, from coordinate 47,415,453 downwards.
GTATGTGTTTTAGCGGGCTGTAATCCTGCCTCGATCCATCTGGGAGAGGCGAGAAAATAAAAATTTATTATTATTATTATTATTATTATTATTAGGTTCATTCTCTACATTCTTTGTTACATGCTGCTATGTTTTACCCTCAATCTATCCAGGGATCATATCAAAATCGATAATTTTGGCCCCAAAACCTACCTCGACTTATACATGAGGTTGATTTATAGTCGAGTATATAGTCGACAGCAATCCCATCTGGAAAAGATTACCTTAGTAAAAACACACACTAAGAAAGATGTAGTTAAATATAGTAACACTTCATATTAGCATCAAAATATTATCTTTGAAAACATTACACTGCTTTCAATGGGATTCATAATCCCATATGAAGAAGTGTTGTCTGTACTGCTTTTGCAATTGGGGTTCTTTCCTTTTTCTCTCCAGGACCCATGGCATTGAACAAATGCTTAAAAGGCAGGCAAAGGCATGGAAGTCAAAGCTTTTTGCAGACATATGTCTGCTGGTGCCAACATCAGAGAACCTTCCTACTAAAATTAAGCCTCGTGGAAATTCATTGCAGTGGTACCAGGGAGGAAGTGTGTTAAGCATTTTATCTGCCTTATTTTACATGTTATTCAAGAGGAACCTACATGGGTTGCAGTAATTAAAAACTCTCAAGAGACTTATCACAGTTGGAGAAGACAAAGAATGGGTGGTATTTTGTAATGAGAATAAATCTTTTGGCAGTAGCAGTGGCATTCTTGAGTACCATACTAAGAAGCATCAGTTCAGTTGCAAAAAGGAGTCTGATGTGATTATTTCCAAAAACTGATTGAATTTTATTTCAGCAAAGCTTTAGAGCATGATACATGACACAATACGAAGCTTGTGTCAGCATTATTTTCAATGTTTTAGATCATTTTTGCCATTTATTATCAATATATCACTCTTTTAATCCTCTCCCAAAATTTTGGTCTTTACAAATAAGTTATGCCTCCTTTTCTCCCAGTACAACCATTTGTAAATAGCATTATTCCTGTTACATGGTGGTGTTCTTTTATTGCCATTGCACAGTGGTATCACCATCCTGTTTTGAATGGGGCACAAGGTATTACTTCCTAAACAGCATCATGTACTATCATGTTCAACTTAGCACAGTGGTGTAATCAATGTTTGCATCTTGATGCTCTGATAACCTGGGCAACTGTTCAGAAGAGGAGCTAGCAGTCCCAGTGGAAGCACCAAAAGAGGGGTAGCTCTGGGAGAGGGGAAGTTAAAACAGCAATTTGAGATAATTGTTTCAACACAGATTTTTTTTAAAAAAACAAAAACATTAAATTCAGTAAGAAACACCAATTATCTGCCATTTCAATACAATCTGATTTGTTTGGTCATTATTTTTATTTCACTACAAACACAGTCAGTCTGTACGCTCTTCATGGATAGCTCCCTCCCCCCCCCCCCTTAATTATGTAGTGCCATGGTGCATGGATCCTTGTTTACTAGATTCTTGTAGGCCTGTTACAGACAGCCAAAATAAAGCTGCTTCGAGTCACATGGAGGTATGGTGTTTCAATGATGCATGCATCCTAAGAGTCCCAGAAGTCGCACCAAAGCCAACGCTCCGACTGGCAGAGTGGCTTTGGTGCGACTTCTGGACTCTTAGGATGATGCTGCATCATTGAAACACCATACTTCCACTGTGACTCGAAGCAGCTTTATTTTGGCTGTCTGTAACAGGCCCTTGTCATATTTCCTGGGTGCTTCTATACTCAATAATTGGTTTGGGTTGAATTAAGGTCCACAGTACATTGAAAACATGATATGTGGTGTCTTGTGTATACTGTTGTTGTTGTTGTTTTTTAAAAGTGTCAGAAGGATGCTCTGTTGACCATCATTTCTGTTGTTTCTGTTGCAGACTCAAGAATGAATACTCCGTCAGAAACCAATAAACCTGTAAAAATGGAGAGTGGGGATGGGGACACGGGTAAGTGATTTCCTAATGAAATTGCATTGATTTAGAAGAGAAAATTCTTTTCCTATCTTAATTGGTCCAGGACTATAAGAGCTCTCTCCCTTGGGATAATGAGGTGTTACTTATGTGTGCATAATGCTTCATGTTTCCTTGATGGTAGTCTTCATCTTGAATATGACACCAACACATAGGTCCAAAGTCCAAGGGGACAGTGGTGTGCTGTAATTTTAAGGGCCAGGTTCTCCATTTTTCTTCTCTCCTAGCCTCACCTCTAATATTGTAGCTTCCATGTGTTTTGGAGCTCCAGAATGCCTTCCTTATATTCCTTTCACCTTTCTTTTATAAAGTAGTAATCAGTTACACCCAATTTCATCTGCAAATGTATACATAGGCAGGGTACAAACCGCCGCTTTGCAGCGCTCCCCCGCCGCCGCCATTTGCTCCGTGCGGGAGCCGCAGCAGCCAAACCGCGCGGCTCCTGCGTGGAGCAAAAAAGAAGCTCCATTTCGGAGCTTCTTCTTGCGGCGCCTCTATGACGTCGCGAGGCGCCTGGCGCAGACTCGCAACGTCATAGGCGCCGTGACATGTCTGGACGCTATGCGTCCAGTACGTAAAGATGGCGGCACCCATGTAGAAGGGGCGCCGCTATCTTGTACGTATAGGATACGTACTAGGGTTAGGGGGGTGCGGAAGCACCGCCCCTTCCTAACCCTAGTACGTATCCTATACGTACTATATGGCGGTTTGTATCCCACCATAGTTTCAGTTTGTTTCCTGCCTTTTTGACCCACAGTGCTTTCAGTGTGGTTACATGAAGTTCTGAGGCTACTTGTGCGCTTTCTACATTACTGTTTTTCCACTTATGTAGAAGACTCTTCTGGAAGGCTTTTGCTATCTTCCAAGCTATCAGTGCCCTTTGAAATATAAAGCAATAAGTCTTACAAAAACTGATAAGGTGTTTGGCAGTGTGGGTTGGTAACAGGAAGAATCTATTAACTTTCATGCATTTAGGTGGCACACTGATTTTGCATACACATCTGCTACTTTTATTGATTTTCTGCAGCCATCTGTTCTTCTATGTCCTTTCAATTTTCCCATTTTTTCCAGACTGTAGCTATTTCGCTTTCCCCCAGTTTTCAGTGAGTATATGGTATTGCATTTTTTCCCCTGGATGACAGCCATTTTCTCATTTGACAGTAACACCTTTCCAAGGTTGTATTTTTTTAATGTTTACCTTTTTATGTACCAGTATAGATGAGATGACAAGAATTCACACAGACACATGTTCTCACACATGCGCACACACATGTACATACTGGGTGATGTCCCTATGATACAGTAGGAAGTAAGTTTTAGAATTGGCTGTTTCTTGAGTGCATTCTTTCCATTTATAAACAACTTCTCAGTTATTTTGACTGCAGTTACCAATTGTGCTAGTCTTTCATTTTCATAAGCATCATTTTTTTAAAAAAAATCACAATGTAAATAAAATGAACATTAGATCAAGTATCAGGAAAGGAAACTAATTTAGGGCCTGAACAGACTGGCCAAAATAAAGCTGCTTCGGGCCACTTTGGAGGTATCCTGTTTAAATGACACATGCATTTTAAGAGGCCCAAAGCTGTGCTCCAGTCCTTAGGACTGGAGCGTGGCTTTGGTGAGGTCAAAGGGGCCTGAAGCAGCTTTATTTTGGCCTGTCTGTTCAGGGCCTTAAATTTAATTTTACTTCAAAGTAAGTCATGCAATTCCATGCAATTGAACTTACTTCTTGATATGCACGAAGATTGTGGCTTTAACAGAAGGATGGCAGATGGATAGATTTTCATAAAATACTCTTAACTGCAAAAGTGGTGATATAAAATAATACAGTCAGCCCTCCATATTTGCGGGGGTTAGGGGAACAAGACCCCTGCGAATGTGGGAAAACCACAAATAACTCCCCCCCAAGCAGAAGCCAGTTAAAGGGAGGGGTGGGTGAGGAAAGAGGCTCCCTGCCTCTTTCCCAGCCAGATCGCTACCTTTCCCAGATAACGATCGGACGGAAAAGGTGGGAGGAGCCTCCACCTCCATGACTCTTTCCCAGATGGATTGATGCCTGGACTACCCAAGCAGCAATCCAGCTGGGAAGGGGTCATGGGAGTGGGGGTGGAGGCTCCTCCTCACTTTCCCAGCCAGATCGCTGCCTGGGCAGTCTAGTTGACTAGGACATGGGAGGAGTCATAGTAGCATGTGTGCACCCTTCCCAGTTGCTTCCACCTTCTTGGGCTTCCCCTGCCCCAAGGGGAAAGCTCAGGAGAGGGAGGACGGGGAGTGCACATGCACATGGCATGATACTCACAAATAATCCAATTTGCAAATGTCAAAGACTTTGGGGGGAGGGGGTTGTTTTTAAAAATTCTTTTGGAGATTATTACTTGACTATGCAACTTTCTCACTATCCAGATCTGATGTTGTATAAAGATGCCAAGTTTGACTCCAGGTTGGTAAACCAAATGACTTTAAAAAGCAAAACAAAACAAAACAAAACAAAAATCCTTTTTTAGAAAGGGGGTCTGTCTAACCCCCTTGCCAGTTTGGAAACTATTTCATTTCTCTGTATTCTATCCTGGTCATCAGTTCTTATCCTGAGTACAGCCTATGCATTAGAACGATCAAGTGTTGTGGCACACCCATTTCTTTAATAGCGATATATAATTTTTTATGATCTACACAATCAAAGGCTTTGCTGTAATCTGAAAAGCACAAGCTGATTTTCTTCTGAAATTCTTTGGTACGTGGCATTATCCAATCTATGTTTGCAATTAAAGATGTAAAATTTCCACAAATTTTGAAGCCATGAAAAAAAAACTGTTTTTTCTGGGGAGGGGGTGTTTGGGTTTTTGGGTGGGTGGGTGGAAAAAATTGAAATTTTTAGAAAAATTGAAAAAATGCAACGGTAGCACTTTCTATAGATTGAAAGTCACTCTATGACTTTAAGAACATAAAATGTGGCTGTACAATTTGATTTGACATAAAATTATCACAATTCATATATTAAAATACAGTGTATTCAAACAATTATTATAAACAGAATTTACTGTTATTTTTAAAAAAAATTGTTTGTAACGAATGGAGTAATAATCTCCTGAATTTTGGTTTTGCTGGTTTATGTGGAGCAGGAAAAAAAACCTAAAAAACCACAGAAGAAACCATCAACATTAGTGAGAAAAAAAATTATTTATATTTCCTCTCCCCTGTCTCAAATAGACATAAAGCAACCATTCCCTTAAAAAGAATTGTGGGGGGAATATGTGGAAGGGAAGAGGGACTAAGATTCAATTAATAGGCATGAAATGTAATCAGATTCATTTTCTGAGCTCTGGGCTGCATCTGCACTGCAGAAATATTCCTGTTTGACTCCATTTTAACTACCATGGCTTAATGCTGGGGAATTCTAGATATTGTAATTTGTTGTGGTACCAGAGCTCTCTGACAGAGAAGGCTAAATGTCTCATAAAACTACAATTCCCAGAATTCCATAGCACTGAGCCATGGCAGTTAAAGTGATGTCATTTCTGCAGTGCGGGTGTAGTCCTGGTTATCAGTTATCAAGGTCTGTTTCTGCTTTGTTATGTTTGTCAACATCATAATTACCATGGACTTCCAAAAACCAGAGGTTAACCCCAATTGAAACAAGATTCTCTACCCTTTCACATGTCAGTGCATTTCTTGATTTAGTGTGAGTGTTTACAAACATAGACCAGATTCCTTTATGTCCCCAGAGGAAGAAATGCACCTTGTTCTTGCATTGGAGAATTCAGTTTGTAACCTAGGAGTTACTTGTCCTCACTCAGTGCACAGAAATCAGAATAATCTGATATAAATGTAACAGAAGAAATGCTAGGAGTAACACAATCAATTCCTGTTTTCAAGATTACAGTGAATAATGGCAACATTTTACTCTTCAAACACTAATGAATAAAACAAATTAGTTTCAGAAAGCAACATTCCAAATTCCTAATAGTCTATGATAGTGTGATCCAAAATGTCTGTGCAACCCAGGTGCCTGTGTAGCTGTAGGTAACTTTGAGTGTCAGGGGCACATTCTGCCCTGCAGAGGCAATGCCTCCTGTCATTGATGTGGCAGTTTACAACAATATATCTCCTCTTCACGTGCCTTTCTGTAAAGGCAGATGGCAGCTGTTTTCATAGATGCCATCACACCACTAATATTTCATAGCACTGCAACAGTAACAAAAAGCCAGGATTCATCTTCGAAGCAATTCATAAGGTGAGCACCTAGCTTGTGTTCAATTATCTAGTTCAAGCTGTTCAGCACTTCTAAGAGTGCTATTCTGCTGGAAAATAAAGTGTATACTCCCATGTCTATTGTTCTAGAGCAGATTGCAATTGTTGTTTGGTTCTTGATTTCATTGTCAATACCTATCATTTCTCCCTGTTGTTTTAAGACCATTTGTTGTTTTGCCACTACATTTTAGTAGCTGTGGGGTTAACAGGGTTTAAGGACAGCCAGCTATGCTAGTTTAAAGCTTCTTTTGAGTATGGAGTACACCATCTAGTGTGCCCCACCAGTTTTAGTTGCTGTGTAATTCCTGGCCATGGTGGGTATGTGGGGTTTTTTTTTATTCTTTGGCCCAACGGACTGTTGATTTCTACTTGAATTTATAAACCACCTGGACCAAGGATTCAGCTGTGGCAAGTTCAAAAGTGGTCAACTTTTGAACCTGACTGATCCAACTGTGTCTGGTTCAGTTAGAACTGAAGGATACAGAAAGCTGACGCTGTTTGTTGTAATTTCTCCATAACTGTTTGCATTCCATGTGCTGTTATTGTAGCATGCTCAGATAGCCCCTATCCTCAGCACTTAGGATTCTTTGCTGTAGGCAGTCTTGGTACCTAGCTCAGGTTCTGCTACTTTGAGTTTCTTAGTACCAGTTCAAGCCTTGGTCGCTACAGTTCTTCAGCCTTATAGCCTTGGTATCTCATTTGGTAACTCAAGTAGTGGTGCCTGACAGTTTTTGTTCCTGATTTCCATGTTGCTACTTATAATTTCTCAGGAATAATTGTTTTTTAATACCAGTTTGAATGGCAAAAATATTTCTAGCTCCTTTGTTAGTACTTACTGCTTCTCAGGACTGAGAATTTAACTACTGTATTTCTCAGTCCTGACAGTTCCAGTATCCTAGCATTACCTTGATACCCAGCACTCCTTGATGCTAGCAACCACTCCTTGATGCTAGTGTTTTTCTGTGCTGACAAATGTTGGCACTCAGCTGAAGCCTTTGTACCCACATAATTTCTAAATGCCTACCACCTCTGTTGTGGATGGTCATTAATTTTCCTACCCCAGTCTGTGTACCACGCTGCTGATGTAGTTTCCTTCTGCATTGGTTCTGGTTTTTGATACTTTCTTCATGTCTTTATGCATGGTTTTATATGCCTTTTATGTCATCTCAAATAGTGCTTTGATTTCTATTAGTTTATATTCATGTTCTTAAGGAAGCATAGATTTAATATTTCCCATTCCTCAACATCTCAGAAGATTGTGCATACATTATGAAGGTTATATCTCTTTTCCTGGTACATTATCCCAATTTACATATGGGATATACTTGTTGCCTATAGGAGGTGCACACAACTCAAGTCTTCTTCAACCTGGTCCAAGGAAGGCCTGGGCTGTAGAGATATAAATCCCAAAATCATATTAACATCAATTAACAGAACATGTAAGCCTTTGTATTATTGCTACAACAGCTTCATTTAGACATGGAATCAGTTTTTGTCAGTAAGCTGCTGCATTTGGCTCCAGATATATTTCAGGTCCTGCATTCCTTGTGACATTTTTTGTAATTGTTGCCATCTTACTCTGAGGAAGTTCTTAGAAATTCAGTCATTTTCTGATAGTGATCTGTTCAGTACAAAAAGTCTTATGGATTGCAGTAGACTATGTCAAGCCTTGGATAGATGCAAATGATCAGGACATGTGCATATATGATGACATGCAAGAGACTATGTAAGAGTCCATAGTCCTTGATAACCAAAACCAAACCAAAGTATCTACCCAGTGTTCTCAAGGTTTGTAGAGATCTCTTCTTTGCATTGGTTTATGAAGACTGATACTTTGACCTTCTCCATGGAAATGTATGTGCACATTCCTGCTAGATCTTTTTTTTTTTACTGGCCTAACCTTGTTCATCTAGGACTTTTGGTCAATAGCAGGTAGTATCTAGTACTTGGGTAAGGTCTTCTCTGTATTTTTCTGTATTATTGTTTAACTTTTATGCTTCAGAGGAGTATACAAGGAAATAATAATTTCCTGAATGCAAAATTTTACATAGAAAAGTGTTTTTTAAGGCACAGCCTTTTTTGAGTTGTCTTCAGCCACAAGGACAAGATCGCATCACTTCCCAATGAATTTGGGTTGCTGTTTCTCTATGAAAGCAGTCATCCCTTCCTGACAGTCTTTGGTATTCTGCGCATAACACATTCGTTCAATAGCCATTCCAGAGGCAATATCAACCTCAGTCCCTTTGTTTGTAGCCACTTTACCCATTCTCAAAGCTATCGGGGCCTGAAGAACAATCTCTTTGGCTAAAGTCAGGGCTCTTTGGTAAGCTGCATCGCCTTCCTCATTCTGTGGTACCATATGATTGACTAGGCCTATTGACAATGCCTCCTACTAGGTCATTTCTGAAGGCTTAATTTGGAAATTACAGGCCCTCCTTGTTGGTTGTCTCTTATTAACCCATTGCCACTTACTGTACTGCTGTGTTACCACTCAACAACTTCATTCTCACTGGAACCTCACTGTCATACTCTGTAATATTGTTTTAAGGGACTGCCTGTGTTTTCCTTGAACATTAGTGACACCATGGGCTTTCACAGCTTTGTGCTCTATTCCAGCAGTATGAAACGGTACAGTGGTGCCTCGGGTTACGAAATTAATTCGTTCCGCGGCTAATTTCGTTACCCGAAAAACCTTCGTAACCCGAATTGCCATAGGCGCTAATGGGGAAAAAAGCCGCGGCTCTGCCGCAGCTCCATTTAAACAGCGCCGGCGTTTTTTCGTAACCCGAAAAAACGTTCGTAACCCGAAACAATAAATCCCTATGGGATTTTTTCGTATCCCGAAAAATTCGTAAGCTGGGTAATTCGTATCCCGAGGTACCACTGTAGTCCTATGGCTATGATGTCTGTCATAGACACTTTGAGTAATGTGCTGTTTCCTACTTCCTAGTGATTAGTATGTATTCTCACCTGTGTGTGGCTGTACAGACAATAGGAAGAAGAGAACGATTGGTTCTTTTCATGGTAAAACCTGGTAAAACTATGCTTTATCTGGAACTATGTCTTTGTACAGTCACAACCAGCCCCTCCCTCCTCACTGCAGGCTTAGCATTTGACTTGTGTTTAATAAAGAATAGCTGGGGAGAGGGTCTTGGTAAGACCATCAGGTTCCCCAGCCTAGTTTCAGGAACTGCAGGCTCTTCAGAGTTTGAGAAGTTTCCAGAATGGTGCCTCTGCTTGTGCACAGTTCCTGTAGGACTGACTGCATAGATGACTATATGAAGAGTATAGTTACAGATCAGCATAATCTCTGGTGCCTAGACGCATCACCACCATTGTGATTACTCACTAGATGAAGGAATTAGGGGTCATGTTATTCTTTTCCCACCATCATTACTGTTTTAAGGGGCAGTAGGCATGCATCGTTGGCTTATACATAATAGTTTAATGAGACCTGAGCAAATAAAATGAAAGAGAATTGCATGTGTAGTTTCTGAGAAACCATGGAGTCATCCCAACTTCCTCTTATTAACCCTAGAAGCATTATGGAATTATATGATTGCTTGTCAACATTACCTGTAATTCCCACTCCTTTCTGTTTTCTGATCAGTTTTTATTAGCATGGCTTGCCCACCGCCAAAAAACAAACATTATCTGGAAAGTTGTGCAACTGTTGCCATGATACTTTGACTTAAAATGGCAGTCATAACAGAAACAAGGCCACCACTCTTTCAGAACTGAGCAGTCTTCAGTAGATTGTATTCCAGTTTGTCAGTCTACAGTTAGAAGGTAAAAGGAAATTATGAAGAGCAGGGCTGTATTGCAGGTGGATAGACTCAATCAAGGAAGCCACAGCCCTGAGTCGGCAAGACTGAGCAGGTCTGTTGATGATAGGGTGACTTGGAGGCTCTCATTCATAGGGTCATCATAAGTCAACATTGACTTGATGGCAGTTAACAGCAACAAGAGATGTCTTCACAGCAGTGTACTGCAGGGGACAGGATTTCCGTTTGATTTTATTTTTGTCAAGAATATAAAGTAAGCAAGAAAACATGAATCTATGAACTGTAGTTTCTGTTTGTGGCCATTATGGAAAATTAGAGTTGTATCTATGTAATAGCTTAATGGTTTTGTCAGGACAAAGTAGGGAGAAACAGAATGGTTTACAAATAGCAAGAGGGTCAGATAAGGCTTCATTTTATCAATTTATCTTTTAATTTATACTAATTGCTTATTAATTAAAATACCATATTAGTTATGGTAATTATGAGTAATTAAAAACATATCATAATGAATGCTGGATTAAACATCTGAACATTAAATGATAAAGGGAGTGCCTTGACATGAATGTCAAGTTGTAACTGACTTTAGGGGACAGTGCACATCACTGTTACTAAGCTGAAGAGCCAGAGTTGTCTGAGGACTACTCTGGTGGTCCTGTGACCAGCATGACTGCACCAAACACTGTTATCTTCCCACCGAAGTGGTATCTGTTTATCTACCTGCATTTGCATGCTTTCAAACTGCTAGGTTGGCAGAAGCTGGGACTAATGCCAGGGGCTCACCGCATCATGCAGCACCCGGGCCTCGAACTGCCAACCTTCCAATCTTCCAGTCATCAGAATTGGCATCTTAATGACTAAGCCACTGCATCGCTAAACATTAAGAAATCAGAAATACTGACCACAGACACCATCATATAAGAGTTAGTGAAATTCACGAGGAGGAGAGAATGCAAGCCCCTGCTCCCTTTACCATTGTTTATCTGTAATAAAAATCAGTGAGTTTGGAATAGAGAGTCTCTTTCACTTCATAGAAACTCTATGCACAAACCAAAATCACAGAAAGTATGAGCTAAATTGTCTGGAGAGCAGATGCATATATAGGAAGCTCTCTGCTTCTGACTTGCCCCTTTTCACTTTTATGGGGGAAGTTTCCTTATATTAATAGCTATGTATCACCATTTATATAGGCATATTAATAGCTATATTATATTATGGCTATATTATATAGCTATATTAAATATCACTCTCTTTTTGAGAAAGAAGCTCTAAAGTTTCAGAGTTTAGTTATATCCGGGGGGGGGGGGGATCTCAAATTTACTGACCAAATTTTGAAACTTTATTATTTATTGAGACAAATTCTTGGTAAGATAAGCTCTATCACTGTATATTTAGAAGACTCTGTTCAATGAGGAATGTTAAAGCATTTTAAACTAGACATTCAAATATACCAACATTTTCTCCTCTTATGTCATCTTTAGGGAATACTGAAGCCTCCATATCTTCACCATACTTGCTCATTTCCATTTGTGCTCTTTCTTATCATTACTAAGGTGACAACATTTAATGCTATTGATCACCTTCTATTATCTCTTCCGTCTGTGTCATTAGAAAAACAGTAGGACTATTACCTTATTTCCCTATCACATTTTGACTGACTTGGTCCTAGCTTGAATTTAAAATCAATAGTAATGGAATTTTGAGGGAGTTGTAATAGTTACAACTCTCCATTTCCAGTCAGCATGGCCAGTGTTTCTAGTTCAAAAATGTAACTTTTCTATATATATTTTTTGTCTATGCCCCTTTCACCTGCTGATTTTCTTCTTTTCTCATAACCTTGATGGTACTGTTTGTACTCCCACTCCCGGATTATTTATTAAGGCCATAAATAATCTTTCCATGATTTCTAAAATTAGCTCTTATTCCACTTTTCCTAACCCCTTCCTCTTTAAAACATTTATCTTGATTATTGCATTGTATTCTCAGCATTTCTTCTTCTCAGCCCCATCCTCTAGTTTTTGTTATGTATTGTATGTCAGGTTTGACCTATATGGCTTGGTACCTTGGTGAGAAAATGCTTCCTCAAAAAGATGTTCACCTTTGTATCAGTTGAGTCCATTCTTGGGATAGCCATGGAAGTCAGGGTCCTTTCTGTGGTCCTCCTCCTATTCTAGGGTTGTCTTCCTGGGCAAGCTTGCACACCACCCATGTTGCTGAAACTAGATTAACATAGAAAGAACTCTTAATTTTAACAGTGATTGTGTTTTTATCTTCAGGTTGTTTTTAGTTTCCACACTTTGCAATATATTATATTGTGCTGATATTTGTGTAACTGGGTTTTTATGCTAGATTGTTGGGGTGGGGTTGGGATTTATTGTTAGATTAGGAAAATTGCTCAGCTTCATTTGGATTAATTTTTGGGACATCCCACCATGGACCCTCTAAAATGGATTTCACATACACCACACAGGGGTAAACAGGTATAAAGAACAAATAATGTTGAATTCATCTTACATTTTATTCTTACTACTTGACTGTTCCACACCTTTGTTTTGTTGACTTCCTTTCTATAACCTAAGCCAAACCTAATGTTAAAATTAGTTCTTAATTATGACTGGGTTTAAGAGAAAGCAGCACACATTTCTCAGAAAATCTAGCTACCTGGGATGATATTAAGTATGATGGCTTTTATATTAAATTAATGATGTTAAATTTATGATATTAAGCATGGATAGTGTTCAGAGGATACTCTTAGTTAATCACTGATGGTCCAAGGGGGCAGAAAGTAAACAGGAGACTTTTTGTGTTTGTAAAATCTGAAATCGTGCTGGTACTTTAGTGAACCAGCAGTCAAAATGAGATGAATCTATAGATTTTCCAGAATTAGCTTTTGAGAGTATTTTAATGGGCTCTAATTTTCCTTGTCTTCATAGGCACACAGACAAATGGCCTGGACTTTCAGAAACAGACTGTACCTGCCGCAGGAGCAATTTCTACAGCCCAGGCCTTCCTTGGACATCTTCATCAGGTACATGTGTGTTTTCTTTTAACCTGAATCTAAGAAGGGGTCATGGAAGTAAACTTTCTTTGCCTAATAGGGAGACAGTCATAGAATCATAGAGCTGGAAGAGACAACAAGGGTCATCCAGTCCAACCTGCCATGCAGGAAATCAAAATCAAAGCATCCCTCACAGATGGCCATGCAGTCTCTGTTTAAAGACCTCCAAAGAAGGAGACTCCACTACACTCCAAGGGTGTGTGTTCCACTGTCGGACAGCTCTTACTGTCAAGAAGTTCCTCCTAATGTTGAGTTGTAATCTCTTTTCTTGTATCTTGCATTCATTGTTCCATGTTCTAATCTCTGGAGCAGCAGAAAACAAGCTTGCTCCATGCTCAATGTGACACCCCTTCAAATACTTAAACAAGGGCTAGCATATCACCTTTTAACTGTCTCTTCTCCAGCTCCCTAAGTTGTTCCTCATAAGGTATGGTTTCCAGACCCTTCACCATTTTGACAAGACTTTGAACAGATGGAATAGCATAACTTTGATATCTTGTTCCAGCAGCAAAATAAAATGTACCAAGCTCTTGAATTAATGATTTTTATTATCCTACATGGCTCAGTGTGGGGAGGGAATAGAACCGCGAAAGCTATGAAAAGAGCAGCAAGAGTCTTCTGTCCATAAACATAGGAACGGTGCATTATGATCCTGTGAGTAGGTTCATTTTGTACAATTCCTTGTATGGCCATATGGAGAGAAGCCCATTTATACAGACATCTGTATCTGCATAAATGTTTTCACTTCTGAAGAGATGATACTATAAAGTAATTGACTGCATACATCAAGAAAATCTGTATGACTTTTTGTTGAAATAATGATGTGGTTTAAAAAGGTAAACCAAAAAAGTGATCAGTTAACCACAGAAGCAGCTTCAGTTTACCATATTTTACCTTAAATCTTGCAAAGGTTTGTAACTGCTGTTTTATTTAAAATATGAATAATCTGAAGGGTATACAATGGATGTATTTCTGTTCGTAGATATTTACAGGGTATCTGTCATCAATTTTAAGACGAAAGCCTTTCATTCTTTTCCCTAGCTGTTACCCACTCTCCTATCTATCATAGCAGCTTGTGATGTATCAAAGGGTAAGGCCAGAATAGGTTTTCACCTGATTCTCATACAAGACTCCAGGCTCTGAGAAGGTGATAAGAAAACATTTCCACTTTCACTCAACTCAGAAGTTGTATTTGAGACAGAGACAGCTGCAAAAGTTATGCTCTGTGTTGGCTTTGTCCTGAATCTATGTCCTGTTTTTATACAAGTGGTGGGAAACATTAGAATCCATTTTCCCTCATCCATCATAAACAGAGCTGCTTAAAGGAGGGTCTCTGCTCTTGTTACCCTCAGTCCCCTGTACTGGCTACTGAGCAACTTGATTGGCCCAAACTGGTTTGTTTTTACTTTCTTTGGAAGAATTAAAGACTTGATTTTATGGGCACCACTGGGGTATTAATGTGTCTCCACCCTGCTGTCACTTGTGTCAGTGACTTCAGATTTGGCCCCTTTTAACTTTGCCCCAGAGCTTGTTTGTCCAGCTTTGTATTCTGCACTGGCAAAAGTGTAATTATGATGTGATTTCTTTTGACCTGGATCCTGTATTTGGTACAGGTCTACTGTATTTGTAACTGTAAAGTCACAGGTATAACTTTAGCCCTGGTTGTGGAATGATGATGGATATTTTTCCATTTGTATGAGCCAAGGATATGAACAGCATCCTTGGAGAGGTGAGCCCCTCCATACACCCATACATGTACTTGATCCTTGCCTTTTGAGGCTCATGAAAGTGGCAAAGGATCTAATCTGGTTCACAGCCTTTGTGTGGTTGACCTTTGAAAAGTCTTCAGAAATATTGGCTGCTCTAAACAGAGTTTGGATAGCTATTGCTCAAAGATGCTTTAGCAGTGGATTAGTGTACTGATTTGGGCTTGGACTAGATGACCTTTGGGAGCATTTCTATTCTTAAAATGCACTGAAAGTGTTGACTAGTGTCACTTAGGAGGAAGCATATGACTCCTTTGCTATCACAACTTCACTGGTATCACTCTGCTTCTAGGCACAATGTGAAGTGTAAAAAAAAAAGTTTATTTATATACCGCCTTTAAGTGCTGGTCATGACTTACATTACTTGGGTCCAACAAGCCTGCCCGAGTTCTGAGATCTATGGATGCAATCTTTCTCTTGGTTCTACCACACACAGAGAGGATAAAAAGTGGGGCTTTCTTGGGCACTACATTTTTTTCATAATGTTAAGTAAGCTGGCCTACTCTTTGCCTTTGTCTGACAAGCAAATACTTTTTTATTCATGTAAGTCTGTGGCAGTTGAGGTGGGTTACTGCAAAGAGGACTTTTAATCTGTGCAGGTGTTTTTCTTTTTTTCTTATACATTTCATTGAGGCTTACTTTATTAGCCACATTGAGCCCCATTTTTCAGAAAGAAAGGCTTGTTACAAACAAAACAAATAAACCATGGTTTTTCAAGCAGGATTCCCTTGAACCCTAGGGCTCTGTGAGCAGTTGCTAGTAGTTCTGCAAGAACTGTTACTGGGGAATTTTTTTTTTCTGGAGTAGTGTTTATCACAATTTTTATGAAAGGATTCCTTGAGAAGTGAAAATTCTTTCAAGGATTCCTCTAGGGCAGGGATTCCAACCTGTGCTCCGAGGAGCCCTTAAGGCTCCACATGCACTTTCCAGGTGCTCTGCAGTCGCTCCAGGAAAATGAAAGAAATAAAAATTGAATGAAATTAAAGAATAAGAATGTATTCTTATATATATTCCTAACCAACATTAATTTGTAAGAGATAGGGTAGGCCTCTTTGGGGCTCCATCATACAAATAAGGGGTCCGTGAGTCAAAAAGTTTGGGAACCACTGCTCTAAGGTAAAAATGTTGAGAAAGGCTGAAATAAATCATTGGTAGGCAGTACAGGTTGTTTGACTAATGTTCTAGAATTCTTGGAATCAAGAGATGGGTCTCTTGTATTAGAGTTTTTAGTGTGAAGTCGAAGGCTTTCATGGCCAGCATCCATAGTTTTTTGTGGGGTTTTTGGGGGCTATGTGGCCATGTTCTAGAAGAGTTCATTTCTGATGTTTCACCAGCATCTGTGGCTGGCATTGTCAGATGGCCACATAGCCTGAAAAACCACAAAAAACTATAGAGTTTTTAGCCATTACTATTTCATTTACCTTGGGTTTTTCAACCAATAGTGATTTCAAAAATTTGCTGACTCCTTGCTGAGGCAACATAGAGTGACTGTTTCATCACTGTTTTTATTGATACTGCTGTTAATAGCATTGAAGCTTTCTGAAGAAATGTGAAGGATTAAAAATATTTTAATAGATCAAATACATATTTGCATGGTCTTTCTCTTTCTTCTGCCTTTTTTATATTTTGGGATCTATAATATTCAGTAATGCTTGAGTGTTGTGAAATTGGATGTGTGCATGCACTAAGCAATGTGGTGAAAGGTGATATTGAAGGGGACACTGAAGAGCTCATACAGGGCAGTATTAACATGCCTGACATTGCATACTCATTGTTTCTACCCATATACATGATCTGACAATTTAATAATCCTTCCTGCCCTCTCTGCACTGAACACCTTCAGGCTAACTATTCACAGTACCCATCTGACCCTAAGCCTTGTATGTTGACAGGTTTTTAAATGATTTAAGATAGTGTTGGTCTACTTGTGCCCCTCTAGATGTCAGACAGCAACTTCTGTCAACCTCAGCTGGCACGCTACCATCCAGCAACATCTGGAGGCTCTCAAGTGGCCCAATTCCTTGCAGTGGCATTTCACTAATAATAATAATTATTTAATAATTTGTTTTATTTATATACCGCTATTCCAAAGATCATAGCGGTGAACAGCAAGTAAGCTAATTAGCAAGTAAGCTAATTTGCCCCCAACAGTCTGGGTACTCATTTTAGCGACCTCGGAAGGATGCAAGCCTGAGTCGAGCTTGGGCCCTTTTGCTGGTCTTGAACTCGCAACCTTGTGGTCTTGAGTGAATGGCTGCAGTACAGGCATTTAACCACTGCGCCACCAGGGCTCCTTCTGTAAATCAGTGAGCACAAAAGAAACTTGAACATTTAAAGTGGCTACTATTGTTTTGAGAGCCAGCGTTGTGTAGTGCTGTAATGCAACATTAGGAGGAACTTCCTGACAGCAAGGGCTCTTCGACAGTGGAACACACTCCCTCAGAGTGTGGTGGAGTCTCCCTCCTTAGAAATCTTTAAACAGAGGCTGGATGGCCATCCATCAGATATGCTTTGATTGAGAGGTCCTGCATGGCAGGGTGTTGGACTGGATGGCCCTTGTGGCCTCTTCCAATTCTATGATTCTAGTGGTTTGAGTGTTGGCCTAGGACTTGGGAAGTTCAAATTCCCACTAAGCCATGAAAAACCATTGGGTGACTTGGATGGGAGAAGCCAATGAATACTAGATGCTGTAGGCTGTATTTCAGAGGAAGGACTGGGCAAATCCACCTTTCAGTATTCCTTGTTTAAGAAAACCCTATGAAATTCATGAGATTGCCATAAATTGATAGGCGACTTGAGCACACACACAAACCCTTAAGCAAATCACTCTCTCAACCACCAAGGAAGGCAATGCCCCCCTCAAACCTTGATGAGAAAAGTCTATAATAGATTTGCCTTAAGCTCACCATAAGTCAGAAATAACTTGAAGGCACACAACAACAACAACAGCAACAACGACAACAGTTGTTTTGTCTGATTTGCTTAAATTTCACACTCTTAATGGAAACTAACTGGAGTCACCTTATCGTGCCCTGCATGTACAGTACTTTTTCTCCAGATTAATACCACAACGCACCATTTAAAATCTCTAATCAGAAAGTTTTTGCTTTGGAGCACATTCATCTCAGGCCTTGGTTAAATGGGCTTTTATGCCTTTGCAAGCTATACCTAAGGGATTTTGTTCATAAGCTCATGCTACAAAAAAAGAGCTGAAATCGCCAAAAATTGTAGTTTATTAACCTAGCCAATTCTCTAAGACAGCTGTGCATGATGCTGCCTTGGAAGCCTTTCTATAATTAATATGGCTGCTATCTCAGTATACTACTGGGCAGGAAGATTAAACTGGATGTTGGCACTGGAGATGGGAGCTTTTGGAGACAAATTGTCTGCTTGGTGACAGATGGTATGTTTGTAATCTTGTAGGATCCAGCCCAGAAATGTTGGAAACATTTGAAGAGGCAACAGAATATTTACTTGTATTGTAAAGCTGGTGCTTCTTTGTGAATTCCCAGCACTATTGTGCAGCTTATGTTTGTGCATTATATGGGACACTTGTTTTAGAATACCTTTTCTGAAAAGATGATGTCATCACACTTGACCAATGTGATCTTGTCATTTACCTGGTTTTGACTAAGGATCTGCTTTTTCTCAATTCCTTGTAAGTGGTATATGAAATTACAAAATAATTTTCAAGTTTTTAAACAATGATATGAATCCTGTTCTTAGTCCTGACTAGAGTAAATCCATTTAATCTATGGAACTTACATACATGTTGACTTGCTAAGTCATTATTCTTTGGGTCAACTCTAGCTGAAATTAATAATCGGATTTGGATCTAAACTACACTTCTGGTTTTATTCTTTAATGTTTGGAACCTGTCATATATACTTGACTATAAGGCGACCTCATGCCCAAATCAAGGGCAGGTTTGGGGCCAGAATTATGGATTTTGATATTACCAGTGGATAAGTCGAGGGTAAAACTTAGGGGCATGTAACAAAGGATTTAAAAGATGAAGCAAAGGAAAACAATACCAAAGAACTTACAAAATTCTAGCAGGCATAACTGTTTGTACTCACCCTAAAGTCTGGATGGATGAGAGAATAAAGGGGGCCAGTGCTTCCCCAACAGATCACACTTTTGCCTTTCACAAGGGATGGGTTCTTTCTTTCTTTTTTTAATAAGAGTTAAAGTACAGTACTTACATTGACCTGTGGACAAGTTGACTCAGTTTTGTGGGGTCAATTTTTTGACTTAAAAATCTAAACTTATTCATGCATGTGTGGGTGTGTGTTTGGGTGTGAGTACAGTGGACCCTTGCTGGGGTTTGGTTCCAAGATCCCCTGTGTATAACAAAATTGGTGTATGCTCAAGTCCCATTAAATATAATGACATAGCAAAATGGTGTCCCTTATAAAAAATGGAAAATCAAGGTTTAATATTTGAAATTTATTCTTTTTTTGAACCGTGGATGCTTGAATCCGTGTATAAAAAGATTTGTGTATAAGATGGGCCAACTGTAGTTTCTAAAGATTTGCTACTCCTTTGGCTTACTTATTCTTTCAGTAAAATGGATTACAATGTTTCAGCTTATTCATCCCTAATGTTTGTAGTAGTACAGTGCGCCCATGCCATACGCAAGCGTGCTTTAGGCAGCATTCAGCATACGCTGAAAGCCACGCTGGGAGAAGGGGCAGCGTATCCCATAAGGAATAATGGGGCGCACACCAGTCACGCATACACGCCACAGCACCACCGTCACATGCACGAGCCCCCTTCATTTAAATGGGGTTCAAACATAGGCAGAATTCACTTTATGCGAGGAAGTCCGGAATGTATCCCCCACAAAACCGGCTGCATAGAAAATAATCATTCTATGTAAAAAAATATATATATAGCATCTGTTGCCAATAGATACAAGTTTTAGTTAGTGAATATTTTATGTGAACTATAGCTGCCAACTTTACCATTCTAATTAGCAAAATCTGCATGTAATCTGATATTTGCTGTGGAAAAAGCATGTGACTGTGTTTATTCTGTTGTTCTGTGGTATTTCCATTGTGTAAAACAAACACACGGTAGTTGACATTTGATCTCCATGGCATTGCCTGGATATCCAGAGATATTTAAACTAAATAGTTTGTATGA
>NC_056524.1:47362923-47395433 GCF_019175285.1 Sceloporus undulatus | reverse complement strand
ATGATGATGATGATGATGATGATGATGATGATGATGATGATGATGATGATAGTTTCATATTTAAACAAAGTTAGGATATAACTTGGAGGTCTTCTACAGAATAAAATTGCTGATACCTCAGCATCAAACTATGATTTGTCATGATGTCCAGACTATCACTCACCAGTGAACAAACCATGGTTTCTGAGTAACCATCAAGCTAGCATCCAATATTAGAATCTAGTTTTCAATGCCCATTTTACTGGGACAAGCAACCTGGTGCCCTCCAGATGTTTTGGACTACAATGCGCATATGTCCCAATCAGCATGGCCAATACTTAGGGTTTATGGGTGTTATCCAAAACATCTGAATGAAATCAGGTTGGTTAAACTAGCAAGTTGTAGTTTGGGATGTTACTTTGCTCACTACTTGAAACAACACATTAGGAGTTCTCAGGGAATAAAGAAAAGAAGAAAATCTCACAAATAATGGCAGATCTGCAATGTGAAAATTAGAAGCAGGCTGTTTGGTGTATGCGAGATTGCTGTTAGGAGAGGGGCTGGAAATGTCATCCTGCTGTGCCCAAACACAGAGGAGACCTCAATTGCTCAATGTGGCTGCTGTCTGTTAGGGTTGGTTTGGGGAGTTAGGTTGGGAGACAAGACATCCTCACATTTATAGCTGCATCCATAATGTAAGATTTTGGCAATTGTACTTCAGAATTTATAAATATAGTTGTTGTGGTGTGCTTTCCACAACATCAAGTCATTTCCAATTTATGCAAACCCTAAGTCAAACCTGTTATAGGTTATTCTTGACAAGATTTGTTCAAAGGGGGATTGCCTTCTTCTGAGGTGAGAGTGTGTGACTTGTCACCAGTGGTTTCCATGGTTGAGTGGGGATTCGAACCCTGCTCTCCAGGTCACAATCCAATGCTCAAACCACAACCTGTTACTTGTTGATGTTTTCTTACTCTTCAGTCTTTTTTTAAAAGACATAATCATTTTTATAGGTTCAACTCCCTGGATCAAGTTTACAAGCTGCAGCCCAGTCCCTAAATATTCAAGTAAGTGTTATTATGTACTTCATATTTGTATGTAATCAAATATTTGATATAATATTAATGTGATTCAGGGGCCATTATGAAATATTAATACTATTGATATAAGCGAATACTACTTATGTTTTATTACAGAACCAAGTACTGTTGGGTGACAATTTCAGTGCTACCAATATAAAATTATCTGTATTGCTGTAATTTGTTCATTCTATTTTTAACTAGCAAATTGTAGAAATACAAATAATTCCTGCAGATTTTCTTAGTTTTGGTCCAAATGACACTGCAGAAATAATCCAGTTTGAGACCACTTTAATTGCTCTGGCTCAGTGTTAGGGAATCCTGGGAATTGTAGTTTATTGTGGCACCAGAGCTCTCTGACAGAAGGCTAGATGTCTCACAAAACTACAGTTCTTCGTAGTCTCTGCAAAGCACACAAACGGGTTATTCTGCACCTGCACAGCATTTCTGATCCTACTGGAATCACTAGGGAAGACTTTTTGGTGGTAGCTCCACCCACCCTCTATATAGGCAGGATGTCATCCTGCCCTTTCTCAGTTCCTTTTGTCTGCTCCGTGAGCAGCTTAGGAACCTCGCTTAGAATCGCTCCTTCCTTAGCTTTCACTTTAGTTTCACTGCGTTTGTTCTGTCTTCGTTTGACTCTGACTACTATTTTGGATTGTGATTTGGACTTTGTTTTGGACTCTGACTAACGGTAACACTCAGCATGTTGACAATTCTCCCTCTTCATCCTCTGGCTTTGGTCTAACGATGTCTGCACACTCTTTTAAAAAGTGCACTGAATGTGGGATGAATATCACGGCACTCGATGGACACTCCTTGTACCTCCTTTGCCTGGGCGAGGGCCATGCTCCTGCTGCCTGCCCTCATTGTATGGCTTTCATGCCACAGGCCAGTAAAAATAAAATCTCTCCAACAACCAATTCCGGCCTCTGCCGCTCTGTCCCGACCTCCTGACCCTTCACAACGTTCGGGTTGGTCACCCCGACCTGGACTCTCTCCACCTAGTGGTGTGGAGGATTTGACCTTGACTGACCTCCCAGTACTGGTCCGAGAAATCATCCTGGCTTCTCAAAAGCCTTCCACTCAACCCTCCTACACCCTTAAGTGGGCTAAATTTTTGGCATTCCTGTCCTCAAGGAAACTCACCTCTTCAGAGGTCAATGTTTCTGTTGTCTTGGACTTCCTCCATCACCTCTCAACATCTGGCCTCTCCATTTCCTCTTTGAAATGCTACCATGCGGCCATTTGTGCCTGCTACCAATTCTCCGGCCGCCCATCTTTCTTCACCGACCCACTCATGAAGAAATTTTTCAGAGACTTAAGACCACTGGCAGTGATCCTGATCCCGGCTTGGGACTGCCAACTCGTCTTAGCATCACTCGCTACCTCACCTTTTGAACCTCTGGCTTCCTGTGACCTCAGGCTCCTCATGTGAAAGACAGCCTTTTTGGTAGCCATCACCTCAACACATCGGGCCAGTGAACTCTATGCCCTCCATATGAACACATCGTACTTGAAATTTTTGAAGGACAAGGTTGTCCTCTGTCCGGACATTTCCTTTCTACCGAAGGTTGTGTCCACCTTTCTTCTCAGACAAGACATCATTCTCCCAACGCTAGCCCCAAACCTGACCACCAACACCGAGCGCCAGCTCCATTTTCTTGATGTCAGGTGGGCGCTTGACAGGACTTCGTTCTCTTGTCGTTCCCCCAGACTTTTAGTCTGTTATTCCAATCCCAAAATTGGGCTTCCAGTCACACCTCAACATTTCTCCAAATGGGTGACTTCCACAATCCTCCTCTCCTGTGAGATTTTTGGGAAGACGCCACCTGCTCGAATTTGAGCCCATTCCACCAGGGTGGTAGCTTCATCTTCAGCCTTCCTCTCCTGAATTCCCTTGGAGGACATTTGCTAGGCTGTGGTTTGGTCACAACCTCTCACCTTTATCAAGCACTTCAGACTTGATACCAGACACCGACGTGAAGCAGCCTTTGGCAGAGCTGTTCTCCTTTTCGGCATGCACTAAGGTTAGTTGGCACTTGTCAAATAACTGGCAATCACACTGTTTTTCTGGTTTAATACTTTATTTATTACCAGGACACTCCCTCCTCTAAGGTTGCCAGTCTAACCCATTTGTGTGCTTCTCAGAGACCACAAAGAAGAAGGACAGGTTGCTTACCTGTAACTGTAGTTCTTTGAGTGGTCATCTGCGAATCCACACAAATCCCGCCCATCCTCCCCTCTCTCGTGTCCTTCTCTCTTCCATGTCAGCTCTTACGGTGGACCTTTTGGAACTGAGAAAGGGCGGGAAGACATCCTGCCTATATAGAGGGTGGGTGGAGCTACTGCCAAAAAGTCTTCCCTAGTGATTCCAGTTGGATCCGGAAATGCGGCACAGGTGCAGAATAAGCCATTTGTATGGGTTCGCAGATGACCACTTGAAGAACTACAGTTACAGGTAAGCAACCTGTCCTTCCCAGAATTCCCTAGCACTGAGGCAGGCTAGTTAAAGCAGTCTCAAACTGGATTATTTCTGCAGTGTGTTTTGGACCTTTAATGCAAAAACATTGAGACACTCTGTCAAATAACAAAGGTCTCCTGCTACAGGATGTTTTTGCTCTTCGGGATTTTCTTGCCGGGGGAACTTGTTTGCTTTAAAAAATGAGATTTGTTTGAAAACAAATATTTTTGCATAGAAAATAAGGTATTCTCCATAAAAACTTTATAAATTCTTTAATGGTCTCTAAAGTAATGTTTATATTTATACTTTTATTGATGTTTTTGTATAGTTTTTAATCTTTATTTTTTTAAATATCTTGTAAGCCACCTTAAGTGCCATTATTGGAGGAAAATGGGATATAAAAATAATAATTAAAATGTTTGGGTTTGCACAAAAAGGTTTTGCACAATTTTTGTTTCTTAAAAAAGAAAGAAATCCCTAAAACATGAAGTCTCATTCAGCAAGGTGAATTTTTGGAAATGAGAGAATGAAATACATTTAACATTTAAATCTCTAATTAATAATCACATTTAAAATCTAAAAATGCTGTTCACTGTTCCTAAAGACACAGCTGACTGCTTAACAGTCTGAGCTTTGTGAGCTACCTGATGCCTATAGCACTACAGTCCACTGGTCGCTTTTGTGATTAAAACAGTCAAACAGCGCATCAGAAGGGAATGGAATATGGTATTATTGTGAAGTGCCTCCATTCTGTATGACTGCTGAAGTACTAGGATAGAGCATTCTTGAAAGCCCCCAGAACATGCACCTAGTTACATATGATAATTTTGAAAGAAGGGAGCGATAGTGACCTTCCTCTTTAAAAGAGAGAGGCTGAAAATTGCCTTGGTTGCCATGGTAAACTTTCAGTCCCTGAGAGAGATGTTGGCAAACAGGCTGTATCTCCAGTGCAGAATGTTTACAGTCCTGTGCTGTAATTATCTCTCAATGACTGGCAGAATTAATCAGACCCTCTATGTTAATTAGCCTGCTCTGCAGTCCCCAAAACAGGTGGTGGAAAATATGCAAATCTATGCAGAATTTTAATGTTCTGCATAAGCAGTTTTAATTAGCATAAACCCCCTCTTCTTGGTTTTTCCCCCCCTTTTCTTTTCATGTGCTTTCTCGCTTGCATTTCCTCTCATGGCTACACTAATTTCTCCTTTTATAAAATAATTTTAAATAAATGAAATGTGCTTGCTTATATAAATACCAAATTTCTGCTACTTAGAGACAGGATGGGTAAAGCAATTGTTTATCTCCCACTTCACTGTTACACTATTCAGTTTGCACATTTTTTTCAGGCTAGTCCCTTATTTACATTGACTAGAACTATACAAGAAATGATGTACTCTGGTCCAAAGTGTCAGTGCTACTAGTAGCAAGAAGCTTTCTGATTGCTAACAATGTTGGACATTGGATAGCTCCACATGCTTTCTCCAGGTGTGATATAGCCTCTCTGCAACATTTTGCATAGTCTAGACTGGGGCAGTGCATTGGGCAGGGAAAATAATTTAAGAGAGCTATCTCCTCCCTCATTGGTAATGGTTTGAGAGAGAGAGAGAAAAGCAAATCAAACCCCCTTCCAGAATCTCAAGTTATGTATAGTAACAATTGGTTATAAGAAGCTGGGTGTGGTAGGGTAGAGTAGAGCTTAGTGATTTAAGTTAATCAACAAGCTTGTTATGTATAGAGCAAGATATTTAAAATACGATATGAAAATGGCTATGTGCACATTATAGCTTTATCAATATATATCTCTACAAAGGTGTGTACATTTCTTTCCTAGTCTAAATCTAATGAAGAATCTGGGGAAAGTCAGCAACCAAGCCAGCCTTCCCAGCAGCCTTCAGTTCAGGCGGCCATACCCCAGACCCAGCTCATGCTAGCCGGAGGACAGATCACTGGGGTAAGATGAACCCGAGTGAATTATAATGAGCTACCATCTCATGAGAATAAAGCCTTAGTCATGTCGATCTATAGATCAATTGTTTTAAGTATTTTTACCAGACCACAATTTTGATACCATCAGATTGATTTGCTAGAATTCTCTTTTCCAAACACAAAAATATTTTTAAATCCACTTTTTTAAAGTTCATATAACATGCCAAGCTCTCTGTGTAAGCTGTAAACGTTTCTTTCAGTTGCAAAACTGTATGCTAGAACAATTTGAGATTATAAAGTGATGGTCAATTCTACAATTCTGAATGTTTGAGTCTTGAAGGAGAAATTAGAGTCTTTGCTTCCCATATGTCTGTGCTTTGAAAGTAGGATTCACCTGTATTGAATCTGGTTCTGTTTATAGGAACATGTCTTGTACTTAAATCAGAATAATGGTCCGTCTAGTGTTGTCTATGTTGACTAGCAATGGCTGTCTTATGAACAGCAGATATTTTATGTCAAAATTATATATATGACTGTTGTGTTGAGTTTAATTTTACTGAAATCTGTATGTCATTCTTCATACTCGGAACAATAGTGTGCGTGTGTTTTATGTATAGTGTGTATATACATGCATGAGGGACATGTGCAGCATAAATTCTTAAAATCTGTCTAGACATGTTCTATATCATTTTGCCAAACTGCTCTTCTGCATTGAGGTCTTTGAAGCTAGGGGCTCTCTTAAAATGAAAACTGGGCAAAACATTCATTTGTTGGAGGGACTCTGACACCACCTGTTTCATAGAGATAATGTGTGTTTGGAAACTGGCAAAGATGTCAACCTACCAGCTCAATCCTATCAAAACAAAAAGGCAGATAAAGGAGGGGGACTTGGAGGAGAACAAATGGTGCACATGTTCCTCAGCTATATCTTAAGGCATAATGGAGATGATGGAACGTGGCAGGGATTCATGCTAATGTGAAGCAGCTGGAGTATTATCAGTTTGTTTGGTAACCATAGCCAGTATTGCTATTTCTCATTCATCTGGCTAATCACTTGTGCTTCTGGTGGGTGTAAATTTCCTTTCAAAGCCTGTCAGTGATGGCTTGTTCTTTTTGCTTGCTATTTCCTGTCAGTGCTGTTTTCTTTCCATTGCTTGCTTGCTTTCTAGCTAATTACCTTTTTTGCATTAATCTTGAAGCAGAACCATAAAGATGCTTCTGTAATCCCAGTAATCACAATGGTTGTGCAGTAGTGTAATGGTTGTGCCAGCACCATTTCCATTATGTGAAATTAGCTATGTAGGCTGATTTCTATCTTACCTGGAGCAAACAGCTGCTCCTTGCAGAGAGTGGCTTCTTCCATGGACGAGTTTCAGGAGTAAAGAATTGTGTTTGCCAAATTGGTTATTGTTTGTGTTATTAACTACTGCCCTAAATCTTATTTCTAGCTCACGTTAACACCAGCCCAGCAACAATTATTGCTACAACAGGCACAGGCACAGTTGCTGGCAGCTGCAGTGCAGCATTCAGCCAGTCAGCAGCACAATGCTGCAGGCGCCACCATCTCAGCTTCTGCTGCAACGCCCATGACACAGATCCCTCTATCTCAGCCCATACAAATTGCACAGGTGAGCTTTTAACCAGTTAAGGGGTTTGTGGTGGCCAAACATGTTTTCTTTGTGTCTGTCTACAGAACAACTTAATAAAGGTCTACACTAGGTTACTGTATTTAAGTATCATGCCTCATCATATATTTCATCTGTGAATATCTAAAGATTGCACATACCTATTGTGGAAAGCTGTAAGGTTCCTTTTTCAAAATAGCTACAACAGTCAGTCAAAATATTCATGTATGGATGGACTTGGAGATTTTGCTCTTCCTTCTCCACTTGAATATTCCATTTACTTACTTCCTAATAAGTGCAAATTATATTTTATTGTGACACCTGTCCCTTCAAACAGATCTGGAAAGGATGGTTTAAAGTCAGTTTCTGAACCTGGCAAGCTATGTTACATGAAATCCAACAAGGGTATAAGGAGATTAAAATGTGCAAGTGGAAAGGGAGAATGCAAGCAAGTTGTCTGTTCACAATGCCAGGCCAAGATTTGGTGATTAAGTTTGGACTGGATTTACTCTTCCAGTACATAATGCTCATAAGGAACCATACTTTTCTGCTTGTTAGTCAACTTGGTACCAATATGATACTGATCTCATAGGATTGTTGATAAAAAGAGCAGGCAGATATTTATGGTACCCTGAAAAGGGGTTAAGTTCTAATTTAAAAAATACGTATAATCTGTAAATTTGTAAAGCCCTGCATCCTTTTTCATGGCATATTGGACATTATGCATGTGATGGACTTGCTTTTTAAAGAGAACCTTGCTGTACTTATTTTAATAGTGATTGTAAACACATTACCCAACTAACTGTTTGTTTTTAATAGGATTATTCTTGAATAATTGATTTCATTGGCCCGATCTCTACATCAGAGTCATCACTGTATTTTAATTGACTGATTTTATATACATGACTTACTCAAACTGCAGTCATCAACTGGAATTGTTTATGGGAGCAATGATAAAATAATGACGCTGATGAACAGTTGCTGGCAGATTTTGAAAATTTTATATTGTATTATTTGTAGATCTTTGTTTCAGCTACTAGTTAGGAATGTACAAACATGATTGTATATATAAAGCCAGAGAGAGATCATGCACAAAGGATGAGTTAGTATTTTATTTATTTATTTATTTTGAGGATAAAAATGTGTTTCATTTTTCATAGCCCACTTGTGTCATCCAGTTCTTGGTGTTTTTCTTTTAGTACCCATAATGAGCTAGTTTTGTTGCGCTTGAAATCCCCCTTTCCAGACCTGTATGGGCTATTGTCAGTCCCCAAATATGACTGATAAACATGGTTCTAATGAGAGATAATGCAAAAACAACTTACTGTTTAATGTAGTTCTTTCACTTCTCCACTACATTTGAAACAGATCCCAGCATACACAACAAGTAGAGGAGGGTTACTTCCTTACCCCTGTGACCCCATCTTCATTTATTTGTTTTCCTGGAGAACCCTGTACGAGAAGGCAGAGGCAGAATTAATTAAATTCCTCTGCTTATATGATGCAGCTGTCAGAGAAACCCAGCAAGTGAATCTATTCATGAGCCTGGTGCACTGGTAACAACAGAAGTTACTCTTTTTTTCCTTCTCCCCCCCCCCCTTTCTTTTTTTGGCCTCATCAACCCACCCATCCCTACCAGAAGAGGACAAATACTGAGTGAGACAAAAAGATGCAAGCAGGATTCTGTACTAGCCTAAAATGTCAGCTTTTGCCTCATTCTGAGAAATTTTTTTTGTTAGTAAATATGATTATATTACTGAAACTCTCAAAAGTTTGACAACAGAAGTACTGATGATCAGCCCCAGAACTGTACATAAATATTTTCTACAGTATTTTATAATTGTTAGTAACATTTTAGGCCATTTACTTCAGTTTTTTTTAATTGCCGTATTTGCTTTTGAGTTCATATATAGATATATTGGGTGATTATTCTTATAAAATAGGATTATGTTGTGTGCTTGACAGGGAGGGAATGAATATTTAGGTTGGTTATCTCTTAATACATTTTCTTCTTTAAGGATTTGCAGCATCTGCAGCAGCTCCAACAACAGAATCTCAACTTGCAACAGTTTGTGCTGGTGCATCCTACAACCAACTTGCAACCAGCACAGTTCATCATCTCACAGACGCCGCAGGGGCAGCAGGGTGAGCAATACATTTCTGAAAGGACATAGTGGAGATGCTTGCATTAAATTTTTATATTTTGAAGAAATCCTTTAAAATACTTTGTTGCAAGATCACCATGCAAGGGCTTCCAGTATTCAAGCATATAAGTTTTAGGATAAAAACTTGATCCCATATGGTGCAGGAAGCCCTTCTATTTGAGAAGGTGGGTTAAAAATCTTAGGGAAAACCAGTTCTAAATTTGTAGAGTGGTAACTTCATTCCCCCTCCCCCCAATCCAACACAAAACTTAGATGCATTTGCAGTTGTCAGCATTCCTTCAGCAGCAACACTTGATTGAGGATCAGCCATCTAATACATACAACTAGTTGGCTGAGCAAACATTTCACCTAGGGTTGCCATAAGCCAGGACCTCCAAACCGGGACCAATGTAGGACAACAACTTCAAATGTAGGACACGATTTTATAAAAATGGAGGACACACGAAAAAATTGATGATTTTTAAAAAATGTTAATCTAAATGTATGTTTCTAAGGCATGATCAAAATGGAGGACATTTTAGCATTAAAGACAAAAAAATAAAAACAAGACAGGGGTGTATATGAATAAAAAATAATGAAAAAATAAATAAAAATCAAGACGGGGGTGTATTATTTAATAATAAAAAATAATAAAAATAAATAAAAATCAAACGGGGGTGTAATAGTTAATAATAAACACAATGAACAACTAATAAAAATCCCACGGGGTGTATATATTTATAAAAAATGAGAAAAAACAATAATAAAAATATAAAATAAAAACCAAAATATAAAAGTAACTAAAAAAACAAGATAAAAAAAAACCTAAACAAGAAATAATAAAAATACTAAAATAAACAAGAATATAAAATTCTCACATCCAACCCCGAAAATCATAACCAATTCCTAACCTAAACCCAGCACTAATCAACTTAATACCATAACACCACGCCCTCAACCTTCTAACAGAAACACACACATACTACATTATAAAATCCCATACAGATCTTTTTCGTTTTCACATCATTTACCCCCCCCCCCACCCCCCGGCAAGACCTAATGGCCACTGACTCAGCTTTCCTCCTCCTCCTCTGCCCCTATTCTGCCCTTCAAGGAACCCTTCCTCTTCTTCCTCCTCCTCCTCCTCCTCCCCCCTCCTTCTGCTCACCCTCCTCCTCCTTTTTATCAGGGTGGTGCTGGCGCGTGCGCGGTGAGAAGCAAGGCAGGCGCGTGTGCGCAGAGGGAAGCAGGGCAGGCGCGCGCGGGGGGTGAGGAGCAGGGCAGGCGTGTGCGCTGCCGCTGGCCCTTACTGAGGCCCAGGCAGCACACGCCGAGGAGCCCGTCCCCTTTGGCCAGCTGGCCATTGGCCAGCTGGCCAAAGCAGGGGACGAGCTCCTGCTTTAGAGCCCCCTGCGCGCGCAGGCAGGAAAGCCCTGGCCTTGGCGCAGGAGGCGCAGCGGAGGCGCGACTGCTGCTGAGGAGGAGGAGGAAGGCGGAGCTGAAGGAGGTGGTGGGTTGGCACTGCCCACCACTCCAGGAAGAGCAGGAGGAGGTGGGTTGGTGCCGTGGCCGGCCGCATTAGCGGCAGCGGCAATGGCCGCAGGAGCGGGCCCCAAACCGGAACCAAGGCATGGCTGAGGGCCAAGCCGTTCCAGGACCGGGAGGGGCCCCCAAAAGCGGGTTTTTCCCGGCGGCCACCGGGTTATGGCATCCCTAATTTCACCAGAAAAATTCTGCTGCTTTTCAGCACTTACGTAGATCTGTATTAATCCAAGGAAACAGTAAGGACCAGTTTGGTTATAATGATAGGCTACAATTAACATTGGGCTTGCATGCTTCCCCTTTCTTTCTCTTCCTCTAGGGTGACTGATAAGAGGAGATCAGCAGCTCTTGGAAATTAGCTGCAATTCACTGTTACATCAAAAACTTGGAGGACTAGGGTTAGTTTAAGTGATAGCTAGCTAACAAGCCATGATGCTGAATCATTGTGTGATCTATCCTTGTTTGAACTAATCAGGGTTTCTCCATATTCAGACATGATGGGTAATGATACTTTAAAAGTGGAAGTGAAAGCTTCCAGACTTCTTTCACCTGGGCCAGAGGAAGAGAAGCAAGCATATGACCCAGAGACTTATGCAAGGTCATATACTTAACATTACATTATGTTCACATCTTCTAACATTAAATTGTTGTTTAGTGTATGTCTATGAAGGCACATATTTTCTAAGGCATAGCTAAATATGTTGATATATTATGACATCCAGTACGCATTTAGTCATCCCTACCCCACCAGCTGTGACGTCTCCAATGTTAGTGTCACCTGATGCGGGTGCCGGGTGGTGCTGGAATGTGGGGGTCACCAGCCACCCAACTGCTCACCCAGGGCTGCGAGGGGTGGCAAGTGAGTCCCTGGGGAAGGCAGGAGAGAAGCATGCGCTCGCACCTCTTTCCCTGTTGCTTTGGCCAGCTCAGGCAAGCCAGCTAAAGCACAGGGAAAAGCGAGAGGGGTGTGTGCATGCTTGTTCCTTTTTCCCCAGTGCCTTGGCTGGCTCAGGCAGACCAGCCAAAGCACCGGGGAAGACAAGAGGGGTGCTCATATGCTTGCTCCTCTTTCCTTGTTGCCTTGGCTAGCTCAGGCAAGCCAGCCAAAGCACTGGGGAAGGTGGGAGGGGTTCACACGCTTGCACCTCTTTCCCCGATGCCTTGGCTGGCGCAGGCAAGCCAGCCAAATCACTGGAGAAAGTGGGAAAGGTGTGTGCATGCTCATCTTTCCTTCTCCGTTGGCTTGGCTCACAGGGCCCAAACTGCAAGGGTAGCGAGGAAGGAGAGAGGGGCATGTGCTCGTCCCTCTTTCCCTGCAGCCTTGGCTCCCTCGAGAGCCACAGCAGCAGAGAAATGGCAGGGCCTGCACACCCCCACAGCAGGAGGAGGGAACACCAGGGTGCCATGCCTCTTCGGTTGTGTCACCCAATGAGGGCTGCATCTCCTGAGTGACACCACTGCTCACCAGAACTCCCACTTTGATCCCTTCTACAGTATTTTACTTTTGGGGAGTATTTTGACAACAAGGAAGATAAGATACCCTTTCTCCACCACTTCCTCCTTGTTACATTTCTGTCCCACATTCCCCCCCACCCCATCTCTCTCTAGACTGCTTTATTTGTCATAACTGAAATACTTCCTAAGAGTACTGGAACATATTCTTAGATGAATAGATATTTATAGATACTTTGGTCATATGGTGTTGTTGTTGTTGTTGTTACTGTTTTCTTCTTTAAAAGCTTGATGGTGGTGGTGGTGGTGGTAATTTTATTTATATTTTCCTTCCTCTCCCAGATGGTACAATAACAATTTACAAATAGTTCCTTTAAAACCTAAATGATGACCCAAAGTTGATAATATTCCTTTTCCTGCTCCATTTCACTTTTTCAGAAGAGGAAGTGAGGAATAACATGCTTAAAATAGAATTTCTTCATCAATAACCAGTTACAAATATACCTAAAGAAGTGTACATTCTGTGTCCTCACATGGTGCCATGCTGCAGTAAATCAGGCAGAGCAATAGGGGTTATGTATATTTGCTTATTAGCAACTTCTTTCTTTTAGGTCTCCTGCAAGCGCAGAATCTCTTAACACAACTACCTCAGCAAAGCCAAGCCAACCTCCTGCAGTCTCAGCCAAGCATCACTTTCACCTCTCAGGTTAATCTTTTTTCTAAAGCTTCTTGTTTTTTTGATGTGGCAAGATGGAAATATTTATGCCACAGTGCATGGCAAAAGTTTTTGAGGTCATTCTTTTCTGTAATAAATGGGTAGCCATATCTCTCTTGAAAAGGTCACTGATAGTTTCTAAATAAACTTGTACTTTGGTCATGCCATGTTGTGTACAGTTCATCCATATGTCAAATTACATTTTCTATTAATCATTAAATTATTGGGAAATTTATTAACTTGGATATAGAAAATGAGGATAACAGAAGTTTCAGACACTATTAAAACTAAAAATTTTAGTTTTACAGGTACATGTTTATGGCTGTATGATCTACATGTGTAAAATAGCCACTAGACCAAACTTTTTACATTATTGCCAACACTTGCTTTTCAGTAGAAGGCTGTTCATATTTAGAGAACTTACCTGCAGCTCTAAGTCGCTCCCAAATCTGTCTTTTCAGAACATATGATAATGTACTAAAATGTTTTGTCATAATCTGTCTCCTGTGTCTGTTTGTATATTTCCCCCCTCTGCTTCTTATCCCTTGGTCTCACTTGCCTCCTTCACATGGGCCTTCAGTGAACACTCACACTGTCAGATCCCAATTTTGTTTAAACATGGAATTCTTGATTAGTGAAAGAAATGCATCTTGGGAAAAGATGAGACAGTACATTTTAAAAAGCAAAAATGGCTAAGAAATTCATATAGAATTTGTTGCCTTAGTATTTTTAAAAAATCCCTTTCAGAATACTCTGTAGGTTGTTGATAACTATTTTAGAAATGAACAATTGTAAAGAAAATATACTACTTGCATGAGCAAGTAGAATCATAGAATCATAGAGTTGGAAGACCCAGTATTCATTACTGATCTTTAATTAGAATGTCCATTTTATACTCTGTGAATTCTTTATATTTGAAAACATTTTAGCTTTTTTAATTTATTTTGATGAAGTAAAACAATGGTTGACATTTGTCATCTTCCTCCTTTCTTGCTTTCTAATATGTCTTAACAGCCAGCAACCCCAACACGCACAATAGCAGCGACCCCTATTCAGTCACTTCCACAGAACCAGTCAACACCAAAGCGAATTGATACTCCCAGCTTGGAAGAGCCCAGTGATCTTGAGGAGCTTGAGCAATTTGCCAAGACATTCAAACAAAGACGGATCAAACTTGGATTCACTCAGGTAAGACTGAACACTTAAGACTTCCCTAGAAGAGATACAGTGACCAGTGTTCACATCTGGAAGAAAAGGAGTATTCTAATATTTAACATTTAGGAATTATTTCTTACACAGGTTTGTCTGTCTGTGCAGGGATTTTCTGGTTTCTATTTTAAGAAGTAACAGGCAGACATGCAGAGACATCTTATAAGTTTGTATCCTCTAAAATTGATGCTCAAATTAATACTCTAAGTTTGCTTAAAAATCCTTTTTTAAGACAAAACATTTTGGGTGGCCAGGGAAAAGGAATCTGAACCTGATTATAATGATGAAGCTGTTGTGATGAACCTCTTGTGATAATACCTAGGTTCTCTAGATGCATGCTGGATCTGTGTACTGTTTATTTATTTATTTATTTGGAGTATTGGACTAGAAGGGAAACACACTCCAGACTCTGCCACTAACCATTGGACCTAGGACCACCTGGTGCTTACATATTCTGGCCCCCAGAAAGAACATGTAGCTAGAGAAACACCAACCTGATCCCACCCATTGACCAGAGAAGAAGCAGTGGAGTTTATCACATGAGAGGAATTTCTCTTAATTCCGAATGAAAAGAAAGTGGGGCCAGAACGCATTCACATGAATTCGCTAGTTCAGCGAATTTACATGAATTTGAATTGAATTCAGACTGACTTCCCATTGCCAGAAAATAGCTTTCCATTGCCCAAAATAGCATGTGATCACCTCTCACGCAATAACATGAAACCCCATGATTGCGTTCGGACTGACCTCCCATTGCCCGAAACTGCCTGTTGTATCTATCATGCAATAACGTTAAACCCCATGATTGCATTTGGATTGCCATTGAATTATACTTCCAATTTCCCTTGTCTGATAACGTCCAATGTCAGAGAACTTTGGACCTTCTTGATAGAATTTGCACACGGGTCTGACTACACAGGTCTGACTACTAGTTGCTCTGTACCTGCACATCAGAAGAAAAACACACTCTTGTTTCACCACTGGCCAGTGGATTAAGATCACTGGGAGAATGCATCTCCCGCCTTCCAGGAAAAACCTTATAGCAATAGTAAAACCAACTTGGCCTTACCCATTGCCCAGAAGATGGAGCAGCTCAGGAAATCTGTTGATCCATATCCACAAATTAACTTGATTTCATAGAATCATAGAGTTGTAAGAGACCACAAGAGCCATCCAGTCCAACTCCCTGCCATGCAGGAAATCAAAGTTAAAGCATCCCCAACAGATGGCCATCCAGCCTCTGTTTAAAGACTTCCAAGGAAGGAGACTCCACCACACTCTGAGGGAGTGTGTTCCACCGTTGAACAGCTCTTACTGTTAAGATGTTCCTCCTGATGTTGAGGTGGAATCTCTTTTCCTGTATCTTGCATCCATTGTTCCGTGTTCTAGTCTCTGGAGCAGCAGAAATCAGGCTTGCTCCATCCTCAGTGTGACATCCTTTCAAATACTCAAACAGGTCTATCATATCACATTTTAACCTTCTCTTCTCCAGGGTAAACATAGCCAGCTTGATAAGTCTCTCCTCCTAGGATATGGTTTCCAGACCCTTCACCATTTTGGTCTCCCTCCACTGGACATGCTCCAGCTTTTCAACATCCTTTCTGAATTGTGGTGCCCAGAACTGGACACAGTATTTTAGGTGAGGCCTGACCAAAGCAGAATAGAGTGCCACTATTACTCCCCTTGATCTAGACACTGTACTTCTATTGATGCAGCTTAGAATCGCATTGGCCTTTCTAGCTGCTGCATCACACTGTTGATTCATGTTCAACTTGTGGTCTACTAGGACTCCCCTTTCAAACATAGTCTCAATAAGCATTTAATTTTTCCACCCTAAGTGCGGTACCTTACATTTCTCTGTGTTGAAATTCATTTTGTTAGCTTTGGCCCAGCTTTCTGATATATTCAGGTCTTCTTGAATTTTAATCATTATTAATCCTGTCCTCTGGGGTATTAGCTACTCCTCCTGATTTGATGTCATCTGCAGATTGCACAAGCATGCCTTCTATTCCTTCATCCAAGTTATTGATAAAGATGTTGAATAGCACTGGGCCCAGTACAGAACCTTGTGGCACCCCACTGGTCACTTCTTTCCCAGGATGAAGAAGAGCCATTCCTCAGCACCCTTTGGGTTCAGCCGGTCAAGCAATTACAAATCCATGTAATAGTTGCCTTGTCTAACTCACATTTTACAAGCTTGTTTGCAAGAATGTCATGGGGAACTTTGTCAAAGGCCTTATTGAAATTGTGATATGCTATATCTACAGCATTCCCTTTGTTTACCAAGCTAGTAATTTTATCAAAAAACCAAATGCATCTGAAGAAGTAGACTGAAGTCGACGAAAGCTCATGCTGCCAATTTCTTTCTTTCAGTTAGTCTCAAAGGTGCTACAAGAACTCTCTAAGTACTGATTCTGCAGACTAACATGGCTGTATCTTTGAGATCAGATTAGTCTAGCATGACTTGTTTCTCAGAAAGCCATGTTGACTTTTTGTGATAATGGCATTACATTCTAAATGTTCACAAACTCTCTGTTTAATGATCTGCTCTAGAATCTTTCCTGGTATTGATGTCAAACTAATTGGATGATAATTGTTGGTATCCTCTTTTTTCCCCTTTTTGAAGATGGAGACACTGTTTGCCCTCCTCTATTCTGCTGGGACTACTCCTGTTCTCCAGAAGTTCTCAAAAATTATTGCCAATGGCTCTGGGATTACATTTGCCAATTCTTTTAATACCCCCAAAGACTTAAATTCATTTAGTTTGACTAGATATTCTTGTACTTTCTCTTTACTTATACTGTACTGCATTTCTGCTATTGTGTCCTCTGCTCCATTTTCCTCAGGTTGAGCACCCTTTTCTGGGAACACTGCGGCAAAGAAGGTGTTGAGCAATTCTGCCTTTTCTCTGTCCCCTTTTAGCATTTCAAA
This sequence comes from Sceloporus undulatus, assembly GCF_019175285.1. Lineage (NCBI taxonomy): Eukaryota > Metazoa > Chordata > Lepidosauria > Squamata > Phrynosomatidae > Sceloporus > Sceloporus undulatus. The sequence goes on along the minus strand of NC_056524.1, from coordinate 47,378,370 downwards.
ATCTTCTCCACACAGTGGCCCTACCTTTTCCTTCATTTTCCTTTTGCTACAGACATACCCCCCAAAATCCATTTTATTGTTCTTAACCTCTCTATCAAGCCTGAGCTCATTCTGTGCTCTAGCTTTTCTGATTTTCTCCTTACATGTGCTACCTATTTGCTTGAATTCCTCCTTGGTTATTTCCCCCTTTTTCCATTTCTTATACATGCCCCTTTTAAAACTTAGCTCAGTTGAAAGTTCCTTCGTCATCCATCCCTGTTTCTTGAGACTGTGTCTTCAGTATCTCCCTTTTGAGAAACTCCCATCCATCCTGAACTCCCTTCTCTTTTACCATTCCTAAACATGGGATTAACCCCAGTATTTCTCTAAATCAGCTCTCCTAAAGTCAAGAATGTGTGTCTGACTATGCCTGGCTTCTTCTTTCCACTGTATAACAAACTCCAAGAGAACATTATCACTCCCACCTAAGGATCCCACCACTTGCACCCCATTAATCATCCCTGTTGGTTAGGATCAGATCTACTACACTCTCCTTTCTGAGTATGTGATCATCTGTTCTAGAAAAGCATCATTCAGTTCCTCAGTCTGACTTGGGGGTATGTAGTAGGCTCCCACAATAACATCCCTATTGTTTCCCTTCCCTTTAATTTTTATCCAGATGCTCTCCACCTGGCTTCCAGGATTTAAGTCCTGGATCACTTCACAGATGTAGACATCCTGACATATAATGGTACACCTCCTCCTTTCCTGTTCGGCCTATTTCTCTTACAAAGATTATACCCCTCTATTACTACATTCCAATCATGAGACTCATCCCACCAGGTTTCAGTGATGCCTATTATATTGTATTTGTTTTGTTGTGCTAGGAGTTCAAGTTCATCTTACATATTTCCCATGCTCTGTGCATTAGTATAGATACACTGGAGACCATGACTTCTCCCTCCTAGCTGCCTGTGTAAAGTTTTCTCCCTCCCACTGCTGGGTCTCTGCACTATTTGCCTTGTTCCCTCTATAACTGTTTGACTATTATCTCCAGCCCTTGATGAACTCCTGCCTTCCAAAGTACTATCTCTCTCTCTCCCGCATAACTCAGCTTAAAGCCCTCCTGATCAATTCCCAATTGATTTCAATTCCCAATTGCTTTGAAACTGCAGAAGCAAGAGGACCACACTCTGACCCCTGCCATCCATCAAAAGAACAAGAGCTGTTAGGTGCAACACCACTATTCAAGTAAGCACAGCAATAAGGGAAGTCCAGCCTGATTGCAACCAGATGCAAATACCTATGTACAACAATTTTTTATTGCAGCATTGTCAAGCTGATACCCATCCACTAAATTTTCCATTCACTCCCCTTCCTCTGAGTGTCTTATCTTTTTATATTGTAAGACAGGATCTGTCTCTCCCTTTTGTTAATTGATGTGAGATTCTTTGGACGACAAAGGAATGAAGATATAAATAATAGCACATGTTGCATGTATCAGCAGCAGTGTCAGAAGCCTGTATAGATTGTGTCATTCTGGAGCCCATGGACTTTTGTAACTACCCTTTCCCTTTTCTGCTACTTTATTGAAACAGTGAGGGTAGAAAGCCTCATTCTTGTTAAAAAGCACTGTCGCTTTCAGAATATGTACAGCTTTCTCTTGGAGTCTGAAATTGAACTGATAAAATACAGAGACACACTTATCTGTCTATAATGGATGTGCCCGCATTCTACTCCATCCCTAATTTTGTATCAATAAAATAATGATACAGTCTCAAACAACATCACCTTACTAGATCAGTAATCTTTTTTTTCTAAAAAAGAATTGTGTGTGTATTTTCTAAAGTACAAAAAAGCTCACACTAGATTATTTATTTTTTTATTTATTTATTTATGTTTATTTGATTTATATTCCCCCCTTTTACACAGAAATGAAATAAACTTCCATTGTAATTAAAATGACAGTCCAATAGAAACACAATACAGTGGGCCCTCAGTATCTGCGGGGAATCTGTTCCGGATCCCCCTTAGAAATCAAAATCTACAGATGCTCAAGGCCCATTGTCCTCTGGTGGTGTGGCCACCGTTGGTGACTGTGAGACTTTGCCACTCAGCCCCCCCCCCCCCCGAAGCCCACCCAACCACAACGGTTGGCTGCCTTCATTCCTCCTCCTCTGGTTCTTCCTTCTCCCGCCTCCTCTTCCACCCCTTCCCACTACTGCCACTCCTCCTCCTCTTCCTTCTCCTCTTAACCTCACAGTCACCACCGCCACTCTTCCTTCCTTCTCCTCCTCTTACCCTGCCCATCACAGCTGCCACTCTTCCTCCCTCCTCCCCCCCCCCCACAGGTTGGGACTATACCTTGCTGAAGAGAAGTATTCATTCATTAATTTTATTACAGTCAAAGACCAGTAAATCAAATTAAAATGACACATAAAATAAAAAGCTACTCTCATTTAAACAAGCTAATATAACAAGCTACTCTGGTTTAAAAAACAGGGATAAAATTTTGCCAATTTAGCAGATTGAAATAATTACATTTACACTGCTGTAAGAATAGATTCAGATAAAATAGCAAAAGAGCAATCACGTTCAAACAAGTAATAAAAAGCCTGATGACTTACTAGCAGACATATCTCAACAAGATCTGCTAACCTTGGTTTATTATACATTTCCAGCAAATGATAGCAAATGCACAAAATTGTGCTACATTATATGTGATACAGTCTGATAATAAATATTCTAAATTAAAAGCTTCGGATTTCCCTGGTTTTCTTAAAAGAATTGGAGTAATCAGATCTTAACAGGAATTATGGTAAAAGGGACATTGAAATAATACATAGGTAACAGTTTCCACACTTCCTCTGTTACAAGGCTCATGAACAGGGATCTTATTGTATCTGCCCTCCAGGAGTGCAGATGGTAGAACATTTAGTCTGGCTAACATAAAAGCTCTTCTGTATTTGGGGACTGATAGATTTGACATATAATTTAACATAGTAAATGGTTCTACACAGCCCCAATAATTGGAATAGCATGCAGACAGACTCCGGTGATTTTGAAATTCCATATCTCTGATACGCTGAATAATAGCTGTTCTAGATATACCTCATAGTCTGAAGGACATTAGCCAGAAGTCCCAGATTTTGCAATTTTGTTGACAGTGTCTTTTTCCATTTGGACTGAAGTGCATCTGTCAGAGTTAGAGGAGCAAGGTCCACAGGAATGAAAGTCAGCTTGAGACAAAAGTTCACTGTATGCAGCAGCACTCGTGCCTCCAAACTAATTTGCCCTGTCTCAAACCATAGGATTGCATTCAGCACACAAGAAGGAATTCCTGAAATTGCTCTTAAAATTTTTGTCTGTACAACTTCAAGAGGATTATAGTCATCAATTGTATATATCTGACAGCCACACAAAATCTGTGAAATTACTGTGGAGACAAAAACTTGGATTACAGCAGGGATGTATTGGCCACCTTTAGTATAGAGGAAAGAGAGGAGTGCTCTGGTGCTTCGTTGAGCGCTTGTAATGGATACTTTGTTTGCAGTTTCCATGAGCCTTTTGATTGAAAGATTATGCCTAAGTATTTATAGGCGGTAACCTGTTCTATTAGATGCCCATCAATCTGCCATTGATGCTTGGCCTTTTTCTTGTTAAATATCAGGACCTTAGTTTTGTTGTAATTTATTGTCAACAGTTCATAGAATCATAGAGTTGGAAGAGACCGCAAGGGCCATCCAGTCCAATCCCCTGCCATGCAGGAAATGACAATCAAAGCATCCCCGACAGGTGGCCTCTGTTTGAAGACCTCTAAGGAAGTTCATCTTTACAATAGGAGGCTATAGCACTTAGAAGATGTCTCAAGCCTATTCTTGACTGTTACAGAAGCACTGCATCGTCTGCATATAAGAGCACAGACAGCAATCTTTGCCAATCTAGAAGGGTGTGAGTTTATTGGTTTCAAATACTGAGCTAGGGAATTAATGTAGAAATTGAACAAGATGGGGGCTAAAATACAACCCTGTCTTACTCCAACATAGGTGGGTATTTGTCCTGTTAAATAGCCAGCAAGACTGCATAGAACTTTTAGAAAAGTATTTTCATAGAGTTTCTGCATGAGTATCACCAATTTCTTGTTGATGTTAGAAGCCTCAAATTTTTTCCATAGCTTTTCTCTAGAGACTGAGTCAAAGGCTTGCTTGAAATCGCATGGACACCTTCATTGATTGCTGCATACTTTTCAGAAAGATGTTGCAGGAGCAGACACTGATCAACTGTGCCTCACCCTGTTCTGAACCCGGCTTGCTCATCTGCAAGAATGTTTTCTTGTTCTGAGCAATCTAGCACTTTTTCATGTAGGTGAGAGGCATATAGTTTATTGATTATACTCAGCAAACTGACTGGTCTGTAGTTTGCCGGGTCAAATCTTTCACCTTTTTTATAAATTGGAATGATAATAGCTAGACTCCAACCCTCAGAGATGTGTGTCGTGTGGTCAATACATATAAACAGACTTGCTAGTATGGGGGCCCACCAGTCTATATTTGTTTTAGTAGCTCTGGGGGTATATTGTCACCCCAGGAGCTTTGCCTGGTTTTAATTTAGAGATCAGGAATCAAATTTCTTTAGAAGAAACTAGGGGCCGCTTTGGTAAATTGCTTGTGTCAGACCCAGATAATAGTTGATAGATTTCTCCTGATGCAAAGATGCTGCTGAAGTATGTTTCCCAAAAGTTTGGAGAAATAAAATAATCCATATTTGGTATTGTTTTTGGCTAGGCATTCGAGACAACTTGCCAAAAGGTGCAAAGTCTTTCATTCTTGATGCATTTATTAACATTTGCCATGAAGATCTTGTATCTTGATTTTATAAACTTTAATTAGGTTTTTGTAACACTTTTTTAACATGAACCATTCAGGAGGTAATGTTGGCAAATTTTGTTCTCTATATTGCTGATACTGTTTTATTAAGGATTTTTTTCATGGCAACACATTCAGGATCAAACCAGCACCTAGATTTTTTGGTGTAGGATTTTGGTGTAATATTAGGTTTCAAGCATTCTTTCAGGTTCGAAATTATTTCTTGAAACAAACTGATGTAGGTGTATCTGTAGTTATCAGTGCTTCTTGTTGCTGGAGACTGCTTTCAGAGTACAATATTGCTGTTATACTTTGGCTTAATTTATTTTACCATTTTACTTGTTTAAATCTTTTTTCATCATCTAGGTTTAGCATCTGTGTACACTCTATATAAATGTTCTGAGTGGCAACATTGAGTCTTAGCACCAGAGGTAGATGGTCACTCTAAAGGCGTTTGCTCGCCTTACAGCTGGGTATAGCATTTAGCAAATTGTGTGAGGCTATAAAATAGTCTATTGTAGAAGCTGCTATTCCAGATAGAAAAGTATAATCTCCAGGCCTTCCACACTCCCTTTTAAGATGGTTAAATCAAATCTGTTTACCAGTTGCATTAAGTAAAGCAGGCATCGGCAACCTACGGCCCGCAGGCCGGATCTGGCCCGCGGGCACCGTAGGAGCAGCCCCCGGGCAGCCCTGCCACCAATTGCCGCCGCCGGAGCACTCCTTCCCCCGCCCCCTGGGACAGCCTCTGCCCTCCCAGGGAGGCGGGGGAAGCGCTGGGGCCCCCGGAGCGCTCCTTCCCCCGCCCCCTGGGACGGCCTCTGCCCTCCCAGGGAGGCGGGGGAAGCGCTGGGGCCTCCGGAGCGCTCCTTCCCCCGCCCCCTGGGACGGCCTCTGCCCTCCCAGGGAGGCGGGGGAAGCGCTGGGGCCTCCGGAGTGCTCCTTCCCCCGCCCCCTGGGACGGCCTCTGCCCTCCCAGGGAGGCGGGGGAAGCGCTGGGGCCTCCTGAGCGCTCCTTCCCCCGCCCCCTGGGACGGCCTCTGCCCTCCCAGGGAGGCGGGGGAAGCGCTGGGGCCTCCAGAGCGCTCCTTCCCCCGCCCCCTGGGACGGTCTCTGCCTTCCCAGGGAGGCGGGGGGAAGCCCTGGGGCCGCAGGCCTGGGGAGAAGGAGGCGGGGATCCCCTTGTCCCTCTCCCCAAGCCCGCAGTTGTTCCACAGCCGCGGGCCTGGGGAGAAGGAGGCGGGGGTCCGCAGGGGAAGAGGAGGAGGAGGGAGGAAGGAAGGAGGAGGAGGGAGGGAGGGAGGAGGAAAGATGAAGAAGAGGAGGAAGAAAGAGGAAGGAAGGAGCAGGAGGAGGAGGAGGAGGGAGAGAGGAGGAAGGATGAAGAAGAGGAGGAAGAAGGAGGAAGGAAGGAGCAGGAGGAGGAGGAGGAAGATGAAGACATGCAGTCTTTCTGAAGGTGAGACAGCGTGACTTTCCAAAGTGCATTTCTGTGTATTTTCAGTGCTTTCAATGCTAAAAGGTCTGCTTTAACAATGAGAGTAGTTTCGGCTGTCCCCTTCGGCCAAAAGGGCTCCTTGGAGCCCGTTCGGCCAAAGAAAGGGCCAAGGAGGAGAGGGCAGGCACACGCCTCCTCCTCCTCCCTGCGGGGCTTTGGCAGCCCTGAGGTGTCCTTCGGAGGACACCTCAGGCCTGGCAAAGCCCTGAGGACAGGAGCAGGGGCCGCACACCTGTTGCTCCTGCCCCTCACGGGCCCTTACTGGTTCTCTGAAAGGCAGCTGGGGGCCATGGAAGGGCAGGAGGAGCAGGCACGCGCCTGTCACCCCCTCTCCCAATCTTTTAGCTGTCTCTCAGACAGCTGGAGGTTGGGAAAGGGAGCAGAGAAATCCCCACCCCCAGAGGGTGGAAGCTCCGCCCACGGCATGTGGCCGTGCCCACAGAGGGTGGAAGCTCCACCCCCAGCACGCGCCCCTGCCCCCGGAGTGTGGAAGCTCCTCCCCGCTTCGGCCCCCCAGTTGTCTGAGGGACAGCAACCCGGCCCCCGGCTCAAAAAGGTTGCCTACCCCTGAAGTAAAGGCTAGCACAGTTGTACCCCTTATCTTTTGACTGCCTCATTGGTATAGAATGGGCAGCCTCTTGTTCTGGAGAATTTTGCTGGAAATGAAAGTACAGCAATTGATCTGTTTGGCCTATTCTGGCATTAAAGTCTCCTGCAATGAGAATGCAAGAATTGGGGTACAAGGCTATTAATTCAAAGATGTCTTCTTCTAACTTTAACCAGTTATTTTGGTCGGTTGTTGATGTCTCAATGGAGGAAGATACACATTAACTATCAGTAAACTGATTGATCTGAAGCTGATAACCTGTCACTAAGCAAAGTAAAGAAGTTGGTCTAACTATATTTGCCCTAATGCCAGTTAAAATCAGCACAGCTAGGCCTCCTTTAGGTCGACCTCCATGGAGGCTGGGTTCTGCATCTAAAGAGTATACAGAGAACCCATTCAAAACCAGACTCGTCTCTTGACCAGGTCTCTTGCAGCAGTATGATATCATATCTGGTTATAAAGTCCAGAAAATTAGGGTCCTCCACTTTGCAGCGCCAGCCAGGTACATTCCATGATAGAAACGCCAAGATTGTTTTTGCTTATGTAATTTTTGATTATCCTTTTCCCCCCTCATGTTTGTACAGATGGAACTTGCAGGTTCAGAAGAGACCTCTGAGGGTATTGTGTCACTACCTTAGTTTGGAGGACTTGGTTTTGAATTTTGTGATCTGCTGTTTGGAAAGGCTGCCCTTTTGTATTACTTAACTGATCCAAGGCTTTCTGATCTTTGAGATAGGGCTTTTCAGAGGTTTCTTCTGGTTCTTCCATGTACTTAATAGCTTCATAATCAGAATTTGGTCTGCTGAAATTTGAGATTGCCCTTTTTGTTTGATTTGGTTGACAGGCAGGAAGAGAAGGTTGTGTCACTGCAGATGCCAGTGCATTCTCCCCTAAAAATCTCATGCTAAACCAAGTAAGGGGCTCTTTTTCTCTTGAGTTTTCTATTGGAGGTAAATTAGTTTCAGTGCTCCTAATCTGAATATCATTTTGTGTAGGATTGAATTCTACAGTAACTGCCACATTTGTACCACACTGATGTTCTTTCCATTTTGGGGTTTCCACATGTTCAGATTAGATAGAAATATCTGTGACATCATGTTCCTTTAGATTAGTTGGAATCTTATTTTTTGCCAGTGCCAAAGACTTGGCAAATGTGGTTTTAAAAGATCTAGTCTTAGCATAATTTCATTTTGTGCTTCAGTAGGCAGAACACAGAAAGAACTCATTAGCATGTTTTCTTCCTTATCAAAAGGAATTTTCTCGGTTTGAAATAGTTTTCTTGGTTTAGACTCCTTTAAGTCACCAGGAGGAATATGTTTAGGTGTTTCAAACTCAATTAGGGTTTGTGGCTGGGCATTTTCATTTATAGTTTACTTTTCCAGATTAATTTGCTTTCCGTAACTAGTACCTGTGGAGGGGCGATGTTCTCAAAAAAACTTGAGACCGAGATTCCACACTCTTCCAAAGTGTTACTGCAAGCCCAAATCATATTGGCTGTGTCTTGTTCAGCAAAGCTAACCACTGCACGTGCATGGATGTAGTTGTAGAAAATGTATTCAGCGTGCATTATGTCCATTATGATTATCTTATACAGTATGGGTTTATTGTGATCAGTATAGGTAATAGATGTTGCTTTCATTCATACTGGGTTAATAAACTCTTGGGTTTAGGGTGGTTATTCATTACTAACTTCTAGTGGTTTAGTATCAAATTCCATTTTTTCTTATTGGTGGCATTAATGGTCTTCTCTGGAGAACTTTTTATTTTAGCTCTTGTATGATCATCGGCTCACATTGAGTTTCTGTTGTTCTAGTCTGATTTGGGTGTATGGTAAGATCAGATTTAGTTCCAAGTGTAGATGTATGTTTTTCTCCAGTATGTTTCTTGGTTATTTTCATCTTGGAGGTTTCTATATTATTTTGTCTGTTTTTCATTTTGGGCTCTTTTCTTGACAATTTATTTGTGTTGTGGTGTATTGACGTTAAGTTTTTGATTGTTTTTTTTTCCTTCTTTATGCTTTTAGCCTCCTTCTTGGGATTTCTTGATATTTTCATCCTAGCCTTTCTTATGCTCAGTTTTCTGGATTGGTTGGTTTGTGATGTCCAACCAGGACTGTTTGAATCTCTCCCTGCATTTTCTTTCGTGTTGGTTCAGGCCATAGTATGTTTTAGTGTAGGAAATGTTCATTGTATTAGTTGTGGGAGGAGCTGTAGGATCCCCTGTATTTTTCCAGGTTTGGTTTACCCCTTCCCAGCATGCTCTGTTTTAGCTAGAGGCTTTTAGTTTTGAGGCAGTCTTTGCTGTGAGCTTGCAGAGAGCTGTCTTTTGGTGGCAAACAGGCCCAGACAGCCGGAAAGGGCATTTCTTACACGTTAGCCGATTTAGTTACCAGGAACAAGTTAGCCAAATTAGTTACCAGCATCAAAGAAGACAAAGAAATCAGGAGCTGAAAGACCCTGCACCAGATCCATTGAGTGAGGAGATCAAACCCAGAGAGATAACACCCTGAAAATTGCTGAAAGTCAAACTGTAAAGTATCTTTTATTTCAAGTTATCTAGAGCTGGGGAGGAGAAAACTCTTTATTTTTGTTCTTTAAATTAAACTTCCCCCTTTTTGAACTTTACATTCAGCATCAGAGCCTTTTTGGGTAGAAGAGTTTGATCTCACCAGGGTGTTGCACACCCAAATCTGCCACCATCTTTAGCTGGGCGGGTCTTCACATGGTTGATTTGGTTTTTGAGTAATTTGAGGTAATCATATTATGTTTCAATATTGTTAGCAGATTGTTACACAGAACTAAGAAGGATTTTATGTTTTCAGTCTCCTTCATCAGCAAATAAATCCAGCTCTCTTTTGACAGTTTCCCTCCTTTGGGGTTCTCTGTCTGTACAGTAGACATATTCTGGTCTGCTGTCCTCTTATCTTGGGCCAATTCCTATAGCTGTCTAAGGATTGCATCATTTAATTGGTTATTATCAACAATGGGCTACATTTGTCCCAAGCAAGGCATCTGATCAGCATTCTACATCCCTGCTACAAGATTTCCATACAAGAGCTCATCCATTGGTGTCTGGACATCCCCTCTGCAGGTCAGTTTCCAGTCAAGTGTGGGGCTTTGGGGTTTAAAATCTCTTCCTTGGTTGGAACAGTGTTCACTTTATTATCAAAATATTGAGTAATCTTTACTTGTTTCTTATGTTTACTCGAAAGGGGATCACCAGCATCAGGTTTAATTCCCAAGGTCTTATAATAATTTCTGGTAAACACCATCTCTCTTGTTTTTAAAACCCACTCCTATATTTCCCAACAGAAGATATAGGCAAGTTTGAATAGTCTTCCCTCCATATTCATGAGGGTTAGGGGCCTACAACTCCAAATCATACTGAAACATTCAAAAAACTTTACTACTGGATCAAATAGGAGGTGTTGATCCTTCAGAGATGTTGTTCATAACCTTTTTTTTTTCTCCCTATTCCTTCTTACTGACAATCCTAAATAATGAAGCTAGATAATAAATCTAAACAGCTTTATCTGCATCTATTGGAATTATCTGTGTTGGGTTGTCCTTAACTTTGTCATAAGGAAAACAAGGTGAAATTTTCTCTTGTTGTTTCTCCTTGATATCAAGGAGGGTTTAATATTCTCTAAGACTCTTTTCTATCTGAGTTGAAAATGAGTGATAAAACACTTGGGGAGTTCCCTTCCAACCTAACAAGGCAGTTCCAGATGATGGTATTTTGAGACAGTTGCTCCACACAAAAGATTTATGCTAGGGGATTTGTCAGAGCTGTATTGTGTCCTCCTGTGTTTTTGATATCTTCCTGCAAACCAAGGAGCAAAGTTAAGGAATAATTTGTATGTGATCAGCGTGTTGATGGTATGTCTTTTTCTGGTTATTATTTCAGCCAGAAGAGGAATAATTAAAATGGACCACTGCATAAGGCTGTGTTTGGAGACATGAAACTTTTGTTGGTTCAGAATTTGGCAAATAGAATGGTGACTAACATGGCTTAGAGGAACATATCTCATCAGTTCCCATCAGTTCTAAAAAACTTTCTTGTTCTCTCATATTCTTCAAGGCTGAATTCAAAAGTGTTCGATTTGCTCTGGCCCCTAGACATAAAGGGCTTTTACAAGCTTTCTCAAAGGCTGTCTACTGTTGTTCAAATGTGCCCATTCCCTGAAGTCATCAGGGGATGCTTTTTTAAAGTTTCTTTCACTTTATATTTATTTATTATTTATTTATTTTATTTTTATCCCACCTTTCTCCCAAAATGGGACCTAAGACGATGACTTTCTGAGACACAAGGACTTGACACACCTCTATTAGTGACCTAACACTTTAGGATTATGATGGCCATTTAATGTGGCTGTGTGAATTCATAGATGTCGGTAAACTGTCACAGAACAGAGGCCTCATAACTTTCGTAAGAAAAATAATTGGAGCAGGCTTCAGTGGAAATCAACTCATTAATGCTGAGTTTATGTATGGCCAATTCTCCTGCATCTTTCTCAGATGTATGCATTTGTTGGGGAAAAGAACTGAATTTATGTTGGATGAATGTCCTGTGTTACAACCTAATCATTCCTCAGTTGAGATAAGGTAAAAAATGTCACTTATGGACAGAGAATCACCCAAAGTGAAGGGTGTCTTCTATCATTTGTCTATTCGATAATAAAACCTTTTACTAATAGGATGCTGAACTGCATAGTATTTACTTAACCATTCTATTGTACAATTTATATACATAATTAGTTTTTTAATTATTGTGATTGCTTAATTATGTAAGAGGGTAGTAATTAGAAAAGCTAAGTAATAAAGATTAAATTCTCATAATGAGATTGTGTGTGTGTGTGTGTGTGAGAGAGAGAGAGAGAGAGAGAGAGAGAGAGAGAATTCTTTGCCAGTGGCACAGTAGGTTACTTTCAGGCTCTTGGAGATTTATTCTTCGTCTTCTGGAAATGATTACTGGGTCTTAGTTTACATAGAACGCTAATTGCTTATTACATTTCAATTTTCAAGTAATAATTTCTTGTTAAAAAATGAGGCTTTACAGCTTAAAATAAATGTCTGTGGAAGCGTTTTGTAGTTTGAGTGGTATCATTAGACTATTTTGTAATGTGTACAAAGATAATGCTTGTCCTATGTCATGGAAATATTTGATATATTACGCCCCTTATGTTATAAAAGTATCAGCTTTTATTATTTTGATCTGTTATATGTTATAACAGAACTTAATGTTTCAGGCTTGTGTTCAGCTACATGCAGAAGTCAAATCAGCTAAGATGATTTAGTATTTCAAAACAAAGTTTATTTCACCTATAACTGTGAGAATGGAAGATTTTTGGAATTCTCTTTCATTTCAGTCAATCTCATTTTACCAGAGTAAGAGTATATCAGATCCCTTGATTAAATGGTGACTTAAAAACTAAGTGACCTACTAATAATTAGGTAAAGAGTCTTTGAATGTACACAGTATGGTGTATCATAGAATCATAGAGTTGGAAGAGACTGCAAGGGCCATCCAGTCCAACCCCCTGCCATGCAGGAAATCCAGATCAAAGCATCCCCAACAGATGGCCATCCAGCCTCTGTTTGAAGACCTCCAAGGAGGGAGACTCCACTACACTCCGAGGGAGTTTGTTCCACTGTCGAACAGCCCTTACAGTCAGGAAGTTCCTCCTAATGTTGAGGTGGAATCTCTTTTCATGCAGCTTGCATCCATTGCTCGCTGGCCTGTAGCTAATATTTTTATTTAGTTTTTGCTAACTATACTATAAGGTGGCCTGCCATATGCAGTTTTAAAAATACCCCCTAGAAGTATGTTATTCATAAGGATAATTTAATTCAACTGAGAGGCAGCAGTAGAAACACAAAGTTGGAAGAAATTTGGATGTATCTCAGCTTTATTTACTGGTAACTTCTGAATGAGATTAATTTTATATATAAATAAGAGAGCAGTAGTTTTATAAAGGCATGTGTTGTTTAAAATTTATTCCCTTTCAATCCATATAGGGTGATGTTGGGCTCGCTATGGGTAAGCTCTACGGAAATGATTTCAGTCAAACTACTATCTCTCGCTTTGAAGCCTTGAACCTCAGCTTTAAGAACATGTGCAAGTTAAAACCACTTCTGGAAAAGTGGCTCAATGATGCAGGTGAATAGCTGTTTGGATGTTGTCCAAATATGTCACAGCAGATCTCTAAACAATCTATGCTTGCATGAGGTGGGATTGGGCTCTGCAAGAATTACTACAAAGATTTTCAATCTCTTCAATCCACAGTGCAAGACAAATATGCAAGGCAAGGGTTTATGTCTGTTACTTGATCAGTTTTTCAAAAGATTCTTGTACATTGCTGGCATATGTGGAGCACATTTTAAAATAATTCTACTTCTTTTTCAAAACTCAGTAATGATAAGCACTTTCGCACTCTGACACTTTTTATTCTTAAGACTTAATGCTGAAAGATATAGGAGTTAATTGTATTGGTTGGCACACATCAAATGTTAGTGGTTTCTATTAAATATGTTTACATGTAGTGAGGTTTAATCAAACCTACTTTCCTACGTTTCTTACTTTTTAAAAAAACTAAGCAGGAAATCTATGGTGCGTTTATGGGAGTACCCATTAATAACTATGCTTCTACTAGACAGGACCTATAGATTTGGGTCATGTATGTGTTTTTTCTTTGTAGAAAAGTTTTTGATCAAGCAGAGGAAGAAATTACCTCTCACACCCACCTTTATCACCATGAGTGGAATTCTGCTACTAGGAATTCAGAATTAAAACTTTTTAAACTGTAGAACCTTTGAATGTATATGCAATAGTCTGAGAGAATATGGTTAAATAGTCCCTATATAAACTCTTACTTATACAGCAAGTTTTAGTTATCCCTCTTTGCATTAACTCCATTTTCAGAAAACCTCTCATCTGATTCAGCTCTCTCCAACCCAAGTGCCCTGAATTCCCCAGGGGTGGGGATCGAGGGCTTGAACCGCAGGAGGAAGAAACGCACCAGCATAGAGACCAACATACGTGTGGCCTTAGAGAAGAGTTTCCTGGAGGTCAGTAAATCTGTTGTTCTATTTAACAGAGTGCTTTGCTTTCACTGTGTTATATTAGAAATGTCCAGCATGAAATGGTACAATGACATAAAACGATAAAGAATATGTTGTAGCTCTTGTCATTTAATTTGTTGTTATTATTTGCCTTGAAGTCAGCCGCACTTTATGGTGACCCTATGAATGAGGCATCAAGTGTCCTGGTCATCAGCAGCCCTGTTCATGTTTCAGAGGCTCAGGGACATGGCATCCTTTATTGAGTTAATCCATCTGTAATATGGTTTTCTTTTTCTTTTTTCCCACTACCTACCATGTCACCAGACATTATCTTCTTTTCCAGCGAATCATGTTGTGTCATGATGTGTCCAAAGACAATAACCCAAACTTACTCGTTTTGACTTCTCGGGAGAATTCAGGCTTTATTTGCTCTCTCGTTTGTCTTTTTGGCAATCTGTGGTATCTATAGAATACTGTGGGGTAGAATACCAAACACAACATTTCAGATCAGTTGATCTTCTTCCTATCAGTTTTCATCACTGTCCATTTTTCACAACCACTGGTGGAAATTGGAGATACTGTGGCGTGGATTATTGTGACTTGGTATTTATGATATATCTTTACACTTGAGGATATTATTTAATTACCTCATAGCTACTCACCTGGTATTACTTGATTGATACAGTGCACTTGATACAATGCATCATTCAAACGTCCTGTATTTATTTCTCCTGTGTAACAAATAGAAGATTAACCATCTTTAAAATGGTTTCTCTGTCAGAACCAAAAGCCTACCTCGGAAGAGATCACTATGATAGCTGACCAGCTAAACATGGAGAAAGAGGTGATCCGTGTTTGGTTCTGTAACCGGCGACAGAAGGAAAAAAGGATCAACCCACCCAGCAGTGGTGGAACCAGCAGCTCACCCATCAAAGCAATGTTTCCTTGTCCAACTTCACTGGTAAGAATTACAAACCATTTGAAATATGGCAGGTGGAGAGAAGAAAAAGTAGTCCTACCATCCTGATAATGAATTTGACCTTGGTTTTTATCTCTGCAAATTTCCAAATCTGGCCAAGAATCTGCATCAAGAGACACAGCTACAATAAGAGAGCTCTGTTGTCATAGCTACCTCTCCTGATACATCCTCCCCCCCCCCAAAAAAAAACCCCTCCTTAAAAGCCAAACAGCACCACTAACATAGGGAGGACCAAGGCAATAAGCAGTGGAGCAGTATCCATCTCTCACCTGACAGCAGAGTGCTTATCAAGAGGCAGCCATGAGTCCTTTATGGGGTCCTATTGCAATTGCTTTTCAGAACACACTTCACTGCAGGGAGAGAGGTGGCCTCTTTCTTTGCTCGGAGTCCTTCTCCCAAGTGCCTTGGAAATTCCTGTATTAGTGGTGCTGCCTGGTTCATAAAGTGGGGGGGGGGGG
>NC_056524.1:47248659-47352923 GCF_019175285.1 Sceloporus undulatus | reverse complement strand
TCTACCTGTTGGGGATGCTCTAGTTCAGGCGTCGGCAACCCCCGGCCCGCAGGCCTGATGCGGCCCACGGAGGCGGCAGGACCGGTCCTGCCGCCGCCGCCTCCTCCACCTCCTCCTCCCCAGGCCACACGGCCCTCCTCCTCCTCCGCCATGGAAAAGGAAGCAAATGGGGGAGCCCCGCGCCGCCCTCCCTGCCTCCCAGCGCCGCCCACCTAGTTCTCCTCTGCCTCCTCCGCCCCACCCCCAGGCCGCGCAGGAAGAGGAGGAGAAGGAAGAGGAGGCAAAGGGGGAAGCCCCACGGGGCCCTGCGCTGCCCTCCTTGCCTCCCTGCGGGGCCCCGCACCGCCCTCCCTGCCTCCCAGCGCCGCCCACCTCCATCTCCTCTGTCTTCTCCCTGCCTCCCCAGGTCGCGCGGTGCATGGAGGAGGGGGGAGGAAGAGGAGGAGGGGCAGCAGAAGGAGGAAGAGGAGGAAGAGGAAGAAAAGGAGGAGGGGGCAGCAGAAGGAGGAAGAGGAGGAAGAGGAAGAAAAGGAGGAGGGGGCAGCAGAGGGAAGAAGAGGAGGAAGAGGAAGAAAAGGAGGAGGGGGCAGCAGAGGGAGGAAGAGGAGAGGGAAGAGGAGGTGGGGGCAGCAGAAGGAGGAAGAGGAAGAAAAGGAGGTGGAGGCAGCAGGAGGGAGGAAGAGGAGGGAGGACGAGGAGGAGGAGGGGGCAGGAGGAGGAGGAAGAGGAGGAAGGAAGAGGTGGTGAGTGGCCAGAGGCCTCAAGGTTTTTTTTTATTTTATTTTGTGTGCTTTTAATGTTAACAAGTCTCCCTTGCTTTGACAATGATAGTGTGATGGTGGTGGTGGTGGTGGTGATGATGATATGAGTCAGCTTCAGAGGCATGCAAGCACTGTTTCAGAAGCTGAGAGAGTGTCACCTTCCAAAGTGTGTTTTGGGTGCTTTTAATGCTAACAAGTCTCCCTTGCTTTGACAGTGATAGTGTGGTGGTGGTGATGATGATGATGATCATGATGATATGAGTCAGCTTGAGAGGCATGCACGCACTGTTTCTGAAGCCAAGAGAGTGTGACTTTCCAAAGTGCCTTTTCTGTGTGTTTTTGGTTCTTTAATGGTGATATTGATATCAGAAAGCCTCTGAGGCAAGGCCAATGTAAATTGCTGTGATTTTTACAAACTCATGCGCAGTGAAGAAAAACCAAAGTCCCTTGACCAAGTACACACTTTTGAGAAGTACACTTGGTGCAAGAACGGTGAAACCACCTTGACATGTTCAATATGCATAGTCATGTTAAACCATGCTAAGTGTTAAACCCAAGGGGTTTGGTTATGGAATAAGCCTCTGAAATATGCAAGAGGCCATGTTAGGTAAAGCCATGTGAAATGCACAAATGTGCTGTTGTGTGTGTTTTGGAATGAAGGTTGGGGGTGTTTGGCCAGAAAGGGACCGAGGAGGAGAGGGCGGGCACACGCCTCCTCCTCCCCGTGGGGCTTTGGTGGAAGCTCTGCCCCCGGCGTGCGGCTCCACCCCCGGAGACTGGAAGCTCCGCCCCCGGTGTGCGGCCCCCGCCCCCGGAGGGTGGAAGCTCCACCCCCCGCGCCTTCGGCCCCCCGAGTTGTCTGAGGGACAGCAACCCAGCCCCCAGCTCAAAAAGGTTGCCTACCCCTGCTCTAGTTGGAGATCCTGCATCTAACAGGGGGATGGACTCAGTGGCCCATGAGACCTCTTCAAATTCCATTATTCTGAGACTATATGTTGTCAGCATTATAGGCTTACTTACAGTGCTCCAAACCATCATGGTTTAGAATGCCCATACGTTTAAATGTGTATGCAGCAATGTATCATATGACAGCAGGACATTCACTATTTCATGCATTATCTTGACTATGGGTTTCTTTTGCTATGACACATAGGAAGCTACTGTATACTGCTTTGGATCAAAATACATTACCCCCCAAGAGTTCTTGGGGGCTGCTCCCCCTCCACCAACACACCCCCAAAAGCAAATTTTTATTTTTATTTTTGTACAAAAATGCCTTACCAATGCCCCAAGCAATGTGGTGGACAAATTTGCCATGTTTTGCCTTTCTAGCCTTGAAGTAAGGTCTGGAGGGTTAGAAAGTGGCAAGAAAGTCAAGCCCTGGAAATTTACCATCCATAGTCCCCAGGGGGCATTGGGGGCATCTTTTAAAAAACATTTTCAAAAAAATTGGAGCAGAGCTGAGTACCATAAAAACAGCCATTTCTCACTTTATTTCAGTGGTTTTGAAGTGGCAGTTTCATGGTTACTATTCAAGGATAATGGAGTAACAGATCTGTTCCACCATAAGGGCTTGGACTAGATAATGTATGAAATCTCTTCCATCCAAGAGATCCCATGCATTATTCATAGGTCAGTCAAAGCCTATGATTGATTAGGCCTTGTACATCTTCCTTCATGGCAGGTGACAAATACAACCAATCATGAATGGGCAAACAGGGTATGAAAGAATACTTTGGATTTTACCACAGAAAAATGCCTTCCATGAAGCAAAACTGTGTTCAGCTATGTAATGGACCTTTTTCTTACATTATGCTGACTTGATATATTTTATATTCATTGGGCCATGAACTGGAAATACGGCTGTTTGTATGTTCATTCCCTCTATATACTTAGACAAAAAAAATGCCTGTTAAAATAAAATGCTTATGAAGTGAAATGACAAATCAATATACAACTAAATGCAACAGAAAACATCCCCCCAAAAATTATTGGTAGCAGTTTTGTTTGTGTATTTTAAGAATGCATGACCTTCCCCTTAATAAATAAATATCTTTAGGGCAGCTTGCAAAATAAAACATAAAATTACAGAGTACAATAAATAGGTTGAAAAGAAAGCACTGCAAGTAAAAGCAGCTTAAAATAACAGCTATATTTGAGAAATAAAGGGGGTTGGAAAAATGAAAGCTATCCCAAGTCAGCCAGTCATGCCTATCTGAGGAGAGTTTTCTACAAATTTAATGTCTCACCAGAAAATACTTTGCTCTTAGTCGACATTTGTTGAATCTTTATATTCATGTTCCAACTTGTGTGTTGTTTTAAATAGTGTTTCCCAAAGGGTTAGGTGGTATGTAGAAACTTGGAGGTCCTGATCCTTCCTTCCCAAATTTATACATGCATTGAGTTAAATATTGAATTTAATTAAATAAATCTGTTCTAGGTCCAAAGCACACTGCAGAAATAATCCAGTTTGAGATCACTTTAACTGCCCTGGCTCAGTGCTAGGGAATTGTGGGAACTGTAATTTTGTGAGACATTTAGCCTTCTCTGTCAGAGAGCTCTAGTGCCACAATAAACTACAATTCCCAGGATACCCTAGCACTGAGCTAGAGCACTTAAAGCAGTCTCAAACTGGATTATTTCTGTAGTACACTTTGGACCCTAATTTGAACTATGTTATTTCCTTATAAAATGTAAAATCATTAATATACATGAATGTGCAAATGAAAATACGCACACTAAATAAAATATTTTTATTCATATACTATAGTGAGGGAGGGAGCACAATATAAAGGAGGGTCCCAAGGGTAAAATGATGGATTACTGCTGGTTTTAAAGGTTAGCTCCAGTCTCTTAAATTGACACTGGAAACAGAAAATCCAGGTCATAATGTGGTTAGAGCATTCTGTGGTGGTTAATGTTTCAAGGACTTCCCTATATATACAGTCGGCCCTTCTTATACACGGATTCAAGCATCCATGGTTTGAAAATGTTCAAAAAAAGTATAAATTTCAAATATCAAATCTTGATTTTCCATTTTTATGAGGGACACCATTTTGCTGTGTCATTATATTTAATGGGACTTGAGCATCCATGGATTTTGTTATCCACAGGGGATCCTGGAACCAAACCCCAGCATATACACTGTAACATGTTATAGCAACCACATCTGGTGGTAACAGGAGCATGAATAACTTGGGTGTAGTTGATGAGCCAGCTCAAGCTAGTAATTTACTGCTTGTCACTGTCATCCCCTGAGAATCTCAGCAGCCCATGATTGGAGCTGGCATCTGATCCTGCATTGGTGGGGTGAGACCCACTCTTGGTCAGACCACCAACTGCTGTTGCCTAAGCCTCTACAAGCAACATAGAATCAAAGAGAACTCTGATGTTTTGGGGGGAATGTAACCCTACCCAAACCAAGTCATACCAGTACAGAAAGACTATCAAGCAGCAAGGTTCTTCCTTGCTAAGGCTTTGGTTTTGGTTGTTTGATCTTTCTGTTGGAATGTTAATCTACTACTAAGACCTCTGTTTTCTTGGAATATGAAGTCTTTTTCTGTCTGGCCCTTTTAATTAAGATCCATTCTGACTGAGCCACTCAACCCTTTTAGAACATATGTACTTCAACCTGTCATTCATTCTGAATAATATCTCTTCCTTGTGCTCTTGTGCTCTGCATTCAGTGTGCACACAGGCCTCTTACAGGATTTGTCTTAATTAAATTCATCATTTCAGGCACCACAGAAACCATCCCCAACAATACAGCAACTGTGATTTCTACAGCACCTCCTGCGTCCTCGGCAGTAACTTCACCTTCCCTGAGTCCCTCACCTTCTGCTTCTGCTTCCACTTCTGAGGCATCCAGTGCCAGTGAGACCAGCACAACGCAGACAACTTCCACTCCCCTATCCTCAGCAATTGGAACCAGTCAGGTGATGGTAACTGCTTCTGGGTTGCAAACTGCAGCAGCAGCTGCACTACAAGGAGCTGCACAGTTGCCTGCAAATGCAAGTCTTGCTGCCATGGCAGCTGCAGCAGGACTAAATCCAAACTTGATGGCATCCTCGCAGTTTGCAGCTGGGTAAGTAGTATCTATTTTAAAGATGTATCAGAACATTTTAAATAACATTTCAAAAATTTTACATTGTGTTCTAAATATGTCATTCCTGTATTCATTTTATGTTTTAATTATTTTTGGATTACATTGGTCTAAAACACACTGCAGAAAATAATCCAATTCAAGACCACTTTTACTGCCCTGGCTCAGTGCTAGGGAATCCTGGGAATTGTAGTTTGTTGTGGCAGCAGAGCTAGGCAGTTAAAGCGGTCTCAAACTGGATTACTTATGCAGTGTGTTTTGGACCTTAATTTTCCTGTAGGGCATCTTGAATCCTATTTTCTTGGGAGAAACGCAGGATATAAATTGAACAAATGAATGAATGAAACCGTTTTTACAGCTCTTGTAGACATGTCTTTGTCTTTTCAGAAATGTTCTTCTGCCCTGTGCAATGTCTTGTTCTTTTTAATGAATATTATAATGTTGACAGTTCTTCTGTTTAAACTATAAAGCAAATTTCTACATGGCCCTTAAATTCTTTCTTCTAAAACAGTCATCTGAACAATTAGCATTCTTCAACTTGTTTTTGATTTCTGTTTTGCAATTACAGAGGTGCCTTACTCAGTCTCAATCCAGGGACACTAGGCGGTGCTCTCAGCCCAGCGCTGATGAGCAACAGTACACTGGCAACTATTCAAGGTTAGTAGACTACATTACATTCTGCCTTCCTCCATATCATCATAGATCAGGGGTAGGCAACCTTTTTGAGATGGGGGCCGGGTTGCTGTCCCTCAGACAACTGGGGGGCCGAAGCCAAAAAAATAAATAATTTAAAAATTTAAAAATAAATAAATAAATAATAGAGTTATTCTAGCCCAGTGATGGCGAACCTTTTCGAAACTGAGTGCCCAAACTCAAAGGTATCTCTTCACTGGGTGGCACTGGATGCCAGGGGCGGGACTTCCTCCCTCTGGGGGCAAGGCTTCTGGGGAGGGGCATCTGCCCTCTAGGGAGCAGGACCTCTGCCTTCTGGGGGTGGGACATCCAGGTAAAAACCCAAGGCACACTCTCTCAGCCTCAGACTAGCAATAATAAATCCCCCTGATGAAATTTGCCAGGAAAACCACATAATATTTTCTGCTTAGGGTCACCATAAGTTAGAAGCAACTTGTAGGCACCACACACACACATGTCACATTCTCTCAGCCTTCAGCAAACCCAAACCTCATGTGAAGAAAATCAGGGTTGCCCTAAGTTGGGAAAGACTTGAAAGCACACAAAAATAGAGGCAAGCCACACTCTCTCAGCCTCAGAGTATGCCATAGCAAAAAGAGGGAAAAATACTTATAAAACCTTGTCAAGGAAACCCTTAGGTCACAGTAAGTCAGAAACAACCACAATCCTGCTCAAAATCAGGGATCTTTTGGACAGCCTCCTGGACAGAAAAGCCACATACTGTATAAACCAAATAAAATAAATAAAATACAAACAAATAAATAAATTCCTGTTGGTTATTCCCAACTAAGAAAAAAAAACATTCAATCAATTGCTGAATGAATAGTGAATGAACAAGTAGGATTCCATCAATTCAGTGGCTCTAATGTAGGCTGCAACTACACTGTAGAAGTAGCGTTGTTTGAGACCACTTTAACTGCCAAGGCTCTATCCTACAGAATCCTGAGATTAGTAGTTCTATGAGGCACCAGCACTCTTTTGCAAAGAAGGCCGAAGTAAAACTACAAATCCCAGCACTCCAAAGAATGGAACTACGTACAGGACTTAAAAATTGGTGTCACACTGGATTATTTCTACAATGTAGAATAGAGGATGATAAAAAGGAACTAGCATAGTGGTTTGACCATTGGATAACTTTGTAGACTGGGGTTCTCATCCCAGCTTGGTCATGGAAACCCACTGATTCACACTCTCTCAGCCGCAAGAGATGACAAGGGCAAACCTCCGCTAAAGAAAATGGCCAAGAAAACCCCACTATAGGGTTGCCACATAGGTCAGAAAGGACTTGAAGGCACACAACTACAGTAACAACAACAACCCTTTACAGCTCCCCCTTGGACGTAGTGGGGCAGAGTCTGTCCCCATATATATATGTGTGTGTATATGTGTGTGTGTGTGTGTATACAAACACACCCAAACAAAAATACACACACACACACACACACACACACACATATATATATATATATATATACACCCACCCACTATTTACACCCACATTTATACCCACCCACACATATACACATCCACACATGCATACACACACACACTCACACACATTTATACACCCACACATCTATTTATATATAAATCTCTAAAAGGAAACCCCATGAAACCCACTGGGAGACCTTGGGAAAATCACATTCTCTCAGCCTCAGAGGGAGACACTGGCAAACCTTCTTTGGAGAAACTCACCAAAAAACTTTGTGCCAGGGTTGGAAATAGACTGAAGGTGTACAGCAGCAGCAGCAACAACAACAACAACCTCCTCACCACTAACAGAGAGCTGGAGGGGGAGGAGAGTGGAGGCACACAACTACATAACAACAACAACCCTTTACAGCTTCCCCTTAGACTTAGTGTGCAGAGTCTGCCCCATATATACATACACATACACACATATACACAGAAACACGCATACATCCACACCCATGTGTGTCTCCCACACATACATACACCAACACATCTATTTATATATAACACACTCTCTCACACACACACACACACACACATGCACACCCACCCACAGATATATACGTATAGCTATAAATTGGAAACGACTTGCGGGCATACAACAACAAGCATTTTAAAAACACAGAAGATACAGAGAGGCAGCATGGTTCAGTGGTTTGAGTTGTGTACTTGGAGACCAGAGTTTGAAGCCCTGCTCATCCATGGAAACCCACTTGGTGCTCTTGGACAAGCCACACTCTCTCAGCCTCAGGAGGAATCATGATAAACCTACTCTGAAAAACTTTGCAAAGGAACCTCCATGATAGGTTCACCTTAGAGTTGCCATTGTCCGAAACGACTTGAAGGCACACAACAACAACAACTCTGTCTGCCCCCGAAAGTTTGAGTCCCCACTTGGCCATGGAAACCCACTGGGTTCCCTCTTTGGAAAATCGCACTCTCTCGGCTTCAGGAGAAGACAATGGCAAAGGCAAAAAAATCCCCTCTGAGGCCCAAAACATAAAGCAGAAATAATCCAGTTTGAGCCTGCTTTAACTGCCCTGGCACAATGCTAGGGAATTCTGGGAACTGTAGTTTCGTGAGACATTTAGCCTCTGTCAGAGAGCTCGTGGTGCCACAATAAACTACAATTTCCAGGATTCCTTAGCACTGAGCTAAGGCAGTTAAAGCGGCCTCAAAGTGGGTTATTTCTGCAAAATGTGTTTTGGGCCTGAGAGCCCCATGATAGTTTTGCCTCAAGGTCTCCATAAGTTGGAAATGGAGGCACACAACAACAACAGCCACGTGGCTGCCTCCTCTCTCCTACTCTTACTCAAAGGAGGGGAAGCGGGGGGGGAGGGAAAGAAAAGTGGGGACAGAGCTTTTGTGTGTGAGAGACAGAGAGAGAGAAGGAGAGAGAGAAGGAGAGAGTTGGAAGCAAACTCTGGGGAGAGAAGGATAGAGGCGGCTGGAGGAAGAGGAAAGCAGAAAAAAACAGGAGAAAGAGGACAAGGAAGGAAGGGAAAGGCAGGGGTTTCCCTTCTTTCTCCTCCGTTTTTTCTCTGCCTTCCTCCTCTTCCTCCAACTCTCTCTCTCTCTCTCTCTCTCTCTATCACTCACACACAAGCTAGCCATAGGCAGGGTCCATTTTCTTCTTCAGTGGGAGGCCGCACTGGCCCTTTCCTTTTCCCTTGGCTGGGCCTCTGCTGCCCGGGCTGCATCCCGTCTTCCTCGCCCAGGTACTTGCTCTCGGGAGGAGCAGCCGAGGAAGATGAAGAAGGGGAGGAGGAGTTCCTGGAGGCTGAACGCCGCGGCTGGACCCTCGCCTCAGGGAAGGCACCGCGCCACTGCCACCCCCTCATCCCCACTCTGCTCGGGCGGAGGCGCCCCCCTCCCAGCAGCACCTCCAGGCGGCAGATGGCGGCAGGACCCAGCTGGGGCCGGCCCCAAGGCCTCGGCGGGCCATATGTGGCCCGCAGGCCGTAGGTTGCCTACCCCTGTCATAGATGGATAGAAGCAAATTACCTTAGTTCAGATTACTTTAGGCCAGTCATTTTACAACTGTAGGCCTAATGGCCAGGGAAAACTGAACCCCTTCATCAAGAGATGTCTAAATCAATCTTAACAGTCATCATATTTTAGCTTTGATTGGATTCAGCTTCATTTGACTCTTATCTGTCCAGAAACTTAGTATGTACCAAGAACGCAAGACCAAGACCGCATGAAAAGGAGACACCAGAATGTGTATTGTTTTATATAGTTAAAATCTGTTATAAGCTGTTATTACAGTGCGTCCGCATTTTACACAGCTTCCAGCATATGCTGGAAGCCGCGCAGGAAGCAAGGGAGACGTGTGCTGGAAGAAAACAATAGTGTGCACTCCCGTGGCATGTGTACCGCCATTGCACCATCGCAGGCACGAGCCCCATTCATTTGAATGGGGCTTGAGCATCCGTGTTTTTTCCCTTACGCGGAGGGGTCCAGATCGGATCTCCTGTGTAAGGGAAGGGACGACTGTACTAACTTTGAAAGCCCTTCATGGTTTGGCCCCCGTCTACCTGTCAGCACTTGTTTCCCCTTATCTTTCTGTTCACTCTCTGTGCTCTAGTGATTCGGGGCTGCTTATTCACCCAAGGATTTCCTCTGCCCCCACTCAGATACACCCCTTCTCCCACACTGCCCCCTAATTTTGGAATCTCCTTCCCATGAATTTGTGGACCACCACGTCTCTAGATTACTTTAAGTCTAAACTAAAGACTATTCTATTCAGGGAAGCCTTCCAACTTTCATCTTGATTTTATGTCCATATTATTTGTTTTAATTTACATGTTATAGGTTTTTTTAGCCTTGTTATAGTAATATTTTATTAATTTTAAAATCTTGCTTGTGGTTTTAAATTGTGTGCCGTAGGCAGGCTTTGTTTTTATTTTTGGATTGTTTAACTCCTTTGTAAAGTGCTATGGCGCAATATACATAAATGTGATGATGATGATGATGATGATGATGATGATGATGATGATGTGGTTGTCATTGGTGTGTGTTGTCATGTCAGCCTTGACTTTTTGTGGTCCTGTGAAAGACCTACACCCTGTTATTAACAGCCTTGCTCAGCTTGTAAAATTCAGGGACATGGTTTTCTTTATTCAGTATATACATCTATAAAGTGGGTGGTATTCCTCTTTTTCTGCTGCCTTCAGTTTTGCTGAGCATTATTATCTTTTCCATTGTGTCATTACATCTCATGATGAGTCCAAAGTATGATAGATGCAGTTTAGTAATTTTGGTTTCTAGTAAGAGTTTGGGCTTGATTGGTTCCAGACATATTTATTAGTCTATTTTGGCGCTTTATGATATCTGATGGACTTTCCTCCAGCATCATATTTCAAATGAATTGATTTTCTTTTTCCTGTCAGCTTTTTTCAGTGTCCAGCTTTCACATCCATACATACTAATCAGAAATACTATGTAGTGATCCTAACATTTATATTCAATTATATTATCTCTACACTTGAGGATCTTACCTGATTTCTTCATTAAGTCTTACTCTTCTTCTGATTTCATAACTACAGTCTACATTTTTGTTAATGACCAAAAGAGGTATGCAAAATCATGAAAATGTTGATTTCATCACTAACTTTTATATTATATAAATCTTGTTTCTCAATTTTCTCTTGAAACTCTGCTTTTGCACATACTTACTCAGCTTTCATCAGTACTTTCTGTCTTTGCTATTTATTGCAAGTAATACAGCATCACTTGTGTATCTTAAATTACTGATGTTTCTTCCTCAATTTTTACACCTCCTTTCTCCAAGTCTAACACTGCTTTCTATATGATCTGTTCTGCATATGAACAATAGAGTGATAACGTACACCTTTGTTTGATCCACTTGCCAATTGGAAACCTGTTTTTCCATATTGTGGCCTGAGAGTTGAACTTTGGGACAATCAGATGTTGTGACACTTCCATATTGTTTAGAGCATGCCATAGTTTTTCTTAATCTCCACAATCAAAGGCTTTGTAGTAATCTATGAAGCACTGGTGGATTTTCTTCTGAAATTATTTGGTAAGGTCCATTGACCAATGTATGTTTGTAATACAGTCGGCCCTTCTTATACACGGATTTTTTATACATGGATTCAAGCATACACGGTTTGAAAATGTTCCAAAAAAGTATAAATTTACCTTGATGTTCCATTTTTTATTAGGGACACCATTTTGCTATGTCATTATACTTAATGGGACTTGAGCATACATGGATTTTGTTATACACGGGGAATCTTGGAACCAAACCCCAGCGTATAACAAGGATCCACTGTATAAACTTTAGTGCCTCTTCCTTTTCTGAACCCAGCTTGGATATATTGGATACACCCAGCTGGTGGCGCAGTGGTTAAATGCCTGTACTGCAGCCATTCACTCAAAACCACAAGGTTGCGAGTTCAAGACCAGCAAAAGGGCCCAAGCTCAACTCAGGCTTGCATCCTTCCGAGGTCGCTAAAATGAGTACCCAGACTGTTGGGGGCAAATTAGCTTACTTGCTAATTAGCTTACTTGCTGTTCACTGCTATGATCTTTGGAATAGCGGTATATAAATAAAACAAATTATTATTATTATTATTATATTGACATTTCTGACTCCATATATAATAACAGTCTTTGTTGTAAAAAACATCGCTTTGCTCTCATAGAAGATCAGTGTATTACTGTTGTTGTTGTTGTTGTTGTTGTTATAATTTATTTATATAGCACTGTAAATATGCACAGTGCTATACATACAAATAATAAAATCGATAAAAATGAATCCTGCTAATGGCATACATTCTACAAAATACATATAAAACAATAGGTAATAATACAGGATAGAATTAGATAAAATAAGCAGGCAACAATTAAAAACATCAAATCAGTGGTTCCAGCGGTTCCTACAATCCCTGGTGTCCCCTTTCTTGAGGATTGGATTAAATACATATATTTGTGAGTTTGGACACTGGTGGATTGTCACACTTCCTATTACTAAAAGGTGGTGACATGAATGATGGCACACTGAAGCACGCACATTCACATTGCAACCTTTTGATAATATGGGCTGCAATCATTTGTGTTTTTTGCAACTGTGGGATGGGTGTCATAGAACCAAAGGGATAACAGTATTGATCACTTTGAGTATATGGACCTTTGTTTTGTTTTTCATATTTGTTGACAGATTGTAATTAAATGGATTCTGTATAGCCTGAAATAGTTCTATTGGTATGCTGTCTATTCCTGGTGATTTGTTTCTTCCATATGCTTTGGGAACAGCTTCCACTTCACTTCCTAAACGTGTAGGCTCTTCCGCAAAATATTCTGCTTTCAAGGAATCTGCCATTCTTTCATCTCTTTTGTATTGTTTTTCACTGTATTGTTTCCATTGTCTTTTTATTTTGTTGTGATGATGTAATGAGTTCCCTGTTGATCATTCAGCATCCCTACTCTTTCTTTAAATTTTCTTTGATGTCCCAGATCTTCTGGAAGAGATTTGGTGTTCTGCCTTTGCAATAATTATTATAATAATTCCCTTTGTTCCTGTTTACAAGTCTCTAGATCAGTGGTCCCCAAACCTTTTCCAGGTACCACCCCCTTTTGTCTTGAGCGACAACCCTAGTGCCCCCCCCACTGCCGCCGCCGCTGCTTACATATTTCCTGGTATTAGGTCTACTGTTATACCGCAAATTCAAGATAGCCAATGTCAGTCCCTTCATACCTAGTCACCCTGGGAGCATAACTGAGCAGCTGGCTGACCAGCAACCAAGAAGCCTCTCACCCACGCCACCTCTCCAGCAAAGGCCACAGTGAGCAAGGGGCCTCTTGGTCACTGGTCAGCCAGCTCCTCAGTTGCTGTTCCCAAGGAGACCAGGTGCAAAGGGAGAAGCACCTTCCTGACAGGGAAGGACACTCAAACTTTCTTTGTTGGGGTGGAGAAGGATACAGCTGGCATTCCAAGAATCAATGTCCTGTGCCTAAGCCTCCCAAGAGTTTCCCAGCTGCTACTGCCGCCACTAGTGAAAGATACAACTAAGGAAGTGAGCTCATACAGCCAGGCAGAGAGCGGGAGACCCACCACATGAAATGATCAGTGAGGCTGCGTTGTGATTTTAAGGGACACTGAAAACAGGTTTCATGCAACCCTCATCCCCACTGCTTGTTTCTCTTGTCTTTCTTTTGCACCAGTACTTTGACTGAAGGCTCCTTGCTGCCCCCTTACCCTGGATGTTTCCATCACCCCTGGGGCAGGGGGTCATACCACCCACTTTGGGAATCACTGCTCTAGACACTTGCATCTGGAATTCTTACCCTGTTTTCTTTTGCCTGTTATTTTTGCTTCTCTTTTATTCTTAACTATTTGAAGAATTCCATTAATCATCCAGTTTGGTTTTTCCTTTGGCTTCAGGTAGCACCTTTCTACACCTTCTTCCCTGATGGTTTTGGTCCATAATTCTACTGCTTCATGGTCAATCAGGTTCAGATATTACTAGGTCATGGTCTGTGCCACAATCCACTCTAAACAGAGAAAATGGGGCTTCTCCATCTTTTGCTTCTAGTTATATAGTCTATCTGATTTCTTTATTGGCCATCTGGTGATATCTATGGATACAGGTGTCTTCTGGGTTGCATGAAGAGTGTGGCATACATCTGTGCAATATTGCCCTACATGTCATACACAATGAGTAACAGGAATGACAAGAGAGAAACCTGAAAAGAAAAGTATTGTATTTTCTCTGTTGGCAACTCATTTTGATGTTAGCACTCTTGCAAGAGATGTAGACGCTAAAAAATATGAAATTTAACAAGAGTAATATCAGTATATGGTATATCTCTATGAAAATCTGGCAGAGAAAGCTCCACAGAAACAGTGAACTGTTCTGTATCAGCACCTTGTCTGATCGTCTTGTCAGGAATGGGTGTGTACCTATGGAGTCAGTCTGACAAAGGTTTGCAAGTTCCGGTCATGCTGGTATAAAACCTGCAAGATATTACTACTGTTAGCGCTATCACTTTCCAGGAGGAGACTCCTGAGAGGCTACTAGCACAGTCTCAGTGATATGCTTATGTACACATGCTGGCAGATCAGAAAGCTCTTTTTCAGCATCTGCCAGGGCAGCCATTGATGGGCTGTGGGACGTGCTGAGTAGCAGCCAAACTGCCCCTTCTGCCCCCATTAGCTTTACCTCTAATTTGTGTGCAAGGATGCTGGTAGAGATTTATGATCTGCTGGCTTTATCTCAGCCAAAATATTTACCTTTGGGCAGATTGTTGTGAGTTATTGTGAAATAAAATAATGTTTGTGAAATCACTATTCATAATTAGCTTTTCATCTGTATGTATGAGTACACCTTAACAGAGCCCTGTTAGAAATCTTCTAAAGCTATGTGATTAGGATGAAAACCTCATCCTCATCCCAGAACATGTGCTTAGAGAACTTGGTCTTGCTGTCATGGAAACCACCAAAGCAAAATACAAACTAAGCAGGATTGAGCCTTGATACTGTACTAAATATAGAGGATAGGTTATGAGAATGCATAGCTGACTACAGTCAAATTTGGCTTTTGTAAATTCCTCCTAGTGACTAAGCACATCCTCTCTTGAGGCAGTGTAGATATTCTGACACAAATACAAAATATTTGGATGTACAAAAACCCCACCTTTTATTAATGTTCATAATAAATAACTTCTTTTGTTTATGTGAATTAGGATTGGTGTTGCCCTTGGTCCTCTAGCCAAACCTCCTGTCACTTCATGTTCCATCCCTAGTTCCTTCCTTGAAGAGACAAGGTGATAGCAACAGCTTCACTGAGGAAGGTGGGCATTTGTAGTTCTTGCCCCAGGCATTGGGTATTAAACTATGCCGCTGCATGGGAAATACCTCCATGGTTCTAAATCCAGCTTCCGATGGTGTTGAGAGAGCGTCTTTTAGGATTGTTGGGGAAGGGGTCATAGATATCAATTGTCAGAGCAAATTAAAACTAGCAAAATACTGTTACTCTTGAACTATAAATACTAAACCTTTTTGTCTCTTCTCTTTTAGCTCTTGCATCTGGTGGATCTCTTCCAATAACATCACTGGATGCGACTGGGAACTTGGTATTTGCCAATGCTGGAGGTACGCCCAACATAGTAACTGCCCCACTGTTCCTGAACCCTCAGAACCTTTCACTCCTCACCAGCAACCCTGTTAGTTTGGTCTCTGCAGCTGCAGCCTCCGCAGGGGCCTCTGGACCAATTGCCAGCCTTCATGCCACCTCCACCTCAGCAGAGTCTATCCAGAACTCTCTCTTCACAGTGGCCTCAGCCAGCGGGGCTGCCTCCACCACCACTACTGCCTCCAAGGCGCAGTGAGTTCGGCTGAGCTGTGCTACCCCTGGCTTATTTCACTCTGCAGTGGGATTGGCTACTAGCTGGGTTTAGAAACTGCAAGATGTGAAAGGCTTCTTCTCACCATGTTGCTGGGGACAAGGAGAGAAGGAAAAATAGGGGAGAAAACTGGGGGAAAACAACAAGAAGAAGGATTTAAAACTGGGACAAACATTTGCCTAATTTTATAATAAACACTGTTTTCAGGATTGCTTCATTGATTGGAGAACTTTCTAACCAAAAATGTAAAAAAAGAAAAAAACAGAAAAGGACTACTTATCATTTCCAGCAGTCTCAATGACAAGTTAAGGTGGGTTATCAACTCAAACATAGAAACGGGATTTCTTCTTTCTTTTTGATTGAAATATCTTTTTTTAATTATCATTTATTGGTCTGTTGTACAGGCCGTAATGTCATACAAGGTGTTTATAATCGTATCAATCGTGTTGGGGGTTCCTTTCTTAACTGGTACAATTTAGGCAGGCCTGTATTACTGATGTATCTCTTTATGATTATTATTATTATTTTTATATATATATATATAGTTCGGACACATTTGTCTGCTCCTGGAACAATTTCAGTGAGCTCCCATGCCACACAGAGTGAAGAAAGAAGGAAGGGGAGCATGTGAATTGCGAATGTTCTTTACAGTTTCCTTTTCCTTGGTGGTATGTTTTTGGGGGATTCTCTCAGAGAAGTTGGTGGCTAAGTGAACATGTAGAGGGTAATGTGCAAAGATAGTCCATGCTTGTGAGATGAGAGTTCGGACAGCAGTTTTCTCAGCCTATTTGGGCCATATCTAGCTCTCATTTGCACGTCTTTGGCTCCTGTTGATGCCAAGAGAGGAAGGATTTGGCCTGTAGAGTCTGTCCTCAGCACTTGTGCTGGTGGCTCTTTTATCTCATAATTACATGGAAATTGCCACTTTACAACTTTGAGAATATTTCTGTTATTTACTTTCTCAGGAGGCTGCCTGTATTGGTAATAACCCATATGCACCTGTTGAACCTTCCTACTGGCTGTTTGGCATAGGATTCCAAAAGCTGCATTAGCTCATCTCTAAGAACATACTTTTCCTGGTGTTTCCAGTCTGATTGTATTGAAAATGTTTTCAACTTAAAGCATTTGTGTTCAGGAAGTAAACCAGGTGATGTGAGCAGGAAGTACTGTTTTATGCCAACACAGCCATAAGAAAGCAGCTTTGCATTCTTGCTCTACTCTATAAACAGTTATAATGTTCTTTAACACTGTTTGCTGCACTGGAAAAAAAAGTAAGGAATAATCAGAAAACTGGCCAGCCTGCTGTGGAATATGGTGAACATTGGCATGCTGCATGAACCTTGCAGTATTTCATGCTGTCTCTGACTGCTACTGCTA
Organism: Sceloporus undulatus; assembly: GCF_019175285.1. Taxonomy (NCBI): domain Eukaryota; kingdom Metazoa; phylum Chordata; class Lepidosauria; order Squamata; family Phrynosomatidae; genus Sceloporus; species Sceloporus undulatus. The sequence goes on along the minus strand of NC_056524.1, from coordinate 47,336,147 downwards.
GCGAAATCATTTATGGCAGTAAACACCTCTAATAGAGAGGGGGGGAACTGTTTCCAAGCAATCTGACAAATGGTATGTGCAAACAGCTGCTGACAGTGGATATGAGAGAGATGGAAGAAACATCTTAAATGTTAGAATAGTCTTAACCTGAATATTCTCATCCAAGAAGAGATTGGATCACAGCAATGTGTTTGGGAGTCTCCTGTCCTTTTGAAGTGAATTGGGAAATATGTTCAGGAAGGAAGAGCTGCCCAATGCTTCTCAGCAAGGCTAGGGAGGAGGGCATTCCAAACTTCATATAATTGAAATTTGTTTCCTATCAAAGCAGTCTTGGTATCAGAAAAGGCAGCAACTATACTGTCAATACCTTCTCTGCTTGGTGACAGCAATTCACAGGCACTGCATTTATTGTCAGATGGCAGAAATCATTGTCTCCTCTCCACATGTCATCATGCTGTTTGCTCTCTATTCATCTCTGAATCTCCAACTTCCTGTTTCACGAGCTATTTAAAAATAATGAATTCTTTTTTAAAACTTTAAAAACTTGTGAGCTGCAAGCAGGGAAATGAGCAAATGTCCGTCCGCCGTCTTTAATGTGTGTTTAATTTTTTTATGTTTTATTTTTTTAAACTAAGCTTGAACCAAAGTCAATTTCTAGCAAGCTGCTGTACTAATGGACTAGTTTGTATAAGTGCAGTTCAGATGCAGAGAGGTGATAGATGCTACTGACAATTTCTTTTCATTTTTTATTTTATATTAAAATTGCTGCTTGTTTTAATCTTTTTGGTGGGGGAGTGGGATGGTCTTTTGTATATCCTTTGGGGCAGACAAACTTAACTTGATTGTTATCTAATTTCCATGGTTTGGTGTGTAAATAGAATGGCAATGGCAGATGGTTACTAATCCAGCTGATCCTAAATTCTCTTTAGCAATTTGATTCAACCCAAGTACTGTGTTGTGACTGTCTCCATGATCTCATTCTTAGCATACAGTTATAAAGCTGAGAATAATACTTTGTGTTATGATTTCATGGCCATGGAAACAGCTTGGAGCAGTTGAATGTGTGAAAAGATGGCAGAGAAAAAACAGGTACCTGCTATGTAGGTCTAGAGACCAGAGTATTGACTAGTTTCTACCAAAGGAAATATCAGTCCCATGTATTTTTGCTGTTTGAGGGAAACAAGATCTTATTATGCATACACACACACTTTAAGAAAGGAAATGGTAGTGATTTCTGAACTATGATGTTTATCTGTGGTTTTCAGACACCAAGGAGGTCCTTTATGTTTATGTACACAGAGATATAGGGGTTGAACAGACAGCCCAGATGAGGTGGCTCGAAGCCGCCTCTGACAAAGACGAATTGAGGCCGCAGCAAGCACACAGCCCCAATCCAGCCAGAATCCGTCCCAAATAGGAGCGGCAAAGAGCCGCTCCAATTTTGGGCAGATTGAAGCAGCCCCACCACAGCTTCAGCTGACTTCCAGCCAGCTTGAGGGTGTATGACATCTAAACACCATGTCCCCAAGTCTCCCAGAAGCCACCTGGGATGTAATCACCAATACGACTTCCAGGCAACTTGGAAGCATGGCACGTGTAAACACCATGCCCCCAAGCTGGCTTGAAGCCAGCTGAAGTTGCTGGTCTGTTCCGGCCCAGAGAGAGAGAACATGGCCCTTTCAATCAACACAAAACATCTCTCCAGATTTCAGAGATGTTGTGTGTCCAGTTGGCTGGGAAGAGTTTCTCTTATTCACTGCTTGCTGTTGGAGGGTTTCACAAATAGCTATATGGACACTAATGTATCTCAGATGGATGGCTATAAAAAGTTGAACTGTTCTGTTTCAATAATGCAATTCATGTATTGGTGTGAGCACCTTTAACCTTGTTTCCCCTTATGACTATGTCCAAAGATGACTAAATGTCTTTGTGGTCATCATAGCAACCTCATTTATGAAAGTGGAGGCTCACTCTCACACAGAGACACATGTACGCACCCTGTATAACTAGAATGTTTTGGTTATTTATATTTCACAATGTTGTATGTTTCAAACTTAGCACATTTCATGCCCTATCATTAGACTGATTGTACCTTCCTGCTTACAACAGAGATATCAGGGTCTTAAAGGCCATTGTTATTTCTTGTTGACCATGGCCATATATATAACTGTACATGCCAATATACACAGAGAGAGAGATGGATAATCAGTTTCTGTTATGATATAGTAAATTTAATTTAATTATACCTTCAGCAAAAGATTGGATCTGGAGAGTTGGAGAATCTGTCCAAGAATCGGATAGTTACAATACATTTCTATTATTGTAAAGTTAATAGCAACTCATGAATTTCCGATAAGTAACAGCAGTTTTCTTTCAGTCATTACAAAGTGCAGTTTCTGTAATCCAAAACACTGTATGGCATATGTGTCTAATGTTCAGGAGTGTCCACTTCTCCTTAATTTTAGTAGTTGAACAAATTATTATATATTATCTCAGTATTTTGGAAAATGTTCAATTAAGTTTATTACCATTGTTAGGATTTTCATGCATTGGTTATTCAGTTGTCATACCCATTTCGTACACTCAGTTTTGTTTCATGAAGCATTTCCTTTCATGAATAGAGAACGTTCAATGAATGTTTTAATGTACACTTTAAGCATGCTTAGGGCTCATAGGACAGTATCTGCCATGGTAGGCAGGGACCTTTTAATAGTTCCATGGTCTCATAGTGTGTTCCCAATCTCTTCTCCGTGTTTAGGGGCTTGGGAACATTACATCTGTATCAACCCAAAGACCTTGCCCAACTGCTTTATACTGACATACTGTTTATGTGGATTATCAAAATCTTCATGCATGACTCTGTATACATGGTATAGGATAACATACCTGTGAAAAAACACAGGCTTCAGTGCTATAAATGTGGGCTGTACTGATTACTTGCAGTGCACATAAGAAGACCTTATCTCTTCTGTTAATACATGAGACAGTCCTAAACATTGAATCTGCTCTTATTTTGTGCTTCAGTTGCCAAGAAAAAAAAACACTTATGGCCAGAATAGATAGGTTCATTACAATATTTTAAATGTTATTTTGAGAGTGATCTCAGATACTTTTACTGCACAGTTCAACCAAAGGTGGTGTCTGTTGACTGAAGTTGTAAGAAGAATAGAAGGGAACAGATTAATGAATTTCCAGTGCCAGAAGCCAGGCTTAATGAGCCCATCAATGCCTTATCCTTATCCAGTGTCCTGTTTCACTTTATTATGTAAAAAATATTAGTTGATAGAATTATATCATTCATTAACTGGGTTGAGCTGTTTTTTTGTTGCTCATTCTAAAAATAAGAGCAATATAGGCTGCCTGTAATAAGATACATCCTGTATTTCATTCACTACCACACTTAGATTTTAAAAAACACCACATCTAATACATTAGTTTTTGTTTTTTTTTAATTTTATTTTCAATCCAAATCCCGAGTTGTAGTTTGAAGTTTTCATTCAGTGAGTATATATTGGGTTGAACACCATCCTAAAGTAAGACTGGCTGTGGTGCAGTGCTTGACTCTTGCCATGAGAATTCATGTAGCTTTTGCATGAGACTTGATGAGCAGGAGCCAATAGAAATTTAATGCTTTACTCACTATGATCATGAGTCCACATTAAAAATGCACCTGTTAATACTGAAATACTATATAGAACAGAAATGAGAGTGCAAGCACCAAGAGAAAACATAGTCATTTTTGCTGGCAAGTAGTGAACTCCAGGAAAAATCTACTGAAGCCTTGTTTTAGGTTAATCATACTCTAGATGGTTCCTCTGTGAAGCAATGCAGATACTCCTGTGAAAGCATTTGTTACAATGAATACATTTCCCCTGTTGCTTTTGGAGCCATATAATAGTAGCACCTGTATTTACTATCTAAATTACTTCATTGATGATGCAGTTGGATAAGTATTTTGCTATGTAAAATTAATAACAATCTCTGTTAATGATTATATTTTTCAGTTAAATCAAAAGTGCTTGGTTTTGTACTACAATAGCAGTGCATATTTAGAAAAATTCATAATCTACCAAATCCATATTGGTGGTGATCTTTTATCAGGAAAGAACATCCCACATAGGAGTAGAACACTCCCCTCACCCCAGAACAGTTGATCTTTTTATCTTGGACATTAAGAGTATGTTTATGCTAAGTCTGTATGTGCCTACTTCTAAAAAGTATGTGCACTTTTTAGAATATGAATTCTAAAATATTCTAGAATTCATGCATTTGTGTACGTGTGAACAGTTCTGGACAAAACACTACCAAAGGAGAAATCAAGGTGGCTGATGATAGTTATGCATCCCTATCTTCTCAGGACTTGTTGGCCAATTTTTTGCAAATTACATTTCTAAAGTTTTTAAAGCAATACACACTTCGAAACAGTCATCTGCATAGTTTCTATGCAGTGAGTGAGCCAAATTTAACTTATCAGTACAGATTTTTTTGTTGTTGTTGGCTTAAATAATGAAAGTTGGATCATATTCCTGAGCATCTTGACTGTATATTGAAGTCCATGAGCTATGTTAACAGTTTTTGGAGGGTGTGGAGGGGTTAATGCACACGGAGCTTTTGCTAATTCATCTCTTTATCTATATTCATCCTACTTCATTGTGGATTGCAGAATGGCTTACTATCTAGTTTGTAAACATTCACCTTTTTGTTCTCTTCTACCCTTTTTTCCTACATATCCAATATTACACAGATTTAATCATAAGACATTTGTGATCCAAAGATAAGTGAAAACATGAAATCTATTTTCTGTTTTTAGCTTGCATAAGGAGCTTTCCAACGCTTACACTGTGAAAGAGTGTTTGGTTTATGCTAGAGAAGGATATCTAAACAGATAAAGAGAACTTGAGCTGCAGTTGACCTAGCCTTGATTTGTTTCCGAATCTATATTCACAATTTTTGAATCGGTTGCAATATATTTAATGTAACTTCATTCTACACAGATTAGTACTAGGTTTTTATCCCTGCTGAAACTAAGTGCAGGGAAAAATGAGAGCTGCTTCATACATTGCAATTTTCCTACATGGAATCATCTCCCATTTTGGAAACAATTCCTTATGTGCATTGTATTGTTTATTTGATGAGTACAGACTACTCTCATACAGAGTGAAAAGAGATAATTGCAGTGATTGAAATGACCCTTAATTCACAATGGAAATAAAGCAGCTTTATTCTTCAGAGAAAGGAAGACCCTGTTCAAACTGCCTGCCATTGCTGTTCCTGATATGTTTCGATCTTCATCCAAATATATGGAATTCATGTTAAGGTGAATATTGATATCACACTTGCCATAGGGTTTGTTTGTTTTTTTAACCATATGGAACAAAATGGAGGCTTTTCCACTGGAAAAAAATGGAGTCTTATTTCATCCCTTCTCATCAGGATGTCTGTAAGCAAGCAGTGCTACAGAGTTATAGGAACAGTGCCCTTTGGTAGCAGCTGACTTTGTGGCACCTTTTAAAAAAAATATACCTCAACATAGCTTTAGTATTGTTTGCAGAATGGAAAATCAGGAGAGAGGAACTTTATAAATAGTGGAGGTAATTCTAGTTGTAGACTTTAGATGAACTGTCTGAAGCCCTAATTATATGTATTTGCAATTCTATGTTTAAGTTGCATCTGTATAGGGTGGGTTGGGGAATGGGAAGCAGAGAGACTTGGCTGTGCTATAAGGCAGATATTGCTCACACCTTCATTTTTTCTTTTTCTTACCAAAGGAAACAACCTATTACGCCTGCATCTGGAATACTTTGGTTGTTACTTGTTGTCAGCATACAACATAAAGTGTGGGTTACAAGTTTGAGTTGCTGTATTGCTTCTAGGTTCTTCTAGTGTGCATAAACTCTGTCTCCCTGTATGCTGTTGGCAAATAAGGGTCTTGGGGAAAAATGTAAATACTGAGCTACCTTTGAGTAGTTGGGGGTGTTCTTATAAGGATATAAATTAGCGACCCATTTCATGCACTACGGCTGTTGTTGAGCCAAGGCAGTTAATTTTGAAGCAGACTGATTATGGTTTGCATCTTCACTGAACTGGGAGTACAAAGTGAAATGGTTCCTTTTATTCCTTCTTGTCTTGTTACTGAATGTAGTGCTCAAAAATAGGTGGAAAGTCTTTTTAAAAATACTTCCTTTTTGTACTAGCAATGCTTATACTGTCTAGACCAAAAATTGCAGAAAAGAAACCAAACTGAACGCTAATCTGCTCCTAGTACCTGAATATAATATACCTGTAAAGAGATGAAGATCTAGTGAAGACAGTCTTCAGGAGAAAGAAGGATATCTTTTTGAGTCATTTGTACTTTTAATTTTAGTGAGAGAGTGGGTATTTTTTTTCCTTCTTCACAGCACATGATTTGGATTTGTGGCAGAATTACTGTGAGAATTCTGTCTCTTTCCATCCTGACTCTAGAGCATCCCTACAGAGTCCGCCAAGGAAAAATGGGTGTGCTTGGGAGTTATATTTGGGGTGGTGGGTGGGAATCAGAGCTTCAGCTGGAGGGGGAAATTTCCAATGGCTTTGATGGGGGAACCAAAGGCACTGATAAGTCTTTGTCAGCTCTGCTGTTTTCAGAGTGTCCTAAGAGGAAAAGCTGAGTGGTCATAGAGCTTTGGATTGATGGCTCTTTAGTACGAGGAACTTGTCTCATGTTGGTTTTCCTGCCTTCTTTCAGCACAGGGTTGATTTGCGTATTTTTTTTTTAAAAAACTGAGGACATTTTGAAAGCAAATACTGTTCAAAACATAACCTAAGATCACAGGTTAGTGCTTGGAAGTGAGGAAAATCTACTTCTATTCCTAAATGTAAAACAGAAATGTCCTCTGTTTTGAATCTGCTCAGATGCCCTGTGTGATGTGTTTCTGGTCTCACAATGGGAAACCTTTATTTACTCCCCGGAATAACATTGAGCATGGTCATATAACATATTCTTGGGTTGATGAATTTCAACAGTCAAGTCTAACATGCTCACATATAAAAAAAAAAAAAAAGGGAGAGGGTCAATATATATATTAGTTGTCCAGCTACTCTTCTGGAAATCAGCTGGGTTGCAGAACTTTACTGAAAGCTTTACTAATAGACTTGTTGTTCTGACATTATGTAAAGTGGTATTAATATTGTGTGACTTTTCTAAGAGCTAGATAGATTTATAGATAAGTAATAGGGAAATGGAAAATGACTTCTCAAAGATTAAGAGCACTTGGAACAAAAGATGTGGAAAACAAGGTGTGCTTTTTAAAGAGAACAAATTTGAGGAAGGAAATGAAACAACTGCGTAGTAGATGGAATCGTGAAGAAAGAGCTGTGATACAAGGAGAGCTGGAATGCTTCCCCTTTTCTGCCTTATCGCCCCTCTTCCCTCAGGCCACATCAATCCAACAGTCTGTTATGGACTGTTCCTCTAAATGTTTATAGATTCTGATATGCCTCCTTCCTTCTTATCAAAAATTTTACCAGCTTTTTACTATATAGAATCTGCCAAAACAAGAGCCTTCCAGAACAATTCCTAGTGGAACTACATACAACCTATCAGAAGACTTTGAGTGTATATGATGAAGGGTACTGGGGACAAGTACAACAAGGAAACCTAGTATTTTTTTTTTTTCAGAATGCAGTTTACATCAAATTAAGATTTTTGTTGAGCAGACAAAATTGTCAGTGGCCTTGGCAAAAGGCGTTTTGGTGGTGAAAAATCTAACAGTTGTCCCATTTAATGGTCTGTTTTCTGTTGTTTCTTTATATGAACTGAATAGAGAATTCTGTTCACATTATATAATGTATGTACTGACCCATAGATCAGTTTGGTTAATTCTGGAACTCTTTGAACGAAGATTGGGCCTTTCTCTAAAATCCTGGAGGTAAGAGGTCAGGTGCAGAATACATTTTAAAACATCATGGAACTCTGCTGCTCTCCTGGTTCCACCATACTGCTGTTCCATTTCCTTCTTCTATGATAGTAGCTAAGGCTAGGTGTGAGTAGTTGTTTGTCCATCACAGGTACGGGAGCTGTTGTATACCTCATTTCTAACTCGTAACTGAGTAACTTGCTTTAACTTTCTCCAAACCCTACAGAGTTGCCAAGTCTGCCCTCTCTCCCTTGATTAACGTTGAACTCTGGCCTATAGCATCCCGTGACCTGCAACCTGAGAAGATACCCCTAAAGCCTCTGAATGTCGCTGCTTAAAAGCTACTGCAAACTGAGGGCAAATTGCAATCTTTTTATTTCTTTTGGTTACCAGGGGTCCTCTTGTAGTTTGTGAATATCCACCCCCATCCCTTATCTGTGCATGAAATTTATATGCTGCCTTCTCCTTCCCCCTGGTGAGATGTCAGGGCTATAATGTATTCCAGGGCCAAGGCAGGACCCTGAGGGCTCCTCGCAACCAAGTGCTGCATGCCTATTGCTCACTACATTTTATTTTGTCTTGCTCCCCTTGTGTTTGACTTTTTCCCTTTATTATTTGACAATCTTCTTCTTCCCCGCTCTAGGCTAACCAGAAGCTGCATTCCTGTTCTTTCAACCATTTTTTACTTTGAATGTAGTTTCCCACCCCTTCGGAAAGAGAAGCTTTGCCAGGTCACGGTGCACTGCTATATGCTGAGGGGGACGGTTTCTTTGTTTTGTTTTGTTCTTTTAAAAATTTCCAGCCAAAACCAAAGATTTCCTAATGATTGTATAAACTCAAAACAAACAAACAAACCAAAGACAAAGGGGCGTCTTCAGCACCAATGACATCTGGTAAACCAGCCCTTGTGGTTGTGTTAAGAGGTAAATCCCAGTTCAGTTGTTCCCTCCCAGTCCTGGATGGCTTGGTCCACAACTGTGTGGACTCGGATTCAGCAAGGTAACATTCATCCCATACTGTGTTAACTTTTGGGGGAACAGCTTGAATTCCGCAGATCCAAAGGACACACACATCCATTGGGAGGAGCAAATTGGTGGGACACCTTCCACAGAGTGATTGTGATGCTGAAGACATTGGTGCATGATTGGCTGCTCTGATGGGTGCTTTTTAACCTTTTGGGAGCTGGGTGATAATGATTAATACATGCTGAGGTGCACTTCCGAGCTTCCCCTCTCCCCCCCCCCGCCAGTGCTTGGAAGAGGCTGTCCTGTTGTGGAAAATCACTGAAAAAAGTTTTGTTTCTCCTCTTCTTTTTTGTTCATTAATTATTTTTGCAGCACCACTGTGCAACTATGCATTGTATTTCTCAACCTTTTGTGCTAGGTAGATGCCTATGACTTTTTAAACTTGGGGGAGGGGGGGTTGCCAATGAAGGAACTTTTTACATGTATCTTTTAACTCTCAGTTGATTAGGGGGTGTTTGGTTCTAGGGTCATACAAGCTCTATCCCAAAGCAAAATCCAAATGTTAATAATATTAGCCTGATGCAGATACCAAAGATAATTTCTTTCCTGCAGAACCTTAGACTTGTGTATTAAGTACAATTACCCAGCACTTGCATTAGTCTAACCTCAGTAATTCCAAAGCTTAGATGTATATTTTGGTATATTTCTGGGATATTAAAAAAATGTCGTTTAAATTCTTGTTTGTTTCAATGTAATGCTCTTAAAGTCATAGCATGGAGATAACTGAATTGTCTTATTCTTAGTAGTTTGAAATAATAGTATTTTTGTATGTTTTGGGTGTGTCTATGTATGTATTAACACAACAGTTTTCACTGCCTAGGTGTTCATAATTGAAGAAAAATGTACATAATCTGTAATTTTCACCAGATTGTCAATTTAGATTTCATTTTCTCTGATTGCCGTTCCCAACGGGGAGACCTTTATCCCTTTTTAAAGAGGCAGCATGTTTATAAAGGGGAAAGTATACTCTTACCCTTCCAAGAAATTGCCCTCTCGTTTCCAAAGGTAAAGCAAGAAGCAAAGCAAATGTCCTCAATAAAAATGAATATGGTCTTAAACTTTGAATTTGTGCTGTTTGTTTTTAATAGAAAGGCATGTTGTCAGCAAAACTGATTTTGAAAATCACATTCCCTTGCCCTTGGAAAAAAATGAATTTGCAGTCTTGATATTGATTATAGGGCTTGTCAATGATCATTAAATTAGCTTCCTTCTTGCTCAGATCCTTTTTATGTAAATCATCTGTACAGCTTAATTCACCTTCACATTTTGTAATTGTGGTACATATATTAAGATAAGGTGCATTCTTACTTAATTTTGAATTTAAGAACTTTAAAGCCCTATTTTGAAAACTGATGAATCTCCAAAAAGGAGATCAAAAGGATGCTGTCTCTTTAAAAGATACTTTCTATTTTCTCCCCTAGTGGCTGCCTGAAGGTGGCTGTGGGCATTGAGAGACTGTAGATTACAGTGAATCAGGATGAAATGGTAGATTTTGTGTAGATGCATTTGTCTGCTGTAATTTTTATATATATATATATATAAAACTTACTGTAACTGTACAGTTCATTTCTGTTGTAAACATCATTAAACCATTTTTCCAAGTGTTTTAACATGCATGTGCCTCTTGTTGATTCTTAACAAATACTAGTCATTGCTGAAAGGAAATAGCAGTCTTGTGGGTCTGCAACTTAAAGCCTAATAAACTGGGGCTGAAAGCTGGTCCTCCTTATTTTCTCTCAAACAGTTACACAACCTACATAACTGAACATCAGAAACAGGTAAGCTTCTTTTGTACTGTTATTCTGCACTCAGCTTACTTTCAGAAAACAAAACTACCCTCACACACTTAAAAGCAGACTTCCTCATGCCTATCCCCTCCTGATGGCTAGATGTTCTGGTCCCACACATCTGGATGGTTCCAGCTTGAGATAGGCTATGTACAGGTACATATTGAATGTGTGAAAATGCATTTTATTTTATAATTGTGTACCTGCATGCACACATAAGGATAAAGTAACACTGTGGCCTGAATTCATTGTGATTTTTTTAGAATCACACACACATGGGTTTTCCACATTTTGAGACCTTCATTTGGAAATTTTAGAGCTGTACAATTTGGCAGGATCACTGCCTTCCTGTATATGCATGCTCAAAGGGTCTGGTTTCCTCTATTCCTACTCAGTCTCATTTTGAACACGGGGAGGCATTACAAACCGCCGCTTTGCGGCGGTCTCCCGGTGCTGCTGTTTGCTCTGCAAGGGAGCCGCCGCAGCCAAACCGCGTGGCTCCCTTATGGAGCAAAAAAGAAGCTCCAAAATGGAGCTTCTTCTGACGGCGTGCTAATGACACTGCGAGGCGCCAATGGCGCACTCGCGATGTCATTAGCACTGCGCGACGTGTGGACACACAGCGTCCGTTACGTCAAGGTGGCGGCGGCCGTGTGGAACGGCCGCCGCCATTTGTTATGGACAGAGTCCGTAACAGGAATAGGGGCGTCTGGAAGAGACGCCCCTTTTTTAAACTGGGACGTCCTGAGGACGTCCCAAGTGGCAGTTTGTAACCCGCCCATAAGAACATTACTGGAGCATTCTTACTTGCTCTGTTTGGTAGATCACCAACTTTACTTCCTTGTGCTTTCCTTCTCATTTCTCCTCTTTTGTGCCTTCTCCTTAATATTTTTTTCCCTTGTTTGTAGTCTTTGGATTGGTGGGGCTTGCCCCTGGACTCACAGGCTTTCTTTTCAAAGTATTTGTTGATAAAAAGTGTACAGAGAGCGTGTGTGTCACTTGCTGCTTATAGAGGCTTGTTTGTTCAGCTGATTTTACCATTCTCAAAATATTACCAAGCAGGTCTGGAAGATAGTGTCTTTTAAGGGTTCTTCTGTGGGAGAAATTATTGCAAGCTGCCAGTTCTGTCTCTGAGTCTAAACACACTCTCCAGCCGTTGACAAATCTCTGTTCAGTGCTGGTCCTAGCATGATAGCTATTGTTCTGGGACTCGTCTATCTGCATTCAACATGGGCTGTTTGGATCTAGCTGCTCCAGGACTATTGAAAGGCAGACAACGTTGAAGCATCAACATTACTCTCCTAATGAACTTGAAGTTTGGCCTCTTTGCATATCTGTTCCCTTGAGACTAAGAAGATCGATTGTGCTAACTATAAGGCCATAATAGGAAGTCCAAGTCACCAACCATTAGATTCAAGCTGTTTTTGTAGCCTGATGTGGCCACTCTCATAATAGGTTTCTGTGCTGATAGTATTCTTACAAATTACATCTTCGTGGTCTTTACCACCTCTAGTGCTCCTCCTGGCATTGCCTATACCTATCTTTAAAATGTGGTCCAGTGGTTCTACCAGCAATTAGGTAATGTGCAACTCATTGAGTTGACTTCAGGGGGCATAAGTATTTTCCTCCCTAGCTAATGTGCTGCTCTTCAGCTTGCCACAGACTTGCTCCTCACGAGCAAAGATGCCTAGTCTGTGATCCTGATTTGGCTGAAATATTTCAGACATAATCTTTACATATCAACAGTTTGACTATTTGACTATTTTGTTCATGTCCTTTAGAAAACCAATTTTTTTTTAATTGGCATTGATGGCAGTGTTCTTCCTCTGGTCAGGGTTGAGCATCCCTAATGCTGTAAGAATGGATGTGTAATTTACAAACCTAGAGTCATGAGATATTAAGAGAAGACACCTAGTTGTGGTTGTCATAGCCACATACCTTTATCTGGACAAAAGCATCTTCTGTGCACTATTTTCACAGTCTCGAGACTGATGTATTTGTTTCCTAAGATTTTAGCTGTGCTTTGCTTTTAACTCTGCTCTTAGATACTTGTTACCTAGCATTCCATTTGCCATTGTACCCTCTCTCAACATATTTCCAATTGAGTCTGTATCAGTATGAGTTCCTTGGTACTCATGATGTCACATTGCCACCTTTCAGTGTAACAGCATCTTGCATTTCCTTCTCAGTATCAAACCCAAACATCATCTTCTTGAGTCCTGTTTTGAATCCTTAGTGATGGCTTCTACTTTACTTCCCAATGTCCTCATGGGAAGCAAGACTGTTATTTCCACTGTGTCAAGCTCTATACCAAACAGTTGGTCTGTGTAGCTGAATTGTTAAAAACTGAACACAAAACATTCACCACCACTAATTTGATGACATGGTGCTTCAAGCAGCACATTTGGATGCTGATAATCCTGTGGCCATTGCCTGCCCTATTGCAAGCTACCTGTCTTCATCAGCCCTCCCCCTTTGCCTAGCATGTTCATTTAGATTTACATTCCATGCTCGGGGCACTGTTTCAACAAGTGGTCCTTTCCTCCATCCTGGAGTGATGTGTTTACTCACCTCCTTGCTTGCTTCTCACCTGTGTGTGTCCTACACAGAGACTGATGAAGGACAGATTTCTTACCTGTAGCTGATTCATCAAGGAGTAATCTGCACTCACATTAACCATTTTCCTCCTCACTTGTAGCCACTCTTTTTTGGGTTGGGCTTTTAGCCTTTTTCTTGCTACCACTGTGATTGTAGCCTCTGCTGCAAGACAGTGTGGCTCCCACCAAAATTTTCAGCTGTAGAACATTGTAAAACAAAATCCCTGTGCAAGTCAATACTCAGATGTGATTACACTGATTACCTCTTGAAGAACCACAGTTACAGGTAAGCAGTGTGTTCTGCTGCTGTGTTCCTAAAATGCTGTCATGTCTAAAATCTTAATCTTTCATACTATTTTACAAAGGAAAATCTCTATCTCTCCCCACCCCCCCCCCCCCACATATAGATTGTACAAGTCAAATTGATGAAGAGTTACATTAAAATAAAAATAGCACTTTGGATAGAGGCTTATGCAGCATTTAGATTTGAAATCAGTACAGCCATCCCCTTATCTACACAGAAGCTTGGACTGATTCAGTAATACCTAATTTCTCAAGCTTTTGAACTCTGAACCCTTGCTAAATTTGTTGCGGCCTGTGTGCTGCGCCCATAGCCCTTGTTGGGACCTATGGAAATGACGCGCAGTGTCCACCACGACCACCTGCAGAGTTCAACCACGTCGACAGGACGCCAAGAAGAAGGAATCTGTGAAGATGTCTTCAACTAATAACGACTCTTACAAGTCTTCACTCTAAACGAGGGCTTAAATCTTCCTTTGCAGTATTTACAACATAGATATACACAGTGCATTGGACATCCGTCTCTAATACACACTATTTACACCAACCAACAATAACACAACCTCTGAGGCAGCCACAGTAACACACAACCATCTCACTGCCTCTCAGTAACAGACACAGCCTACTCATAGGCACCAACTGTCTCTCTTACTCTCCTCTCAGTGACAGTTGAGAACTGACTTGCATCAACATTCCGATGATGCCCTGTTTGAATGCTGACACATTAGCTGCCACTGGAGCTCCAAATTATCTGCACAACAGCTCCCCCTATTGGCCACACCAATGTCATTTCCTGACAAAATTGACTCTGTTGCCAAGCACTATATATAACCCAGCAGTATGCATCTCTTTCACAAATAAATACACACAATCCCTGTATGCTGTTTGTTGGCTGGGAATGTGTGGGTTGGGGTACTTGTACAACACTGGGATTAAGAAGTAGAAGAGGCTGTTGTGGAGAACCAGCATGGTTTGAGCATAACTATGACAAGACCAGGGTTTGAATTTCTGGAATGAAGAAAAGGTTTGAATTTCTGCTCAGCCATGGAAACCCTCTGTGTGAGCTTGGGAAAGTCACTCAGTCTCAAAGAAAGACAGAGACAAGCTCCTCCTGAATAAATCTTGCCCAGAAAATCTTGTGATAAGGTCGCAGTAAGTGAGAAATTATTTGAAGGCATATAACAAGAAGAGGAGCTGCTGTGGCCAAAAACCAGCAACTCTGATTATGGCCAAGATTCTGCATTGTCTACATAGTTATGAATGCCCTAAGTAGTCACCCCTGAAACCCACCGTAAGCTTGTCCATGCCATTTCATACAATGCAGGTCTGCTGCATGGGTGAGTGGGGTGCTTAAAAATGATGCAACTAGCTCCCACCTGCCACCAAGCGATGGTGAGATGAGCCCCCTCCTACCCCTGAGCATCAGTGCAACAAAGAGAAGTTTCTGCTCATTGCCGTGGTTCAAGAATGAGAGTAGCATCATTCTGAAGCATCCATTTGCCTACACCACAAACATCTATTGCACAGAGTGGATCCCTTGAGTTTAAAGTGGGTTTGGGTAGGGGGAGGTATTTATGATTGTGGCAATAGTGCTACAATCATGAATATGTTGCTTAGGTGGATACAGAGCTGTTATTCATTCGTAACTACAGTGGTGCCTCGGGTTACGAAATTAATTCGTTCCGCCGCCGCTTTCGTAACCCGAAAAGCATTCGCAAGCCGAAATGCCATAGGCGCTAATGGGGAAAAGCCGCGATTTCGTGCGAAAAAGCCGAAAAAAGCACCAAAATTTTTTTCATAACCCGAAAAAACATTCGTAACCCGGAACAATTATTTCCTATGGGATTTTTTCGTATCCCGGAAATTTCGTAACCTGGGTATTTCGTATCCCGGGGTACCACTGTATATTACAAATCTATAACTGCAATGCAGGATGGCAGCCACTAGTTGGAGGCAAGGGACATAATCTGACATAGCAATATCTCTGCTAAATCTCTGATGCTCAGAGGAGACTGGCTTGCCCTGTTTTCAGAATCTTTCCCTCTGTAGTTGTTTTGTCATCCTTTTGGGTGTCTTGTACATCTATGGGACAGCCAAGCTTAACTCGGAAATTGAAAACGGCCATAACAGCAGATGATGAGTAAGACTATACTGCTACTTTATTAAGATCCCCAAATTCTACTAGAAGAGCTGATATTAGCATAGATCTTTAGCAGATTTTCCTCTTACAATGTCAAATCATAAAATCACAGAGCTAGAAAGAGACCTCAAGGGCCATCCAGTCCAACTCCCCGCCATGTAAACATAAAGCAACCCCAACAGACATTTCTTTTGATCATAAAAAGAGCCATGCTGAATCCCACTCCATAAATTGTGCCCCTGAAGTTGTTAGCCAGGCATAGCCAACAGATATGGAGGAATATGCAGCCCATATGGTAACCACCTATATGTCTGTCCCTAACAATGGACATATATAAGCATATATAAGCCCATGTGTCTACTAACCATTGATAGTTTTTCTTTGGTGAATTGGTGTTCTCCTCTGGAAAGCCTTCAAAGTCAGTTGCTATTGTAATATCTTACAGTAGCCAAACATAATCTTTTTGCATAGAGGGATTCTTCCAGTCCCTTGATAATTTCAGTTGTTTCTGCATTTTTCCACCTTACTGTTGTAGAGTAGTAGTACTTCTTTGGAAATAAAATTGTTGCCTTTGGTTTCATTTTCAATATACAGACATACCTCAGTTAACAAACCCTCTGACCGTGAAGCTTTTTCTCAAAATCTTTTTATGCCTCTTTTCCTTCTCGTGTTCTGTACAGCTTCACTTTTTTTAGCTGAATTGGCATTATAGACTTTCAATGCCGAATTATAGCAGCATGGCCGCAGTAAACAATTCAATAATGCTTGAGCTGGGAAAGAATGGGGTTCTGCTTTAGCCGATACTACTGTTGCTGTGTGTGCCTGCCTGCAACAGGTAAGATAAAGAGCAGCTACCTTCAGAATCCCTTACTGACCTTGCATGGACAGAAAAACAAAGAGAAAATGAGAAATTAGATGACTGCATCAACAGATATTCGCAGAATTTATAAGAAGTATACATCCATGTGTTTGGCCACCAAAATGGAAATTATAAGGTGAGGATTTTTTTGGGGAAAAGTCATCCCTGGATCCATTTTGGAAAAAGCCTTCAAGTGGTCTCTAATAGAATATAGGCTTACCTGACCTGGTTGTGTTACCTTATATGTGCATGTTGTTAGTGTTCAGTAAGAGTTATTCTGTGACAAGTTGCAAAGTGCGCTTCTTTTCTTATGGTGTAGGAACATATTACCTACCGTATATTCCGGCATATAAGACGACTGGGCGTATAAGACGACCCCCAAATTTACAACTTAAAATACTGTAGAGTGTTTGGGATATACTCACCGTATAAGACCACCCCTCTCTTCCACGATAAGTCAGAAAGGAGCTGAAGGCACACAACAACAACAACAACAACAACAGCAGCAGCAGCAGCAGCAGCAGCAGCGACAGAGGAGAAAGAGGGGGGAGGAGAAAAAAGGAGAAGGAGAAAGAAGAAAAGGAGGGGAAGAGGAGGGAGACTCCACTACACTCTGAGGAAAGAGTGTGTGCCACATTTGAAATAACATCATACACAACATTATTTCACCCGCCTCGACAACTCCGCCCGCCCTTCCTCTTGGTGCATCTACACTTTAGAATTAATGCAGTTTGACACCACTTTAAGAGCTGCTGCTCCATCCTATTGGAATCCTAGGATTTGTAGTTTTATAAGGTCTTTTGCTTTCTCTGCCCAAAGAATGCAGGGGGGCTGCTCCAAACTACAAATCCCAGGGATTCTGTATGGATGGAGTCGTGGCAGTTCAAGTGGCTCCTATTGGAATCAAAGCCCAGGAAGCTTTGTGCCAAATAGAAATGTATTTGGCTGCAACTGCACTGCAGAAATAATCCAGTTTGACACCCTTTTAATTGCCATGGCTCAGTGCTATGGGATCCTGGGAATTCTAGTTTTCTGAGATATTTAGCCTTCTCTCTCAGCAAACTTTGGTGTGACAACAAACTACAATTCCCAGGATTTCATAGCACTGGGCCATGGCAGTTAAAACGGTATGAAACTGGATTGTCTCTGGAGTGAAGATGCAGCCTGAGTTGGATCCAAGACACACTTCAGAAATAATCCAGTTTGAGACTGCTTTAACTGCCCTGGCTCAGTGCTAGGGAACCCTGGGAATGGTAGTTTTGTGAGACATTGAGCCTTCTCTATCAGAAAGAGCTCTGGTGCCACAACAAACTATAATTCCCAGGATTCCCTAACACTGAGCCAGGAGAGTTAAAGTGGTCACAAACTGGATTATTTCTGCAGTGTGTTTTGAACCTTGGTTATTAAAAATGCTCAAGGTCCAATCCATACTGCAGAAATAATCCAGTTTGAGACTGCTTTAACTGTCCTGGCTCAGTGCTAGGGAACCCTGGGAATTGTAGTTTTGTGAGAAAGAGCTCTGGTGCCACAATGAACTACAATTCCCATGCATCTGAGGAAGTATGCTTAAGTCTAGGAAAGCTGCCAACTTTTCTTTCAGTGAGTCTCAAAGGTGCTACAAGATCTCTCTCTCTCTATCCTCATCATCACCATTATTGTTATCATTGTTAAATCCAAATGCACCTGCAGAAGTGGACTTAAATTGGCAACACTGATTATGCTGTAGACTCATTCTCTGGGGCTGGAATCTGGAAGCATGGAGGCAATTCCCTTGAAAAACCAGGGAATCCTGGGAATTGTAGTTTGTGAGGGCAGGTGGGCAACCACTGTCCTCTCTCTGATTGGCTGTTAGTGTGACTCCATCCAAACAGGATTGGTTGCTCTGTAGCCTGGCTCTCAGAGGGACTCAGGGGCTAAGAGAGAGAGAGACCCTTTTCTGAGGGTGGGGTGGCAACCACTCTCCAGCCCTCTCTCTGATTGGCTGAAAACTGTGAGTGTGTGACTCCAAAGGATTGGTTGCTCTCTAGCCAGCCTCACTCTCAGGCTGCTGGAGCCAAAATGGGCAAGTCACCAAATCTGCCCTGAAATAGAGCCACCCAAAGCTCTTTAAAACCCCCATTTTTGTGTGAAAGTCACCACATTGGCAAGACTGCGAGTCAGGAGGGAAGGGAGAGAGACCTTTTGCTGTCTGCCGCTTGGAAAAGGAGGAAGGGAAGGGAGGGGAGGGAGCAAGGAAGGAAGGAAGAGAAGGAAGAAAAAGGGAAGGAAGGAGGGAGGGAGAGAAGGAAGGAGGGGAAAAGCAAAGGAGGAGGGAACGGAGGAGGATGCTCCTTTGCCTTTGAGAGAAGCCTTCCCTGCCGAGGGCTCTCTTTAGGACCCAGGGGCTTTCCGGAGTACAAGACGACCCCCGACTTTGGGGAAGATTTTTCTGGGCTAAAAAGTCGTCTTGTACGCAGGAAAATACGTATATGTTTCCATGATATTTCTGCCTCCAGTAACAAATTTTCTGTTAAAGAAGTCATGCCCAGAAACACATTTACTTAATTAACTGAGGTATACCTGTAATATGCTAAATGCTGGAGGTATATGTATAATATATTAAACACTTGAGAACAGTGATGGAAACAATGCAGCAATACTGTTCAGTAGAGCACATTTCACATTAAACTGCCTATAATTATAAGTGAACGATTCATTGAGTTGTGTTAGGGGAACTTAGGTTTATTTAACCAAATTGCACTGCGTTTTTTCAACAACTTATTTACATTTCTTTTTGTGGTCTCTACATTTTGGCGTCTTTCAGAAATACAGGCTTCATTAACACAGTTACATGCATACTCCACATTACCAAATAAGTGGTTTGATAAATGTTCAAAACAAAACATCATGGATCCAAGGCCTTACCTGAAGTCATTGACAGAATCATTGCATACCCTTGTTCTCAGTTAAATTTTGAGATTTTGTTGAATTTAGAAGATTTGAACTCACTTGCTAATCGCAACTGGAGAAGACATGTTGATTTATTCAGCAATTGATTCTGCTCTGATTGGGACTAGCAATTGGATTTCATAGAATCATAGAGTCGGACGAGACCACAAGAGCCATCCAGTCCAACCCCCTGCCATGCAGGAACTCAAAGCATCCCCAACAGATGGCCATCCAGCCTCTGTTTAAAGACCTCCAAGGAAGGAGGCCACCACTCTCCACCACATTTAATGCCATTCTATAAAACTATGTTTGGTTTATAGTTTTACTTTCCAGCATGAATTGGAAGCTAAGTAGGGACACCACCAGTGAATACCAGATGCTGCAGGCTATATTTCAGAAGAAGGGGCTAGCAAAGCCACCTTTTCAGTATTCCATGCCTAAGAAAACCCTGTGAAATTCATGATGTCACCATAAGTCAACAGACAACTTTAAGGCACACTCATATGCACAAACACACCAGAGGGGGGAAAAGGCAGGTACATGTCTTAAATAAAAATTTATTTAAAATACAGAGAATATTGGTTTTCATTATATCAACAGAAACATAAATGTATTATTAACTAAAATCTTAGTCACTTAGCAGGTTTAGAGATTCAGAGGTGCACTTTTGCAATTTCGGATTTAAGGCTGCATCCACACTGCTGAAATAATCCGGTTTGATAGCATGTGAACTGCCATGGCTCAGTGCTATGAAATTGTGGGAATAGTGGTTTGTTGTGGCACCAGAGCAGAGATCTCTTTCCAGTTTGCTCGTTTCAGTCATAGCTAGTTCAGTGTACACACAGAGAGAGAGAGAGAGAGTATATATACAGCACCCACCTAGTGCTGCAACAAGCTGTTCCACCAACTAGCTGAAACAAGAAGTACTATCATGATCAAGGAAGTTCTCCACAAGGAAATTTTAAGGTTCATTTTTGCTTTCTCTGGTAATAGTAGTTCATCTTTCTCTGTTTCTGTCTGCCTCTCTCTCTGTAATTTGCCAGTGCAACATGAAGTGTAAGAGCCTTTTTTTTTTAGTCAATTAGCCTGACACTCCAAGCAGAAGCAGAAAACATACCCTCCAGTGAGAGTAAAACAATTCATAGATAAAGGCACTAGATACCAAAAAACAAACAAAACCAAAACCCAAATTATATATAGAACATAATTCTCACAATGGAAGTTTGAAATAAACATAAAAAGACTGGTGTTGGTAGTTTTTGCTGACATAGCCTTCCCAGTCTCTCACATTATGGTCCAAAACACACTAGAAATAATCCAGTTTGAGACCCCTGTACCCTGGCTCAATGCTAGGGAATTCTGGGAACTGTAGTTTTGTGAGCCATTTAGCCTTCTCTGTCAGAGAGCGCTGGTGCCACAATAAACTACAATTCCCAGGATTCCCTAGCACTGCCTGGGCAGTTAAAGCAGTCTCAGACTGGATTATTTCTGCAGTGTGTTTTGGACCTATAATCCTAACTACATTTACTAGAGCACAAGATCCATAGGACACATGGAAACTTAATTCTGTATAAACAGGATTAAATGATTGGCATGAAATATTTGTTAATCACCACATTAGCCCAGAAAAATTAGTTTGTTCAGTGCTACTCAGGATTCTGTCTTAATCAGGATTTGAAACTGATGAATGAACTCTGGCTCCAATGTATCCTGATATGGCCGGTAGGGCAAAATAACTGAAGGACACTTGTTGAAACATTTATTTCTGGCTTGTCTTTGGAATTTGGTGAAAGACAATAGTGATGCCTTGCTGTAATACACTGCATACACCCCACAGTCCCAAACCCACCACTGCTTCTTTACACATATAAGCATCCTACAAAAACAATGCCAAATCTACAGCATAAATAAAGGGTGGTTGTTGGTACTCTGTATTCCTGATGGTAAGGAACTAAGTATCAGGGGAATGGTTTATTGTTTTTTACATATTTAGCTTCAAATAACTCTTCCTAGATAAAGCAAGCAGCAATTATAACTTCTGCTCTTAAAACTGAGCTGAGCACATTGAGCAGATATGTATATTTTTAAAAGCTGTAAGTTCAAAATTAGCAGGAAAAAGGAGCTTTCATTTCTGTGTTTCCTGCGTACATGAACTGCCACCTTGAGTGATGATCAGGAGGGTCCTGACTGGAAATATATCCATGTCTTTGTCTTTTTTCATTCAATAGTAGCTAATAAGGAGTCTGCACCGGTTGCATTTGAAGGACATCATAGGTGCCCTTTGTGGCTGCGCTGAGACCCTGATTAAAAAGAAGATGATGTGAATAGAACATTTCTACATAAAGCACTTATTGTTTCATCTGGGAGCTATTTGAGGCAAGCCATTATCAGGCGTACAACATCCAATGACTCTGCACATACCCAGGACACTTACAATGTGATATTAACTTCCCTAACAAAGCACAAGTCTCATGAACGGAGAGAAGGAGGGAAATGTTATTGCTGCCTGCCTATTGTTTGCATTAACTGGGTCAAGAGCAGAAGTAGAGCTATATACAGCCCCTGGTAGGTAAGCCATTCCCTCCTCTCTCGATAGTGCTGTGGGTTTCTGGCTACCCAAAAAGGTACATTTTGCCTCCTGTTTTCAGTCTGAACACTGGGCATAAGTAGCAGTTGATGCTGGTCCACCTATTTTATGTTGATCACTACCACTGGATTAGTGTCAGGGAATTTACAGGGTGATAGGAAGCTACTGTCTGAACCTTACCTGATAAACTGCATCATTGCCTTTGCCACGGTGCCTCTGGAAAAAGAGAAGCCCAAGATTAATAGACAAGCAAACTGTCTCTCTAGAGTCTGTTTCTTCAGTGCTGATAGCCACCCACCCATGGTTCATTCTGCTAAAGAATGCTTTCACTTGATTGCCTCTTTGCTCTCTTAAGTAGCTGCAGAACAACCTGACATAACTCTAGATGGACCAGATAATAAGAATAATAAAGCACAGGAGTGCCACAGAAACAATAATGATGACAGAGTGAAGTGGAGCACATGGAATTCTGCTTTTGTGTGGTTTGATAATAAAGTTTTATGTTGGAGCCTAGAAAAGTAATATCCAGCACCCAGAATTTCATAAGCCTGGACTCAAACTCTGCTTTATATTTATATTTGTATGATAAAGATTGCAAAAATCACTGACTAAGGGCTCGTATGTATCCAGAATGGCAAGAAATATCACTTACCTCTCCTTTCTTGCCAATTTCACTGTATGCTTCCCCCATTTTATCCCTCTGTAGAGTCTGGCCATGGGGAAAAATCAGAAAGTAGTGTCAGCATCAGTAAAGATAAAGCAGCCAGTTTTTCTTGATGTTCTTGACCATAACTTGATGTAAAGCATACCTCTGCTCTACTTAGCCCACATTGTTAGAATTATCATTTGAGATGTACAGAAGTAAACTAAAGCTTTTATTCCACCAGTTTATTAACCATGCCTTTTCTCCAGGAGCCAGTGTAAACTGAGGTGTTGGGTGATGGCCTCATCAAGTAACTCTTTACTCAGTCCCCTGAAGTTGAAATTTGCATTTTTCTAATTGTGCAGAGTAGATCCAAACATACATTTAATTGATTTGCCCTCTTTGTCCAAAAAGGCAAAAACCTCAAAGTGCTAAACCGTATCTCCTAAATAGGTACCTCTCTGTTCAGTTTCAGCAGCAGAGGTAAAATGGGTCTGGGAAATGTGTGGAGCAGAGGAAAACCTGTTCTGCCAGCCCTCAAGCTGCTCTGGAGCTATCAGGACAAACATCCTTTGGCTTCATTGCACACCCCACCACTACACACCGTTTCAGAAAATGCCTTGTGCTGGCATAAAAGAGGACAGTGTGAGTCACCAAGAGGATTCTAGCCCAACAGCCATGGACAGTGCCCTGTACCATCTAAGGCCAGAGGAGACAAAGAGGACCATTATATTGATATTTATTGAATATATAATTTGCTTTTCCCTCTGCAGCTCACACCAAGTTTAAAACAAAATACAGCTAAGATACTATTAGCACAATGTTTTTTAAAAAAAAAATTAAATAAGTAACTTATTAAAAACACAAACATTTTAAAGACATGTAAAACATAATGAGAAAAACAAAAGTGTGCCCCATTAAAAGCTGTACTATGAGCTAAAGGCTTTCCTGAATGAAATGGGCTTTATCTGCTTGAAAATTGAAGGAGTGGGGGGAGGCACTGAAGGAGTTATAGCAGCTAGACAGATGTAGTCAAGCATCATAGGTTAGGGGATCATTTTGTGCTCCTCCATTACAAAAACATATATATATATTTGTCCCCTAACACCCTCTATGGTGTTATGAGCTATGGCAGTCATTTTTACCATCTTGGAGGGCCTCTGTACCATTTTAGGGCCAAAAAACCATTTTTTAACAGCAGGAAGGCACCTAGAAGTTACTTCTGGTTCAAAAAAGGCCTCTCCTGTGCCTAAAATAGTTCACAGGGGCAAAACACAGCGAAAGTGCCCTCACTCCCCCAGTGGATATTTGGGGATTTTAAAAAAATTAAAGGAGAAATACATTTTTTTTAAAACTGAGAGCCACAAAAATGACCTTAGGGATATGTGTAACCAATGGGCTATTTCCCCCCTATTCCTGAGATAGATGGAAGTAGGATGTAAAGATACTGAAATGAACACTCGAAGGCAGAAAATCTCTCTTAGGGTTTCATTTACACTCCCATCAGTTCAGCTTTGCACCAACTGTTTGCTGCAGCAGGAGAGATCACAAAACTGGTTGTTTTGTACTGCTGCTGATGTAGAAGGAAGTGGCACACACCTACACACAAGTGGTGCATGCAGGTGCAATAAACGTTTTGTTAAAGAAGCAGATGTGCAATGAGGTCAAAAGGCAAAGGACCCATTCTTCTTTGTAATCCAGGGCAGGTTCTGACTGATGGTTCATTAACCTCAATGTGAAAGCCAACCACAACAGCCTATGTGAGAGGAATATGGGGATCACGTGGACACAAGACGAGGTAAAAATAAACACAAAATAAACATACTGTAAATGCTGTGGATGTCCATTCCTGTGTGTATCAAACATGTAAGTATGGAACATATTTGCAATGTAGTGGTTCTATTCACAAAGGCTGTTTTAAGGGAAACTGGAGAGGATTGTTCCATAGCTGAACAGTCATTTTCAAAAAACAGCAAATGAGATTCACCACCACCAAAAACAATAACAAAGAGAAATACACTTCTAGAACAGACAGTTTCTGGTTTTACTCACAGTGTAAACTCTGTCCTGAGGTTTATTTCTTCTGTGCTAAAATGGAAAGAGGGGAAAAAAAGTTCTCTCAAACACTTTTGGGATGATGCATTCTGCAATTTTTTTTTTTTTACAAAGACTAATCTCACGGTGATCACAAAATTATCAGTGTTGCATATGAAACCATTCAGCCTTGTACAGGCAGGACATATCATTTAGGAGGACACAATAGTACTGTGCCAGTAGCATTAATCAAACATAGGCAACTATGGTATGTCAAAATGACTGCCTGAACCATACTGCCCTATTTATGGCCAAAGATGCTGAAAAAATAAGAAAGGACTAGATTTAACAAAAGGAGAAAAGAGTTGAGAGAAGTACCTGGTTTCTTCCTCCCTTTTCAATGTCATCATCTGTCTTTTTGACTCCCAGTGAATCATATTCGTCTCTGCGTCCAGGAGACAATTTCTGAAATGTATTTTTAAAAATATAGACGTACTAGACTAGCAGGCTGCAGTACAAAGAAATGTTGAACACCTTGTGGGCTGACCACCAGCACAGAGCCTTCAGCACAAGCAATTCAATAAGCCACATCCTGGTATTCTAAACCTATTGTATGAAAACCAGGGTCTAGTCCTAAGCAGTTAATTGTTACTTTAGTCCTCTCACTGTCAAGGGATTCATTTCCCCCAGTGACTTTAAAATTAAAGCCAGGATAAATTATGCAGGATACTGGGAACTTTGCATGTCAATAACTGATATTGCATATAAATAGGCCCTTCAGGTCTACTTAAGGCTAGATAAGTTGGAAATTGTGAAGATGAATCCCCCTTCAACCAATAACCCCAGGAAAAATTAGGCCATGGTAGTGAGTGAAGAATCCAGCTTTATTGAAATAAATTCATTTTTTTTATTGAGAAAAGAAAAATATTTATAGTAACAATTAGCTATAAGAGTGAGCGTTGTTCTGCTTTCAAGGCGAACAATGAAATAAATGCATTTCTGACTCAAACCATGATAGCCGGCTGCTGCACAGGATGATGGCCCTGAAGCTATGGTTTATATACTCTTGTTACTCTTCAGTTCCTATCATACCTAATACAGAAGAGTTACACTTTTCAGTTATCTGTATTACAGAAAAGGAATTCTGTAATTCCTTTTCCAGAATTCCAAAAACTGAAATAATCCAAAATTGTCCACAAGGGTGGTTGTGATAGTAACACCTTCGCTTTCTGATGGTTCAGTGTACACCAACTTTATTTCATGCACAAAATTATTTAAAATATTATGAATAAAATTACCTTCAGACTATGCATATAAGGTGTATACAAAAGATAAATTAATTTCATGTTTAGATTTGGATCCCATCTCCAAGATTTCTCATTACTGTATATACTCAACTATAAGTCAACCTCATGTATAAGTTGAGGTCAGGTTTGAGGCCAAAATTATGGATTTTGCCATGATTCGTGGATAGGTCAATGGTCAAACTTGGAAGCTCCTTCAGTGTGTGTATGTGCACGTATGTCAAGAGAGACTCTCACTGAGGCTTATTGCTTCATCATTTCAGCTTTCATTTTAGCCAGACGCATGGGTGGGAGATGGACTCATAAACAAACAGCAGTATCAATCAGTCACCCAGGACTCTTTCTGCTTGGCTTCAGGGAGAAATAAGCTCCTCTCCAAACCACATGGGGAAATCTGCTATCACATTTCCATAGTGACTCGTAAATAAATCAAGCTGGGATTTGGGGATCAATTTTGGGCATAAATTTTTAGACCTATAGACAAGTATATACGGTATGTATATGCAAATATTCCAAAATCCAGGGAAAAGATCTGAAATCCAAAAACACTCAAACTGTATATGGAAAGGTTTTTTGTGGGTTTTTTGGGCTGTGTGGCCATGTTCTAGAAGATTTTCTTCCTGACATTTCGCCAGCATCTGTGGCTGGCATCTTCAGAGAATGTATATGGAAAAATTATGATGTATGCCATACCTTTCTTTTAGGGATTTCAGTGTGTCACACATGATTCTCTCCTATTGTGTGTATGTGTGTTCAAGTTGCCTTTTGACATATTATGATCCCATGAATTCATAGGGTTTTACTTATGCAGGGAATACTCAGAGGTGGTTTTGCCAGTTGTGAAATCTAGCCTACAGCACCTGGTATTTGTTGATAGTCTTCCATCCAAGTACTAACCAGGGCTGACCCTACTAAGCTTCCTGGATCAGAGGGGATCTGGTGGCTGTAGAATATTTAGGCCCTTTCTTATTGTGTCCCCATTTTATCCTCACATCAATCTTATGAAAGCAGTTACACTACATTAGGGCAATAGGGCATGGTATCCTTGTTTAAGACTCCCAATGTCACTTTGATGGATGAATGGGATTTAAATTCACATCTGTCCCGTCCTGTCACTACTTTGTCACACTGTCTGTCCTTAAATGTATTAATATTTCTCCCATAAAATATATTTATAACTGTTGTGAATATATATTCATAACTGTATTGGATATGGCTTCATAAGTATCATAAACACCATATGTGGTATGATTACTATCAAGCAAAACCACACGTGCTAAGTAATTTCATTCCACTATAGGACATTTGTAAGTGTATTGTATTGACTATTATTTCTCCACTCCTGCATACCTCTGTTGTGGTATCACTCACTTTCAAAGAACACTTTAGTGCTTAGTCTCTCTCTGTCCTCCTCTTGCTTCCCTTCCACAACCCTTCTGGTTCCATTTGCAGCTATAGCCTGCTATGTTGTGGTCATCTTGTTTGTGCTTCTCTGTGTGAGAGAATCTAACAATAGCTGTGGGAATGGAGCCACAGGAACAGCATAATGAAAATTGTTCAACGGGCCACATTCTTCATCTTTAAGCATTAAAGCAGCTGGCTCTCACTTAGAAAGCAAACAGAGTCAACCACAGGCTTAGTTTTCATGGCAGCTGCATTATGTGAGCTACCTATACAATTAATGCTTCCTTCTAGCAAGACTCAATTCATGCCTCTAATTGTAAAAGGGGAAATGAGGTGAAAAACCCACAGAAAAGACTGTCTGGTGAATGCTGCCTAATATTTAATTCTACTAAAGAACTGGTTTGAAGAATGGCTCCTCCCAAAAGAAGCTAATGTTGAATTCACACTGTAGAAACAACCCAGTTTGACAGCGCTTTAACTGCCCTAGCTCAATGCTGTGTACAACAAGCTCCAGTTCCCAGAATTCTATGGCATTGAGCCAGGGCAGTTAAAGTGGTGTCAAACCGGGTTATTTCTGCAATATCTATGCAGCCTAAATGGCCACTATGTGATCATTTACTGAAACAAGATAGGCCTTAGGTCTGATCCAGTGTGTCTCCTCTTATAGAAAACAAGCTTCATTTATATACCACTTCATACCACCTAAGCAGTGTCTAAGCAGTTTACAACTGTAAGCTAATTTGCCCCCAACAATCTGGGTACTCATTTTAGCGACCTCCTTGGAAGGATGCAAGCCTGAATCGAGCTTGACCCCTTTTGCTGGTATTGAACTCGCAACCTTATGGTTTTGAGTGAGTGGCTGCCGTACAGGCATTTAACCACTGTGCCACCAGGGCTCCTCGCCACCAGTGCTTGAGTTATAATACATTAGAATGGTGAAGATTCCTGACTCATGGAATGGGGCAAGTATAATATAGTAATTGTAGTAATTTAATTCTATTTTAATATATTATTTTTGTATGTTTTTAACTGTATGGTGTGTTGTTTTTTTAATGTTGTAAGCTGCCCTGAGTCCCAGCCTTGGGAGAAGGGAAGGATAATAATAATAATAAGAATATATCATTTTATAAGAAAAAAAAGTCCTGTGGCCCATTACGAACCCCACCAGTGCCAAAGGTCCTCCCCTTTGATAAGTTTACACAATGGCAGTTGGAAAAGTGAATAGCCCAGTTTGGATAGGCTCAGGAAATCTGCTCTCCAAATCCCCACATTTCAGCAGTCTCCCCTGACTGATCTGGGTTAAGAGACATCAAAGGTTTGTCACTTACATTATATAAGTTGTCTGTGTTTTGAGAAGATGTGTGCTCTGGGCGGCCTTGGCTTAACTGGAAAACACAAACAAAGGTTGGCACTTAAGAGTGCAAGTAAAAGGGATTTTATTCAGGTGTATAAATTTGTGCATGGTGAAGAAAAGGTGAGCAAAGAAGTACTTCAGGCCTGTTACAGACTGCCAAAATAAAGCTGCTTCGGGTCTCTTTGGAGGTATGCTGTTTAAATGATGCATGCATCCTAAGAATCCGGAAGCTGTGCCAAAGCTGCACTCCGGTGCTTAGGAATGGAATGTGGCTTTGGCGCGACCTCCGGACTCTTAGGACTCATGCATCATTTAAACAGCATACCTCCAAAGAGACCCAAAGCAGCTTTATTTTGGCAGTCTGTAACAGGCCCAAGCTTTCTTCCCTGTCTCATAATGAAGCTGAAGGGAGATAGGGGACAGACAGACAGATGTACTTCTTTACACAACACATAGTTAAACTGTGGAGCTCTGCCACAAAAGACTCTGATTAATCTTAACTTGGATGCCTTTAAAAGCAGACAAATTCATGGAGAATGGAACTATCAGTGGGTACTAGTCACTGGTATCCACTGGGGTTTGGTTCCAAGCCCCCCTGTGGTTACCAAAACCCATGGATGCTCAAGTCCCATTGGCGTAATAAAATGGTGCCCCTTGTATAAAATGGCAAAATCAAGGTTTGCTTTTTGGAGTTTTCAAAAAGATTTTCAAGTCGTGGATGGCTGAATCCATGGATGCAGAATCCATGGATCCATGGACACAGAATATGAATACTGCATATTCTTTTTAGTACCACAGGCTGATTGTCTTTGTACATCAGTTGCAGATTGTCTTTGTATATCAGTTAAACTAGCCCTCAGATCTTCAGGGATCACCTTTGCTTTTTCACTTGACCAATCAACAGACACCTGAGATTGGAAGCTGACAGATGACTATAAATTTTCTTACTCCCAGGCCAGAATTTCATTGGTAAGAACTGAATGCTAGGGTTTTGCCATGCTTTCTCCAATGGTCACTAGGGTTTTGCCATGCTTTCTCTAAGGGTCACCTCCTTGACTTGGCAGTGGTCAAGATCAACTATGGCCTTCTTAGAAAGATTCACAAGACAATGAGCATAAACAATGACTTGCTCTGAAGCAAGTTCTCAAAGATTCCCACTTCAAGACTAGTGGTTTATAGATGTAGGCAGGAATTAAATTCATTCCAGGCCCTCCCTGCCAGGCTTCTGCCATTAGATACTGTTTCCTACAAGGAGTATCTGTACACAGCAACTATGAAAGTTGTGTGTAAGTTGTCATGTGCATTGTTCTGCATGCATGATATGCTATAGTTGTGCAGACTGTGGTGCTTCTGTAACAACAGACGATTGCTCACTTCTATCCTAAGAAGACACAAAAAGGATGTTTTCCAGTGACCTCTGGAAAAACTGAGATTTCTTGTGCCAGCCAAATGTTTGTCCCAGAAAGATATGGCAGGATCTGGCAAATTTACACCAACCATGTGCCAAAGTGTGAAAAGCTCTTTTCCTTTTTTTACAACTTACCTTATAAATCCTTTAAAAAAAATCAAGAGAAGCCTTGTTTTCTCTTAAAAGGCTTACAAAGCTCCTTAGCACTGGAAGTTAGGATAAGGTTCTTAATAGTCTGGAATCAATAATAGGTTCGGTGAGGGCTGATAAACTACAACTCTGTCCTGACATTTTAGAAGTCCTCCCACCTTTTAGTGTATGCAACAGTGTTGAATTTGCTACTACAGTTACAATTTACATTTAAAACAAGGGCTCCAGCTATATCACATTGCATAGAGTTCCTAGGAACAGATTGGAAATAAGGTTGTGCACTCCATATACACCTTGGTGAAGATCCTATATCAAGCAGACAGAGCATAACCCTTTGTCAGTGCATTTCTGTCTCGTCATCTCTCCTCTCCCTGACAACTATCATACATACTCCAGCAGGGGCTCATGCTGATTCAGCTGGAGGGGCGGGGAGGTGAAGAAGAAAGTGATTCAGACAATGAAGAAGCAGCTGGTCTCAGCTCAGATGAGGTGTGCTCAGAAAAATGAATGCATTTTCCTTTTCCTCCCTGGGAGGCCAGAGAAGCAATGTCTTCATTGTTTGAATTGCTCCCTCCCTACAAGCTGCCTTTCCTGGGACTTGAGGGGGGGGGGGGGGGGGGGGGGAACAAGAGCACAAAGTCTAGAGAAGAGTTCCATGTGCCCCATCCAAAAAGAGATATATGCATAAACACTTACATGTCTATATACCACTATGAGAATTTGGCCCCTTGTTTTAGGGGTAAACTATGCCTTGTTTTGCCAACAATACAATTTAGGGGACATGGGAAGAGTTCAGCCTCCATTGTGTTCAGCAGGTAAATGTCCGTCCCTGATCCTGGATACTGCACAGACATGTAGTCTGAGACTTTTTCTCAGATCTGGCTTCTTTACTAGGGGCTCAGATGCCCTGTTAGGAGAGCTTTTCATCAGCCTAAACTGATCCCTCAACTGTGATTTCTCCCAAATAAAGATAAACCAGGCATAATGATCACATCTAGGTGTATTTAGAATTGCTTATTATTATATTCCTGCATGAGGATGCCTTTGAAGGCTGGCCTGATTAATTCAAAATCAAACAGCTGGGATGTTGACTGGGAATTAATTGGTACAAACATAAGATCGTTTAAAAAAAGGATAGACCTGATGAATCCATGGTTGAATGGTAAGTAAACATATTTGTAAATTCCCTTGATTCAATCGGTTTATTCTAGTTAGGAATAACAATAGATTCAGTTCATAACTTATTACTTTCCATTCAATTTCTGTATTGAAAATGTGTGTTCACTTTTAAATCCTACATGACTTAGGTCACAGTAACCTGCTCATGTATGGAGATCACCTCCATCTCCCCCAGCTTCACCTGCCATTTGAAATATGGCAGGTGATGAGCAGACAGAGAATTTTCTCTGTACTGGTATCCTATTTGTTAATTGGCATTAACACTATAATTTTTAGGGTTTATATATCAAGCAAATGTTTGGGACATGGTGGCTTAGTGGTTAAGACACGAGTTCTGACAATCGTAAGGTCAGAAGGTTGGAAGTTCAAGGCCCAAGCACTGTATGACGGGGTGAGCCCCCATCACTAGTCTCAGGCCCCATTCCCACTGGCGGTTTTGCTCCTGAAGGAACTGGGCAGATTGGGGGGGGGGGCTCCCGAATCTCTCCGTTAGCAAGTGCCCACTACAAAAATTGGGGCATTTTAACCCGAATGCCTTCTTCAGAAATCGGGTTTAACATGAAGGCGCCTGTTGTCAATCAAGCGATCGTCATAGGTGACGTTTGCAGCACTCATTGGGGCATCAGAAGTGTGCTTCCCCCTCCTTTTTTTTAAAGAGCCAGGCGCCAGAATGTGCAGATTCTGTCAAATTTAAAAACCTCTTGTGTGTGTGTGTGTTGTGGGCATTTGGGTCAGTGCAGGTTATGATCTGCCCTTGGCCCCATTTTCAACCCCAAAATGCAAGTTAATGCATCCTGTATCCCCCACTCCTTGCCACCCCAGAATGCCTCTTACACATATATAATAATAATAATAATAAATTCCTCATTTCGGAAATGCCAGAAAAGGATGCGATTGCCATGCATTCTTTTTGGCTTTTAAAAGCAATTCAGGGCTACCCCTGAATTCCTTAGAGACAGTAGCAAAAGCATGTGTCATTTTGCCAATTTGCCAAATAGAGCAACAAATGTAACATTCGAACTGTTGCATTCATTTGAAAATCTTGCCCTTTGCAACATTTCCCCTTTGCTGGAAGCCAGCAAATGAAAATGAAAGGGAACAAGCTGCTAGCCACGTTCTATCCATCTATATATCTGCCTCAAGGGAAAAAAAACATGTGCATATTTTGTCAAAAATAATTTTAAAAAATAAAAAAGGGGGAAGGTGCCTGATGCGAGCTCCGTTGGTGCCCTGCCTTTGAGCTGAACTGAACTGACCCCTTTCCTCCTGCTACATTCTCTTCAGAGGAGCTTTGCCATTGCCTTCCACTGAGGCTGAGAGAGAGTGACCTGTCAGTTCCAACTGACCCATGGAATCAATTGGGAATAAAAGGAAAATGCAGCGCAGGCATTCTGACTGTAGCATCCTCAGATAATAATAATAATAATAATAATAATAATAATAATAATAATAATCCAGGAGCAAGAGGAAATGAAAGTTGCACAAGCAAGCACACAGACATGTCACCCAAAAAATCATGCGCATAAATTGTCAAAAATAAAAGATGTTCCTTCTACAGCCTGATTTCCGTACATCCCTCCTACGGCTTGGTTCCGCAGCCCAATTTCCCTTGGCAATCCTCCTCCTCCTCTTCCTCCTCCTCCTCCTCCTCCTCTTTCCTTCCGACCCTCCCCCCCTCTGGGAGCTGCCCTGGCTCTTTCATCCTCCTCCTCCTGCTCCATGCCCTCCATGGCTCCCTTCTTCCCATGGCTCCTTCATCCCCCTCCTCCTCCATCACTTTCTCCACTACCCCCTCCCTCTGATAGCCCTTTTCAGCCCCCGTCAGTCACCTTGATTTCCCCTTTTTGCTTCCTGTCACCCTTTCCTCCAGATCCCCCTTTTTCCTTCGGCTCTTTCCTCCTCCTCTTCCTCCCCCTCCCCTCCAATGAGGGGAGGGAATGCTCTGACCTCTGCCCGCCCTCTGACCTTAATCCCTCCCTGAATTTGCCCCGATCATGATCGAGGGCAAGTTCATATTTCGCAGAACCCGGGTCTTTTCAGAAAAGACGGATTTTAGCCTGAATCTCGATAGCCTGCGGTAGGGGGCATTTCCTTGTGCAACCCTCGACATGGATTGTGACAGAATCAGGCCCAATATGAACTTCACGTGGAAGAATCAATTTCAAAACCGGGTTAAAAGGTAGTATGAATGGCTCCCCAGATTCTGCCAGCCTAGTAATGCAAAAGCATACAAATGCAAGTAAATAGGTACAATTTCAGTGGGAAGGTAACAGCATGGCCACATGACCATAGAGTCATCTTTGGCAACACTGGCTCTTTGGCTTAGCAATGGAGATGAACACTGCCCCCTACAGTCGGTCATGACTAGACATTCATGTCAAGGAAAACTTTACCTTTACTTTTAAATATTTGTTCAAGACTTTTTCATGCACATTACAGACCAATCCTTTATATGTTTATGCAGAAGTGAGCCTTACTAAATACAATAGGACTTGCTCCCATGTAACTGTCTATATAGGACTGAACTCTAAATAATTTAAAAAATATGGGCCAAGATCCTTGATGAGTAGATGTAATACAAGACTCTATCCAGGCAAAACTATGCACCATCTTCTCCTCCCACATAACTCTCCCTGCTGCTGCAGGGGCATACCCTTTATGACCATATAATGACTAGTAGAGAGGAGGAATTGCTGGAGAAGCATCCAGATGTGTCAATAGGTGGACACACAAAAATGACATCATCCTTCAGGACCCCCCAGATGCTCCTTGGAGAAGCCTTTGTGAATCCATCAAGATGCACATAGGTGAACACTTCTCCACTGTCCCCATCTCTGCACCAGCCACTACACAGCCACTAAGTGAGGACCTGGAGGAGGGAGTAGGGTTTTTAGGGGGCTGAGGGTTGTTGTGCTAGTGAGAAAGTGAATTCCTCTCTCTGCAAGGACCAGAAAGAAAAAGAGGGGGGGGGGCATACCCTAGTGTTATGCTAGTATACATCACTAATTGGGTGTAATAAGCCACGCTTAAGTTTTTTGTGCTTGATAGTTTCAAGATCTGCTGAAGAATGGTATAGAAATCTTTTAAATGAACAAAATCTTTATGAATCCCTCAAAAACACATATGTGCCTGTATAGTATCTGGAAATTTGAAAACAATGAGGTGATCTAGGGGAGGCCATGTTGCATTTATATGTCCACGTTTCTGCTCCAGAATTAATGAATGTTGGAGGAGGTGGAATCATATTATCTAGAATGTATATGATTGCAGAATCCACACCAACCTGGTCCAGCCTCCCTTCTGCCTACTCCTGTTGAAAAAATACTGGAGGGAAGACAGCTAAATATTATTTATGGAAGGAACTGAAGGTACATAGAATGTTTCACAGGTCTAGTCAAGTCACAGAACAAGGGACTCATGATTCTGAAGATATCCAAGACATAAAGTTTGGAAATGTTATGGGGTGGGGGTGTCACTGCATGCCTTCAAGTCATTTACAACTTATGGTGACTGTAAGGCAAATGTATCCTGAGGTTTGATTTGCTATTCTTTTTCCCTGAGGCTGAGAAAGTATGACAGTCCAAAATCACACAGTGGGTTTCCATAGTCAAGTAAGAATTCCGGCTATGGTTCCCCAGAGTCCTATTCCAACATTCAAACCACTACACCACACTGGCTCTAAAATCTCCCAGCAGGAAATTCTGGGAATTGAAAAACCCCTAAGTAAATTTCCCAAGCTCTGCCATGACTCACCTTTGCTTTTACAAAACAGGCTGTGATGACTATAGCATAAATCACGAGGACCCCATCCAGAATGAAACATAATCTTGGATCTGCCAGTCCTAGTGTCTCAGCATCTGCATAAAAACACCATGTGTTAATTATATAGCACACTGTCTTGTACCAAGTCAGATCATTGCTCTATCCAGGTCCCATTCACACTCACGTTTTTGTGCCGAGTAAATCCAGGGAGATTTGATGATGCAATACCAAATCAAAGTTCCCACTACTTTTACCCTGATTGAATCTCTCTCTGGCAATTTAACCCTGTTGGAGTTCACATTGCCATTTGTATCGATTTAAAATGGATCCCTCCCATCAGCCTCAGAGGAAGGTGATGGCAAGCCCCTCTGAACAAACTTTGCCAAGAATGCTTCTCAATAGGTTCGCCTTGGGGGGATTTACATACTCTCGGCCTCAAAAGATGGCATTGGCAAGCCCTTCAGAACAACCCTTGGCAATAAACCCTGGGATAGGTTAGCCTTGGGGGGAGTCACACTCTCTTAGCCGAGAAACCCCCACAGATTTAAATGTGGGATATAAATGAAATATAACTCCAGCTTTGGAATGGAGTCTGATGTGGTTTTATTTCTGAGGAAAGAGGAAAAAAACGATCCCTAACTCCCACCCTCACTGATCTTTTTTTTAAAGAGGGTCAAACAAATAATCTGCACCTTTGTCATATTGACGATGTGAGTATTCAAAGATACTGTCTACTGCAGTCATGCAATAGCAAAGGTGTGCATAAGCTGTCAAATTTTATTTTTAAAAAACATAAGTACACTAATGATGTTCCCAGGAGAACCCCCTCCCTGGCTTTGGCTTTGGCTGGCAGGAAGACAGCAAAGAGGGAGCCATGATCCATCCCTTGTGCATTAACCCCTCTTGTCCTCAGTGCCAAATTGAAATGACAGCAAATTCCCATTTGTGGCTGGTAGAAAAGACCAGTTCTTTCCAAAAGAACTGCTAAAATCCGCATTTCTCAAAAAAAAAAAACAGTTTAAGGGGGATTTGTGCCAGGCCCACCCCAATTCAGGTTGGAAAAATCAAATGCAAGTGTGAACAACTCATTTTTAAACCGATTTGCAAACCGGTTTATAACATAGTGTGAACAACCCCCTCCCCCGAGTAATAATGGTCGGCAACCAGCTTCCCCAAGTCAGCTGCTCTCCAAAAGTGTTGGGATACTATAACTTTCACCTTTGACAAGCAGCATGGCCATTAGTGATGATCCTTGGGTGCCTTCCAATTTGGCCACTTATTCTACAATTGCAAGTAATATGCTGTCATGGTTATTGCTAAGCATGGGCCACAGCTAGCTGGGAAGAAAATAAGAAGTCAGAGAAATACAATGATGAACCTCCCCATTTCAGGGATTTGAAGATAGAGTTTTCATTTCAGATATGAATCCAAAGGTTCATGTGCCACCTTTAAGCAGGAGACAAAAAACAGTTTTAGAGAATGTTGCAGAAGAAGATTCAACATCCAGTGGCTCAGTGAAATTAATGGATAAAAAAACCAGTCGCTACTAACAAAACAATTCCCATTTTCAGAGGAATGGGGGATATACCAGTAGATACAATCAATCAGTCAGACAATATTTGAAAGGGGAACAACCAAGGAATACCAAGTGCTGCATCTATATGTCTATCTGTCTATTTATTCAGAATAAGGCAATGGCAAACTACCTCTGATGTTCCTTACCTAAGAAAACTGTATGAAATCTATTGAGTTGCTATAAGACACAAGGCACGTTGAAGACACATGCACACTGGGGTGGGGGGTGGGGGAGTAACAAAAAACCAACAACTGTATTTCCCCACTGAATTAAACCTGTTGCAGTTTAATTTAAACTGCAGTAGGCTTAATTGTGTAATGGTCAAATAAAATAGTTGGGGACACTCTTGTGAAAGAGAGAAAACCAATGCACTAGAGAGAAAATGGAGTTTAGCACCTGACATCAATGCTAAGAGTTCCCTCAAGCATTTGTGGCAGTCGGTGTGGTTATTCTCAATGTTTTCAGCCCCCTCCATTCAGGGCTGGGAGCTGTACCTCCTCCCTCTTGTGTTTCCTGGCTGCCTCAAGTTTCAGTATCAAGTTTCCATTTTATGCCAACACAAGGGAGACCAGTCTCTATACAAAATATTTTTAAATAGAAGTTCCCAAAATGATGACAGTCACAATATTAAAAACAGGCAAGTTGAATGCAGGGCTCCCCCAAGACATTTTACTGAGGCAAAGGATAAGATGGTGGGCTATCTCCTATTCCATGTGCAGAAGCTGACTGAATAGTCAAATGAATAGTGGCAATGGAATGGCATTTCCCACTGTATTGGAGGGCAACACATCAGTTTAGAAAAATAGGCTGTGCATATGGCAAACACAGCTCTATCTTCTCACAGAGAAGAATTGGCCAGAGGCTCAGGAGTAGCAGCCAGGAAGCTCCCACCGTGCCTTCCACCATCAAAGGTGGGTGGATCCACTCTGCCTAATGGTAGGTCCAAAGCAGAACAAAAAATTGGAAAGTCTCTCCGGATTTGCAGGGGATACATTCTGGGGGCCCGTGTGGATACCAAATTTCACAAATAGACAAGTCCCATTGTCCCCAGTGGGGGCCATTAGGGACAATGGGACTTGACTAGTTGTGAAATTCCTTCTCTCTCTTCCTTCCTTCCTTACTGGCATTTTCCCCTCAGTGCCAGGGCCTGTAATCAGCCTCGGCCACCATCAGGACTTGCTTTCCCAGTGGTGCTTGGGGCCTGGCATGTGCATGCCGCCCTCTCTGTCGCAGCAAATGTTGACCAGGGCTGATTACAGGGGGGAAAGATGCTGGTAAGAAAAAGGAAGGAGGGAGGGAGGGAGCAGCGGCCTTGGCCTCGTGAATGATAAAAACCGCGAGTGCCAAGCCCATGAATGTGGAGGGATGAGTGTATTCACGGTAGAAGAATGAAAAGTGTCAAAGCCCCACATACTGTGTAGTGGTCAAATAACATTTATTTCTTAAAAAGACCAACATGATTCAGCCTTATCACTAACTGGCCTTCTTCAGGGGCTATTATCAGAAATTTTTGGAGTTACAGTCTGCACTTTTCTAATACTTAAAAGGTCTACTTTGATTAAGAGTGCAGACTGCCGCTCCAGAAATTTCTGATAACAGCCCCTGAAGAAGGCCAATTGGTGATAATGCTGAAATGCTTTGGGCTTTTTAAGAAATAAAAGTTATTGAACCATCATACAGCACATTGGATCTGGTCTCCTTTCATTCTTCGAATGCTAAAGCCAACCCTATTTGAATGTGACCTCTTAGGCAGACAAGGGAAGCCAAGTGGGGTGTGCCAGATTACTCTCCTCCTCTTGTAAAAAGAAAACCTCTACAATTTGCTGAGAATGGAAAAAGGAGTCTTCCTAGAAGAAAGAAGGGAAGAAGAAACAAAAAACCAGCTGTCTAGCAGCATACTGAAACAGAAGCAAGCCAGGAGGTTCCTTCCCAGTCACCTGAGTTCTTAAAAGTGAACAATAGCAAGAGAGCAAATGCCTTCCTGAAACTGAAGAGGTTAATACTGAAATCTACTCATATGCCATAGCAGCCATTCATAACTTGCTCATATCCTGAGCGGAACTGCAGCTTCATCAAAAGCATTCAGTCACACTCAAATATATACAGAGAGGGTGAGGAGGAAAGGAGAAAGAGTTGTTTCAGTTCATGGTAGTGCAAGAAGTCAGTCAAGAGGGCTTTCCCAAAGGTCCCTGCTGACATTTTACAATGATAGGAAATGAGACTTGATGTTCTGCACAAAAACAAGACTCTTCTAGAGCTTCATCAAGTATTATATGGAAGCAGAAAAACCCAGTTCGGTGCTGTGTTAAACCTAACCATGGCTGTCTCCCTCTGCTTTGCTCTTATTTATTTCTTTTAATAATAATAATAATAATAATAATAATAATAATAATAATAATAATAATAATTTGTTTTATTTATATACCGTTATTCCAAAGATCATAGCGGTGAACGGCAAGTAAGCTAATTAGCAAGTAAGCTAATTTGCCCCCAACAGTCTATGTACTCATTTTAGCGACCTCGGAAGGATCCAAGCCTGAGTCGAGCTTAAATGTTTATTAATTGTCCTCCATTCAGAGATTTCCCAAACAGAATGTAAAAATATGAATAAAGATATTTACACCCGTTTATAAACAGAATGTGTTTAAAATATTCATAAGAACGTAACAGAAAAATCAAGCAGGTTTTAAAAAAAAGATCAGAAGGGGCTACATGTATGAAGCTCTGTGTGGCGAGAAGTGGATGGGGTGGATTCAGAACACTTTCTTTTTTAAAAAATCTATTTTTTAAAGAACATGTACTAATCTAAAGTGGTGGGCCAAAATGCACCTGATTAAACCTATTTCCTTCTACTTGCATAACATTATTTGACAGCCGAACAAGTAGTGAAGGCAGAGATGAGGCAAACATGATGGAATCTGCAATAGATCTACAGCGCCTGTCTACACTAAAAAATGAACACTAGGGTAGGTGTAAATAGTAATGCTTCAGATAAGAGAACAGATAAAAGAGATGGTGCAATTCCTGTGAACCAAAACTGAGCAACAGCAATATGAGGAAAAGTGTAAAAATATGGCAAATGCATATGCCATTTAGGACAATGGGGCAAATATCACAGATTCAGACAGGGTGATTACCTTAAGTACAACTGAATTCATTGAGTAAACTTCTAAATAAGCGTGAATACATTTGGATCCAAACCAGTGTCTATACTATTGCAGGGTTTAACATTATGGCTGTTTAAATGTTTAACACCTTGCTCATATGCATGTTCATGTAATTAGAAGTTCCTCTTATTTCAATGGAATTTATTTTGTAAAAATAAAAGATTAAACCAATGTGGCCCAAGCAGAGCAGAGAGGGCTACATGTATGAAGCTCTGTATGGTGAGAAGGGGTGGACTCAGAACATCTTTCTCTTCTAACGTAGGCAGTTAGTAGGATTTCATCTTTTCATTTCACTTTTTTCCCTTCTCCACCACAATTCTGGTATATCTTCATGCTTCATAAATCATGTCACCATTAACAATTAGTTACATAAATTCAAAGATCTTCACTTAAGTCTCATAATCCTAACACTTAACTACCTATACTTATAGTAAAATCTTCTTATAGATTCAGTAACTACTTTAAATTATTTAAAACATATTCAATCTTTAAATTCCCAACACATTTTTTCACCACATTTCTTGCCTATATATGTTATCATCTGTTCCCAGCTTTGTACAAAGATATCCTTACTATTCATCCTCATAAGACATGTCAGTTTATCTAAATTAGCCAATTCCAATAATATAATTAGCCAGTCTTGCAGTGTTGGAGTAGAGGGATTTTTCCACATTCTTGCAGCTATTATCATGTAAAATAACAATCTTTCTTTTGATTTGTTCATATTTATATCATTCTCTATCATAGTTAGTAAATATAATTCTGGGGTCATTTTTATTTTCACATTCAAATTTTTTTCAGTCTCTGCATGTATTATTTTCCAGAAATGTTTAGCTTTTTTACAGGTCCACCATTGATGATAAAAGGATCCAATTTCATTCTGGCATTTCCAACAATTTGGGCTCATTTTTAAATACATTTTTGATAATTTTGCCGGCGACAAATGCCAGCTATGATGCAATTTTAAAATATTTTCTCTTATATTTTGCGCCAGTGAAGTTTTACTTGTGCTTTTCCAGACCTTTTCCCATTTGTCTATATCTATATTATGGCCGATATTTTTTGCCCATTGAATCCTTAATGAATTCTTCCTCTGTTTCCCATTTTCCCATTTTAATAATATTTTGTATATTTTTGAAAGAGTTCGATATTTTTCATTAATTAAGATTTTTTCTAATTCTGTTAGATTTCTTTATATTCCATTTTTTTAATTTCTATTTTTAATTTTTCCCTTAATTGTCTAAATAATAACAAATGGCCCCTAAATCCTTTTTCTTCCAGTTCTTCTTGCGTCAGAATTTGATCATTCTGATATTTAATTAAATCACCAAATTTTATCCATCTATTCTCCATGAAATTTTCTTTACTATACATAGCCTCATGTGGAGAGATCCAGATCGGTGTTTTGGTGAACATCTTTTCCTATACATCTTCCATACTTTTAATAAGGGTTTCTTAATAAAATGATTGTTAAAATCTCTATTTACTTTTTCTTTTTCAAACCGTAAATAAGCGTGCCATCTGAATCTTAACCCTTCTCCTTCCAAACTTAATAAATTTGTATTTTCCAAATTCATCCAGTCTTGAATCCAAACTAAGCATGCTGCTCTGTAATATAATTTTACATTTGATAATCCAAATCCTCCCTTTCTTTGATATCCTGTCATGTTTTTATTTTAATTCTTGGTTTTCTTCCTGCCCAGATATATCTCAAGATTTCTTTTTGCCAATCACTGAAGCCTTTCTCATTATAGCTTATGGGGGTCGTTTGAAAAAACTATAGAAATTTTGGGAGTACATTCATTTTTATAGATGCAATTTTCCCATTTAATGACAATTTTAAATCCTTCCATTTCATTAGGTCCCTTTTGATTTCCCCCCAAATTTTCTCATAATTATTTTTGAATAAGTCTGAATTTTTCCCTGTTCATGTAATCCCCAGATATTTTATTTTTTTACTAACAGAGAAGCTTGTCCTCTCCGCCATTTTCCTTTCTTCTATTTTTGTCATATTTTAAGTTATTATTGTCATTTTATCTTTATTTATCCTTAGGCCTGAAATATTTTCAAATTCCAACAAACATTTAATGTTTCCAGATTTTCTAATGGATCTACTAGAGTTAAAGCTAAGTCATTGGCAAATGCCCTGATCTTAAATTCTTTCTTTTTAATTTTGATTCCTTTAATTTCTTTCTCATTTCTTAGATTTCCAATTAGCGATTCAATCACGCATATGAGTAAAAGCAGAGATAACGGGCATCTAAAAGTGGAGATAATGAGCATCTTTTATGGGTTTTTTCTGCCGGAGGGAAACCTCGCGGTTTGGCGGCTGAGGCATTCCTCCAGCGGAAAAACAGGCGCTGGCAGGCTGCCCCTTTTGGGTGGTCTATACTGCGCCTTAGAAGCTTCACTAGAAGTGAAGCTGACTAAACTGAGGCTGCCATACTTTGGACATATCATGAGATGTTGTGACTTACTGGGAAAGACAATAATGCTGGGGGAAATGGAAAGCAATAGGAAAATAGGAAAAGGGCATTACAGGTCTATTGATTCAATCAAGGAAGCTACGGTCCTGAGTATACAAGACCTAAGAAGAGCAATTGATGACCAGAGATCTTGGGGGGGGGGGGGCTGTCTCTGATTCATAAAAGCTAAAGGTAAAAGTTTCCCATTGACATGAATGTCTAGTCATAACTGACTGTAGGGAGCGGTGCTCATCTCCGTTATTAAACTGAAGAGCTAGTGTTGTCTGAAGGTGACTCTGGTGGCCATGTGGCCAACATAACTGCACAGAACATTGTTACCTTCCCACTGAAGTGGTACCAATTTATCTACTTGAATTTGCAAGCTTTCGAACTGCAAGGTTTGCAGAACTCTCATTCATAGTGTCGCCAAAACTCAGAA
The DNA here is from genome assembly GCF_019175285.1 of Sceloporus undulatus. Classification (NCBI taxonomy): domain Eukaryota; kingdom Metazoa; phylum Chordata; class Lepidosauria; order Squamata; family Phrynosomatidae; genus Sceloporus; species Sceloporus undulatus. The sequence goes on along the minus strand of NC_056524.1, from coordinate 47,293,144 downwards.
TTCACTTGACAGCAAATAACAGCAACAACAACAGTTAATGGTATTTTAATATGATAACTTATCTAATTGTGTTTTAACATTTTTAATTACATCTTAGTTTATTCTTGGTTTGTTTGTTTGTTGTTGTTGTTTGTTTGTTTTTGTTGTTGTTTTGTAAACTACCTTGGGTCCAACACCAAGAGAAAGGTGGTATATTAACAACTGTGTGTGTATGTGTACAAAGAGGCCTGCAGCCTCACAGGAATGAAGACATATTGGATTGCAAAAGAGTAGTCCTTGTTGATATGCAAATAGGCTTTAAATTTCTTGGACTCTGCCCAATTGCCACATGGCCAGAGGGAGAGGGGCCAGTCTGCTCCCCATACCATCTTAGCTAAGGACAGAAACAACAAAATGCAGGCATCTCACTAACATCTCTAATTCTTCTTCTGTTTGGTATGTAACATCTTGTCTGATGGAGAAGCCAGTGGAGCTCCGAAAGCTTGCAACAAGTATATTGTGCATTTGAATTGGCCAATAAAGGTATCACTGTTTGGTGGATTCGTGTGTGTGTGTGTGAAAACCTCCCCTCTTTCCATGCACATATTTTTCTCCCATACTGCTGGCCTACTAAATGAAGGGTGATTTGTATCATTGTACTGTGTCTGTTCTATTTGCATGCAGGGAGTGAGAAATGTGGCCAGAATATCTGCAGCCACAATATAGGCAGAAAAAGAGAAAGAGCACAAAGTACCTTCCCCTACATGCTGGCATCAGCATCAACCTAACAATTTGATCTGTTTCCACAAAGATAAATTTGACTACTTTTAGAGACAGCCTTTTACAAAAGATAGCCTTAAAAAGGACTACAAAACGAAATCCCTTCACTAGCTGAGCACATTCACAGAACTATCTATTTAACAATTTTTTCAAAATGTGATGCAGTATTCTACTTAAATGTTAAAGTTCAGATATGATCACAGTAATTCTTTTCACCATAGTAGGAGATGTTTTAGCTGTTAAAAGCATTACCCAGTGTGATGAAAGGAATTACTGGAATCACATCTGAGTATGTCCCCCATCTTTCTTTTTTCTTTTTAATAGGCATCAGACACCTGATATGGAAGTATTCCTCAGCAGCTGAAAAACAGTCTATATCTGAAGACTGTCCCATAAAAAGATGGATATATTTCACTATAAGTATATGCTCTGGGAATCATGATAAACTGTGGTTTCCTAGATCTCATACAGCACATTAAGTAGTAGTGAAATAGGGATGTGAACAGCTATAGTCACAGAGTGCTATCTATGGCAAGGCTTCTTTTTTTTTCCTAAACTGCAGGAATTTTTCATTTAAGAAATAGGCATACTGCCTATTTGGATTTTCGACTTCCTACCTGTAGCACTGGGGCACATTGGCAAACAATAATAATATTCCTGATAGAAGAGTTAATAGCATTCTCTAGAATTTATAGATGAAGTATCAGATTGGTAAATGGAAAAATTAATGAAACTGCATGAGCTATTATAAAAGCCATTGCCACCTTCTGAGGCTGAGAGAGTGTGACTTGCCCAGTATCACCCAGTGGGTTTCCATGGCGAAGTAGGGATTCGAACCCTGTTCTCCACAGTCATAATCCAACACTTAAACCACTCCACCATACTGGCTGTCATTCCCCACTTAGTATGCTTTCAAAAACGAAGAAAGCATTGATCAATGAGACAATACACTGTGCTGGAGAAAGGTGTTCTAACTTTCCATCTCTTTCTAGTGACAAAATCTGTGTCCCCTTAGATCTTCAAAGATTTTATATGACTTCTTAATAACTGTTATGACTTCTTAGTAACTCACAAGTCAACAGGTCTTAAGGATGAAGGGGAGGGGTGGTCATGGGGCTGCTAGGTGCTAGTTAGCTTTTCCTGAAATTCTCAATTTAAAAAAGGTATTGCCTTTCCTTAAACTCTGCAGGGGCTCTTTCACACTACACAAATATTGTGCTCTGTTTCACTTTAACTGCCATGGCAACATCCTATGGAATCCTGTGTTTCGCAGTTTCATGAGGCACTAAAGTTCTGTTGCAGCAAATTGTAAATATCTCTCCTTGAACTGCCATTCCTTATGATTCCATGGCAATTAATATGGAACCACAGTGTTGTAATTGCCTAGTGTGCATGGTTCCCAGGAATAGCAAATCACTTTTTAAAACAGTTTGCAGGGATTCTCCCACTGTTTAATATTATCTGTTTCTGAAAAGCCACTTGAAGTTGCAGTAGTTTTATGGCACCTTTGGAAGTCTCTGTGGCCCCTGGAGAATCCAAGGAGTAGGAGATAGGTCCCCAGATTCACCACAGTGAAACACACTAATTGAAAAGAGTTAATAATCTTTTGGTCCACCACAGCACACAAAGCATGTACAGTATAATAAAATAGATTTAAAGCTATTAAAACAATTATACAACCCATTTAAAAACAAATGACTAATTTGTCCATACAAAATGATACCCTTTCCACTAGGCCACCAAGGGACTGCAAGGGTGCAGCCAGTTTGACCTCCTCTTGGGCTTCCCTATGCCCAAACCCTGCTTTACATAAATACATATGCAAGAGGAGCGGGGGGAGGGGGGTTGCCACTTGAGACAAATTATTTTGTTCCTCTGTCCATCACTCTGTTGGAACCCTGTGATTCCATAAGGGAATGCACTTTTTACATGGTCAGAGTGCTTATCTTTGTTAACATCATTTGATATTTATAATAAAAAAATTATGCTGGAGAGAGATTCCAGGTATGATGGAGAGAGACTGGGCTAAAGAGAGAGACAAGGATCTTTGCAATGGTGAGAATCCACATTTCCCACACTTTCACAGATCCTTAGTCTCTCTCCAGCTTCACTATTAGTCTCATTATGTATAAGCAAGTACAAGTATTCCAAATTAAAAAACAAAACAAAATACAGAACACTTTTGGTTCCAAGTATTTCAGATAAGGGATATTCAACCTGTAGTTCAATTAAATTTTTAACATTTGTATAATGTGAGTTTTCAGCTATACTTATTTTACCTTCGGGTGTGGAACCCTGAGTTTGGAACCGGGAAAAAGGCAGGACAAAAGTGAATAAGAAGAAGGAGTATGCAATATGAGTAGTGACCATTGTTCCTCTTAAATCTTCAGAGTGTTTAGATACTTGCATTAATGCACATTATGAAGAGACATACCAAAGCCAAGAAAAAATACACACCAAAGTAAGTCAAGAAACATGTGGGGAAAGATAGAACTAAAAATCTGAGTAAACTGAGCATTATAAAATATTCACTTGTAAAATGCACATATTCACTATTTCTTCCAGACTGTTGCGATATACTTAATTGGTCAATTTTAGATTTAGGATATTTTTTTTAAGAAATGGAAAGGACTTAAAAATTAGAGACAGAAATAGGGTGTAGTTGGACATCACAATAAGCCATAGCTTGTATTATATTCTTGTGAAATATAGCCTATAGCACCTGGTATTCATTGGTGGCCCCCATCCAAGTACTAAGGTGTGAACCTGCTTAACTTCCAAGATCAGTTGGGATGTGGTGCCTTTAGGGTATTTTGGTCCTGTATGAATGCATACTCAATCTCCATATCTTGCACATTCCCATGCTATACTGCTTTTGTATTTCTTATCTGGAAAATTTTGGGGTCTGTATGTAACACAGAATAAAGTGGAAGAAGTGTGCGCACTACTTCAGGCTTTTGCATACCCTCCAATATTTCATGGCTGAAAACTGGGGCCCATGTGACCAAGCAAAGTGGGTAAAAAGCAAAAATTATTAATGAGGGAGAACACAAACTTGGACATGCTGCAGCAGTTTGCTTTTGTCTGAACCTATAGAGAAGGGTAAGATTCTCCTGTCCTCTGCCTCCTGTTGTGTTAATTAAGTGCAAACCTTTGCAATTTAAATTCGGTTTTCATCAACTGAAGTAAGCTGAGAATCAAGGGGGGAAATAGTAGGAGAAGAGAGCAACTGGGACATTGGATCAGCAGCTGAAAAGGTGTGATGGCAGAGGATTATTTGGGACAGTTAGAGCGTATGCTCATGATTAATTATTGAATGCTAAAGGAACCCTGGGAAATGCAATATTAGCACACTGAGGAGTAGTTTGTTTTCATGGGGCAAACTTCCTATTTAGACATTCTCTTTAAAATCAGTTTTTGGTTATATTTCACAGTACATGAGGCAGGCTTTTATCCTTTGGTAAAAACAAAACAAGAAGTGTATCAGGAGGGACACATTAGTTTCTTTTTCAGTAACCTCCTGTCAACAGTCATAACACAATCCTATGCACGTTTTCTCAGAAATAAATCCCACAGAGGTCAGTAGGGCGAAGGCTGCATCCACACTGCAGAAATAATCCAGTTTGAGACCATGGATTACTTCTGCAGTGTGGATGCACTCTTAAAAAGGTAAAGGTAGCCCCTTGACATGCATGCCTAGTTGTAACAAACTGTAGGGGGCAGTGCTCATGTCCGTTACTAAGCCAAAGAGCCAGCGTGTCTGAAGACTACTCTGGTGGTCACATGGCCAGCATGACTGCACCAAACACTGTTACCTTCCCACCGAAGTGGTACCTATTTATTTACTTGCATTTGCATGCTTTCAAACTGGTAGGCTGGCAGAAGCTGGGACTAGTGACAGGAGCTCACTTCATCATGCAGCACTCACGCCTTGAACTGCCAACCTTTCGATCTTACAATCATCAGAATTGGTGTTTCAACTACTTAATCACTGCATCCCTGTTGGGTGCACCATTACTTACAGGTAAATAGGCACAGGATCATATCCTCATGGTCACAATACCATTCTAGATTTATTTTAAATGTTGACAGGCTTTGGAAGTATGGCATATGTGGGAAATTATCACTTCAGATGCATATCCACTTCCTTTCCCTTGTTTCTCTCTTTTTTTAAAAAAAAACCCACCATTTTAGTGTTCTGCATTAATTTCTCATCTCTCCCACCAAGCATCACTTCTGTAAGCCTAGCTATGGATGGCACACCAGTCACGAGTTAACGTTGTGCCGTTTTGAGGAAGTGGCTTATGTGCAATTGACTCTCAATCCATTAGATGGAGAGGGGAGGGGAGAGGAGATCTTGGTGTGGATTTTGCAGGAGGAAACCATTTAGGAGGTCTTAGCACAACTCTCATAAGAGTGATTTCAGAGCTGGTGCGATGTGTCTTCCACTGAACTGTAGCTTTAATGTTTCTTCTTCCTGCTGTGGTAGAGGAGGGGAAGTGATAGGGTGGCTGTGGTGGTTTCTGCATCAAGAAAGGAGGGTGAAGTATCTTCTTTTCTTGCTGTTTCCACTTTGTCTCATATGCAGACTCCCGAGAAACCCAGGGTAGTTCTCTCTTGGTAGAGATAAGGAGTGAGCAATCTGTGGCACACAGATGACATGTGGCCCCCTCAAAGACTCCTTTGATGCAAAAATAATTGCCATGCTGCTGATACACAGTGATGGAAAAACAATTTTTTTTCAATTCATATCAAAACATAGTAGGAGTGCACACCTCATTTTAGAACAGAACTGTACTCTTGAAATTTGGGTGGCACAAATAACAAAGTGATGAAGGATGTTTTTGTGGAGGGGGGGAGCTGGGGTTTGTTTGTTTTTGGCCATTGCTGCCATTGCATAGTCAACATTTGGCATCATTGAAATGTTACCCCAAAGTCCAGCCCTCTGCACCCCTCCTCCATGTCAATATCAAATTGGTATCAATGGGATGTTCAAAATGTAGCCACGAGGGCACCCCAATGTTGGAAACTGCCTTGCCATATAAGGAAATCTTGTAAGGTCAGCATGGGGGCGCTCAAGACCATGTCAACAGGATAAATCAGGGGTAGGCAACCTGCAGCCCGCGGGCCAGATGCGGCCCGGCGAGGCCTTGGGACCGGCCCCAGCCCAGTCCTGCCGCCGATTGCCGCCGGGGCCTTTAAGGGGCAATTGTCTATAGAAGCCTCAGAAACATGCATTTATATTAACATTTTTTTAAAAATCAGCAAATTTTTTCGTGTGTCCTCCATTTTTTTTAAAAAAGTGTCTTCCATTTGAAAATTTTGTCCTACATTTGTCCTGGTTTATTTATATATTTAATTTTTTAAAAAATATTTTATTATTTATTTTTTGGCTTCGGCCCCCCAGTTGTCTGAGGGAAAGCAACCCGGCCCCCGGCTCAAAAAGATTGCCTACCCCTGGGATAGATCAGTTGAGACTGGAATCTGCATAATCCCTGGTATAAGCGTGATGGTGGGCAACAGACCTCTTGTTTACACGTCAACAGAAATTCAAGTACGCTCTCCCTAGCCATTGGTCACACACTCTCAACCTCAGAGGAGGACAATAGAAACCCCCCTGAACACTTGCAGTTGTGAATTCAACAGTTTCACTATGTACTACCTGAAGAAGTACCGTATATATTCAACTATAAATTGACCTCATGTATAAGTCCAGGGCAGGTTTTGGGGCCAAAATTATAGATTTTTATATGACCCATGAGTAAGTTGTAGGTAAAACTTAGGGACACTTACCAAAGATCTAATGGATGAAACAAAGGGGAAAAATGCCAAAGAACCTACCAAATTCCAGCAGGCATAACTGCGCTCACCCTAAGGGCTGGATGGATGAAAGAGCAGAGGCGGGTAAGTGCTTCCCGGACAGATTACACTCTTCCCTTTCACCAGAGGATGGTTCCTTTTTTACAAGAGCTAAAGTACAGTACTTACATTGACCTGTGGATAAAGTTGAGTCAGTTTTTAGGAGCATTTTTTTTTTACTAAATATTCTAGGAATACATATAATTCTATACAGTAAACTTTTACTTATCTTGATTGTGTTCAAAACATACTGCAGAAATAATCCAGTTTGAGATTGCTTTAACTACCCTGGTTTAGTGCGAGAAAATCCTGGGAACTGGAGTTTATCATGGCATCAAAGCTCTCTGACAAAGAAAGCTAAATGTCTCACAAAACTACAGTTCCCAGAATTCCCTAGCATTGAGCTAGGGCAGTTAAAATGGTCTCAAAATGGATTATTTCTGCAGTGTGTTTTTGACCTATGCAGAACTTTATTACAGAGAGAAAATGTCTCCCTGTCCATTTTATATTGAGTAGTTGCTTGAGGATTGGATTAGGACTCTAGAGACTAGGGTTCAATTCCCAGCTTAGTCATGAAACCCACTAGGTGACCTTAGGCAAGTTACATGCTCTCAGCTTAAGGGGAAGGCAATGACAAACCTCCTCTGAACAAATCTTGCATATGGACTTTAATGGACAGAGGCAAATTGGAAGTTTAAATGGGGTTTATCTTGTGAAAATTGTGCAATTACTATTAAATCACAATTAAGATTTTCAGACACAGCATGATAAAAGAGCCACTATCCCAGGAATAACCAGGGAATAACCTAGCAAGAACAGCAAGAAAGCATTTTCAGGATTTTCTTGTGAATGATTTGTTGCTATTTATTGCCTGGCTATTCATGGGTTAATGGTACTTTAATTGCTTTTCAATGTGGCACCATGTTAAAAGCTTTATCGCAATTGCGTTTCATTCATGGGATATTCACAGGATAATGGCCATTTAATCGCAATGCTGTGTGAAAATCTTAATCGTGAACATACGATTTTCACAGGATAATCCCCATTTATACTTCCAATTGTCACTGTATGATAAACTCCATACATAGGTTTGCCTTAGGGTTGCCATAAATTAGAAACAACTTGAATCCACATAACAAGAATAAATCCATTCTAGTCACACCAAGTATAATTTTAAATACATCCATTGGAGCCTTACTTATATTTTTTTCAAACTGCAAATCCACAAATGAAAAACTGTTTGAAAATGAAAAGTACAAAAAGCAAAAGAAAGGAATCTGGTACACTTTACAAATATCAAATAGATCAGTAATTCTTTAACTATTATGCCAGGTTCAACTATAGTCTCAGTGCCAGCAATGAAAATGAAGGAAAATGTTGTTTTATCCAGTTTCACCATCTCAAAAATACCTCAACTTTTTTTCTTACACACACACACACACACACACACACACACACCTTGGACAAAAAAGCTCTCCCTGAACAGCAGCATTTATTAATAACTGATGAATACCAAAGTGTAGTTTGTAAAGAAGATCCAGCAAGACTAACCATGTCATTTGAGGAGGTACTCAAATTAAAGCCATGTCCAACCTGTACTTTTTCCACAATTGAAAACTTCACTTCCAAGGATTGTATCTAACATGAAGGGAAGAACATGAAGGCACCTTACCTAGCTGCCTTTTCTATGATTCTCCCCCTTAATCTAATCCTTTGCTGCTCTTCTTCTGATCCACTAACTGAGTTTTTTTCTTCTTTCTCTTCTTTTTGTTCTATTCTTCCTGCCTCTGCAAGTAGTCTAACCTTTCATAGCTTAATTGAATTCTCCAACCAACCTTTATTCACTTTTTTTTCTTTTCACATTCTTCTCTCAGTCTCTTTTTCATCTTTTTTGTAAAAAAATAAAGAGTACAGAGAGGTTTTCCCATTTCTCTCTTTGATAGGCATAAATTGCATCCAACTGAAAATGGAAAATCAGTGGGGAAATCATTAGAATGTCTGGTTCCTAGAGTTACTGAGAGAGGCGCAGTGCTGTTATGAAACCAGAAACAGGCATGCCTGGGCTTGGAGGAAACAGATCTAGAAGATAACATTATCATGTCCCTCTTCTGTCTTCACAGCTGCACCTGCAACGCACAGCGGGGAGTTATTTTTATTATTTTTCAAAGCATCACACTACTGAAGTTCAGTCATAACTTTCGTCCTGCTTGAGAGAGTGAACAGAAGTTAATAAAAACACATATACCTACAAAGGAGTTTTGCTTTCACCTCCTCCTCTCTTCCCTTCCCTTCTGCTCCAATCACACTGCAGAAATAACTCAGTTTGACATCACTTTAACTGCCCTGGCTCAATGATATGGAATTCTGGGAATTTGAGTTTTTTGTGGCCCCAGAGCAGAATTAAAGGGGACTCAGGTCAAGAGAGAGAGATCTACATCCACCCCAGTTATAGGATTCTAAAAATGTGCAATATTGGGGTTCTGAGCATTCCCCCCCCCCCCCAAAGTAATTGCTGCAAGAACAGGAATCGTAGGGTAAAGCCCTGAGGCAATAGGTACAGATATGGGAATTTACCCCTGCCTGTTTTGGAAACACTGGAACTGGGGGGGGGGGGGACCCACACCTAACCTGAGTTTTAAAAGTTGTGGCTAATCTCAGAAATGTAAAAGAAATATACTGAGAAAAGTGATGCATTGTGTGGATACTTCAAAAAATCCTGATAAGTACAGATACAACTCATGCCAAATTCCAAGGCTTTTGGCAAGTCTGGTAGAGTCCACAAACATGATACACTGCACATGATTTAAGGAAAGAAAATAACAGGATTGGTACTGCGTCTAAATGAATACTTACTACTATTGTTTCCCTATTTTGGATTATCCTCTTCCGAGTCTTTTCTGCATGCAGTGCAGAAATGAGGTCCTACTTTCCCATCCCACCCACAGATGTCTATTCCCAGATACTCAAAATGGGACAAAATGTGTGTTACATTAGTGTCTACATGCATGGAATTCAGTTAAGTGCACCAAGAACTGAATCACACAGCCAGTTCCCAGACTGTATATAGGATGCTCGTCTTCTTCATATGAGAAAGCATGCACAGGAAGGGATAAGAAGGAACCCTGTTAGTGAATTTTAAACATGTGCAATAGTACTGTACACCTGCAAGAATGTCCCAATGTGTAATGATCCAATTGTATATCGAGTCCCTCTGTGCATTGTTCCTAGTGCACACTTGTTACTTTGCTAGCTCCCCTGCATAGTAACATAACACCAGCCCCTTGCTGAATATGGATGTTGTTAAACTGCTCAATTCTATTTCCTGAAAACCTAAGTCAACTACTCGTCTTCTAATCTCTATAGCTCCCTCCTTTCTGCCCTCGCTTCTCCATATCTTCAATCTCTCTCTCTCTACAGGCTCCTTCCCGTTGGACTTCAAACATGCTCTCATTTCCCCAATTCTGAAAAAACCTTCTCTTGACCCCTCCGCTTTGTCTAGCTATCGTCCGATTTCTCTTCTCCCCTTTCTTTCTAAGGTTTTGGAACGGGTTGTCTATTCGCGCTGTCTTGAGTTTCTTGAAGCCAACTCCATTCTCGATCCCTTTCAGTCTGGTTTCCGCCCAAGGCATTCTACAGAGACAGCTCTCACTAAAATCTCGAATGACCTTTTACAGGCCAAGGCTAATGGCCTTTACTCCGTTCTCATTCTTCTTGATTTGTCTGCAGCCTTTGACACTGTTGATCACTGTCTCCTAATTGACATACTCTCTGACCTTGGGTTCTCAGACTCTGTTCTCGACTGGTTTAGATCTTATTTGTCTGGCAGATCTTTTGCAGTGGTTGCAGGGGGTCTGACTTCTTCTCCTGTTCCCTTATCTGTTGGAGTTCCCCAGGGCTCTGTTCTGGGTCCCCTTCTGTTTTCTCTCTACACACTGTCCTTAGGAAAACTCATCAGCTCTTTTGGTTTTTCCTACCATCTGTATGCCGATGACACCCAGCTGTATCTTTCTGCCCCTGACCTTTCTCCAAGGCTTGAACAGCAAGTCTCATCTTGCCTTACAGCTGTCTCACAGTGGATGCACCATCGGCGTTTGAAGCTCAACATGTCCAAGACGGAGCTTCTTGTCTTTCCTCCTAAGCCCAACCTTCAACACTCCTTTTCTGTCTCTGTGGACAACATTTCCATTCAACCAGTCCAGCAAGCCCGCAGTCTTGGTTTTATCTTTGACTCTTCTCTGTCGTGTATCCCTCAGATCCAGACCACGGCCAAGGCTTGTAGATTCTTTTTGTACAATATTGCCAAAATCCGACCATATCTCTCCGCCTCTACTGCCAAGATCCTGGTCCATGCCCTAGTGGTCTCACGACTTGATTACTGTAATGTCCTCCTGGCTGGGCTTCCTCTTTCTCACCTCCGTCCTTTAATCTCTGTCCAGCATTCAGCTGCACGCATTATCACTTCCACCCACCGCTCTGACCACATCTCTCCTGTGTTGGCATCCCTTCACTGGCTCCCTCTCCCTTTCCGCATTCAGTATAAGCTCCTGCTGTCGACATTCAAAGCCCTCCATGGACTGGCCCCTCCTTACTTATCAGACCTTCTTTCTCCTCACCTTCCCACCAGGGCCCTCCGTTCTGGTAGTCAAGGGTTCCTGTCTCAGCCCAGGATTTCCTCTGCCCCATCTAGGATTCGCCCCTTTTCACTTGCTGCCCCTCACTCCTGGAACCTTCTTCCTCCACAAGCAAGAGCCATCACTTCATTAACCAGCTTCAAAACGGAGTTGAAAACCATCCTATTCAGAGAAGCCTTCCCAGGCATCGCATAATTGTCGCTTACTATCTGATGTTCTGTTGTTGGCTGTTTATCGATCCATTTCCTGTATTACTATGTACTGTATATGCATTATCCTACTTGTGAGTATGTATTTTCCCTGGATAATGATTAACCTTCCATTTTGAAGCCATGCCCTCCCTTCAGTCCATCTGCCTTGGTCCAGGCCTCGGAGGTTGAGAGGAACTGCTGGACCTCTTACCCTTTCCCATCACCACTCCCTTCTCCTTCTGTGTTATGTCTTTTTAGATTGTAAGCCTGAGGGCAGGGAACCGTCTAACTAAAAGGATTGCATGTACAGCGCTGTGTAAATTTACAGCGCTTCATAAATAAAGGTTAATAATAATAATAATAACTTACGAAGACAGAAGTCCCAAGTGAATTGCAGCCTTAGGTTTTTAGACCCCCATTTCCAGAAGCCTCTGGCCAGCATGGCCTCTGGCTGCAGTTGGCTGGGAGATTGTGAAAGTTGTAATCTCAACTTGGAAAAGTTATTTTCTTGGACTATATCACCAAGAACCCACAGCAGCAAGGGCACAGGCCATGGCGATAGGAGATGCTGGGGGGAGGGGTTATCCAAAAGATGACTTTTCTAAATACTGGTTGTACACCTGAGTTCTGTCACAGCCACATGGGAAATTATTATACATGCACTATATACCTGCTTATATTCGGTTCAGTCATTCCACTGTACACATGAAGTCTGGGAACATGGATAATGTGTACAGTCCCATTCCCCACCTCTGCTAGCATTCCCTTTTCCTGACTCTATAACAGGGACACTGATAGACTAAGCCATGATGTAGCCAAGGGGGGAAGGGGTCCGTGAGGTCCAGACCCCCCCCTTCTGTTAAGTAATGTTAAAAATAATATCAACCAAACCGTATCTAATCACAAAATATATGTTTTCCCCAGTGGATCTAGTTAAAAATGTGTTTATTACTTTAATATCCTGATGTATTTGCAACATGTTTACCCCCACCCACATACCCACCCAAAAATGGTGGCACTTAGTCTGGCGCCTCCCTCCCCCTTTCCCAAAGTCCTGGCTATGTCCCTGGGCTAAGTCAAACCTACATGAGCCAGATTATTTGTCTATGCACACACTATAACCATATGGGATGCTGGGTGAGTCCAGAGATGGAACAGACACATCTGGTGAATGGGAAAGAATGCTGCATCCACTGGTCTCAATCCAGACAACAATGTGCCTGTTTCTGACATACCCCCTATAAGCTGACTGTATGGCACTAATGGTGAAACATTCTACATGATGCACGGCCCCTCTCATATTACCATCAGATGTGTGGCTGGTGCATGAAAGTGGTGAACAGGCACAGAGTGGGAAGGGTGTGTGCACACATTTAATTAGAACTGCATTAAGTGCAGCATTAAATGTTCACAGCCATCTTTCCTCATACTGTACACCTGTAAAGAGAGATAAAGCCTCTGTTATCTCTAGTAGTTCCACAGAAAAAAGACTTTGGGCCTAGCCTAGTGCAGTTTATTGTGAAAGGGAGAGGAAAGCTACATCTCCTGAAAAATCCATTCTCTATACGACAATTAAATACTGTATCTAGAAACCCTGCCCTCTTTTGAACTTGACTTTTGAACTTGACTACCTGACTACCACACCTAAAGACAATAAATGTCCCTTTTGTAGCTGATCAAATAAGGGCCAAGTTCCTAAATCTTTTTTAGTTTTACTGAGTTCTTGGGGTTCCAAAAGTCACTATGACCTGTGGCTCCAGATATGAAAAACATGAAGATATGAAACTCCATATACAGTTGGGGAGTGTCTGGTATGCATGCTAACAATGGCCTTGTGCAGAGACTACAATCAATTGCATTGTGTCCAAACCTAATTTTAGAAGAACTGAATATGCAACATGTACCATCATAACTCACCCCATATGTACCACAGGATCCTTCATAACTCACCCCATATGTACCACAGGATCCTACCTACACACACTAACACAATAACATAATAAGTCTTATATTTCATCTACAAGTGTACTTTATCAGATCAAAGGACCCTGCGGGAAAGGTGTTTATTCCTCATAAATGAATTGCAGCAATTTGTTTCCAGCAGTCAGGGAAAGAAATTTAAGTTGTTTCCTCCTTTCTCTGCTGTTATTGCTACCATTTTGCATATTTCATAGGACTGTGGTAAATAATTCTGTCAGTCTATCATTAATTCTATTATGCTATTCAGCCCTATAATTCTGTAACCATAATTAAATTTGTGTAGTGTGCCACTGCCAATTTTTACAAAAATAGGTAATATAAAGGAAGTATTTGCTCTTTTAAAAGGGCAGTCAGAATTTGTCTCAGTCTTTGTTTTTCATTTCTTGGCTTCACTGAACAGTTTTTACAAGCTTTCTTTCTGTCATTTTTTTGCACATTCAATGCACACACTGAGGAAAGAGAAGCACTGCAGCAGCATACTCTCCACCCTTGGCAACCTGCATTCATTACCACAACTGTAGACACATTGCCAAGATAGGTTCACCTTAGGGTCATCAAAGGTCAAAAAGGACTTAAAGGCACACAGGAACAACACCAACAACGCAGAGGACCTTCAAATGTATGAAGAGGACCCTCCATGAATGCCCATTCTGATGCCATGCATGGGAAGGAATTTGCCACAGTGATTCTTGCTCCACTAGTGTCTGCATAAAGAATGGCAGAAAATGTCCATATGATACCAGATGGGCAAGTAATTCACTTGAAATTTTAGAAAGTGTAGTTGCACTTATGAATTATGTGAGGGAAAACTCCTATAGGTTCATAGTTGCTATCTGTTTGGAAAAAACATATACCGGTAACTTAATCTATCTGAAATTCTTTTCTGTCCACTTTAACAGACCTCCTGTCATTTGTGTGATTTCAAGTATAACTTTGTATAAATTGCTTTTCTTTCAAAGTAACCAAAATATTTTTGATGTTGCTTACAGAATTTAAACTGCATCACAGCACCTCAGATGTGCCATCCCAAACCTGTACAGAACACATGAAAAATGCATTTGTCAAAACCTGGCCTGACCATGTTTAGCTTCCAAAATCAAATCTGATCTAGTGCCTTCAGGCTATTTAGGCCTATAAATGTGGACACTGAGTATCAACAATAGCATCCTTAAGTCACATATGGGTAAGTAGCAGTATTAAAAATGTAACACAATTCTCTTTGAAATACCCAGCAGAACAAATTAGCAAAAATACTGTGGCTTAACTATAACTTTGATGCAATGAAATAATGGCAAGAATTTTTACAAAAAGTTATTGTAAGGACTGGTGGATTGGCAGATCAAGAAAAATGCACAGAAAATGAAAATAAATGTTGCTACAAGGTGGTATTCCTCTCCCTTTATTTTTAGTTTTCTTTGGACGTTAACAGCACAATTTCTCTGTATGCATACACAGAGGTAAGTGTTCGGTGAAACACAGCTAAGCTAAGCATACATAGAATTGGATTGTTAATGTCTTTTTTAAAGTTTCCATACAAGGACAATAATACTTAGGATTTATACAGTACATATCAAGTGTTAAAAGTGCTTCAGACATGCACATTATCTGAATAATCCTTAGAGTGGCTTTCTAAGGTAAGGCCGTTATTATTACCACCATAATGCAGATACAGGACAGTAGCTGAACACAGAAACCTAAAATTATGCATGGTTAAAAAAAATGGATTCCTGTTGCTTTTTAATCCCATAGTCATAATACTGGAACAGAGGCTCATCTGACAAAGCTGATCAGTAGTAGATTCAGGACAGATAAAAGTTAGAATTTCTATACCAACACACCAATTTATGGAATGTGCTGCCACAAGATATGATGGCTCGCAGCTTAGATAGCTTTAAAATTCATGAAGTCTATTGATGTAGTGCTTCAAATATAAGAGCAGCCAGTCCCCTTACATTTTGTGATGGCCCCCTTACCTACTGAAAGTTAAAGGGTGGCCACAGTTTGACTAAATTTTGGGGGAGGGGATAGGGCGTTAGGAGGCTGAACCTAAGAATTTCATCAAGGGTCCCCAACATCCCACATTTCATAATTCAAGCATGATATCATAGAATCATAGAATCATAGAATCATAGAGTTGGAAGAGACTGCAAGGGCCATCCAGTCCAACCCCCTGCCATGCAGGAAATCCAGATCAAAGCATCCCTGACAGATGGCCATCCAGTCTCTGTTTGAAGTACTATTAGTTGTGAATTATTTTGACAGACAATAGACACTGAAAGCCATTTGCTCCTTCAAATCCTGCTTTTAAGCTTTGAAAAAACATCAGGTTGGTCACCAGGGGTGTAGTAATAGGCTATGTGTGAAATGGGGGCATTGCTCTCCCAAATAACAATTCTCCAACATTAGCTACATCTCTGTTGGTAACTGTAGGAGGTAGGGTGTTGGCTTGGATGGACACTGATTTGATCCAACAGAACAGAAGCCTGACTAAGGATACTTGCAGTACAATTCTATATTTGCTGACTCAAAAAATAAATCCCTCTGATTTTAGTGGGATGCATAGAGTTACAAATCTAACATGTTTAAAATCTTAACTGGGGATGTTATAGCCATAGACAAGCCTAAGCAGAAGATATCAAAAAGGAGAGGAAGACAAATCTGATGGAGAAAGAATAATTGATCTCACTAAAAATATTATCCCAAGTCATAGTGTATAGCTAAAAAGACCCCAGGACTATACTATTTTGTATTAACGCATGCCCTATCAAAAAATCATAAAACAACAAGGTACAGGAGATAACAATAGTCTATGGACACATCCAGACTAAAAAGTCCCAGATTCTTGTTAAAATCAAGGGACATGGTGGTTCAACAGTTAAGACACTGACTCTGATAACCGCAAGGTGGGCAGATCAGCAAATTCAAGGCCCAAGCCCCGCATGACAGAGTGACCTCCCATCACTAGTCCCAGCTTCTGCCAACCTAGCAGTTCGAAAGCATGTAAAAGTGCAAGTAGATAAATAGGTACCAGTTCGGTGGGAAGGTAACAGCGTTCTATGCAGTCATAACCACATAACCAGGATGTCATATTTGACAACACTTTGGCTTAATAACAGAAATGAGCACAACCCCCTACAATTGGACACGACTAGACAAACATGTTGAAGGGGAAACCCTTAACTTTTTTTTCATTAAAAAAAAAAACAAGCTAGGGAGTATATGTGGTTATACTGAGAGCTGTCAGAAAATATCCTGGAATTAACAAAATGTGGATGGATCTCCAAACTAAAATTGAAATGGATAAAATCTGGAACTTTCTGGTCTTTTCAATCAATCTGGATGCACCCTATGTTATGAAAAAGCAGATTTATTTACTGTTAATTCAAAATATCTGAAATGGGCTTAACTTGCTCCCTTTTTCTCCATATTTATATTGTTTATTCTTTTTTATCCCTGCTTAAAAATACTTTCAACACATTCATTATCTCATTCAACATGGACAGAGAATCAAAATAGTATGTTGAGAAAAAGGTAATGATGATAGGCAGCATAATGTAGTGGTTTGACCATTGGACTACAGCTCTGGAGTCCAGGTTTTGAATCCCCACTGAGCCATGGAAACCCACTAGGTTTCCTTACACAAGCCACACTCTCTCAGCCTCAGAGGAAGGCCCTCCGTTCTGGTAGTCAAGGTCTGCTGTCCCAGCCCAGGATTTCCTCTGCCCCATCTCGGATTCGCCCCTATTCACTCGCTGCCCCTCACTCCTGGAACCTTCTTCCCCCGCGACCAAGAGCCATCACTTCTTTAACCAGCTTCAAAACGGAGCTGAAGACCATCCTGTTCAGAGAAGCGTTCCCAGGCATTGCATAATTGTCACATACTATTTGATGTTCTTTTGATGCCTGTTTTATTGAATCATTTCCTGTATTGCTATGTATTTTATATGTATTATCCTACTAGAGAGGCAGGCTAGCTCCAACAGGCCTCCCTGGAAGATGATTAACCATCCATTAAGAAGCCAAGCCCTCCCTCCAGTCCATCTCCCCTGATCCAGGCCTCAGAGGTAGAGAAGAACTGCTGGCCCTCATCCCCTTCCCCACCACCACTCCCTTCTCCTTTTGTGTCATGTCTTTTTAGATTGTAAGCCTGAGGGCAGGGAACCGTCCAATTAAAAAGATTGTATGTACAGCGCTGTGTAAATTTACAGCGCTTTATAAATAAAGGATAATAATAATAATAATAATAATAATAATAATAATAATAATAATAATAGCAGCAAACTCCCTTTGAACAAATCTTACCAAAAAAAGCCATGAAAATTCAGCCTTAAGATCACCATAAGTCACAAAGGATTGAAGGCACACATTACCAATGGATCAGAGCCTTGTGTTAGCATTCTCTACACCCCTGTGCTGAATATGGGGTTTCATATTTTGATATCTAGAGCCAGACATGTTTTTGAGGTCATGATAAACTTTGGAACACTAGGAAGTTTCCCATGGGAAAGGCACACTAACCCAAAGATATGTGGAGGATCTAGATAACATTAAATAAAGAATAAGTACATTTGCTGATCGTTCCATCCTTCGCCAGGCTTTCTGCATATCCTCTCACAGTAGGGACTGAGCAAATCCCATCACAAAATAGCTAAAGACCATATTTCCTTTTCAACCTGGGTTGTGCCCCTATTCACCTTTCCTACCCAGCCATCCAAAGGCTGTCTTAAATCCAATTCATGTTTTGTTACTCTGAAGTTAAAGCCGTCGGTTGTTCCAGAATGCCAATGTTGATTCTCTGGGAGGACCTTCAGGTCTTTGTTACACTGCAGGATATCACCAAGTTCTCCTTGAGGCTAGAAATCAGATGTAATTATCAGCCCTAGCTCTAGACTCATGTGTGTACAGAGGGCATCTCTCATTCACTGTGTCTCCATCTGAGCCCTGATCCATCATCCATGGTACCCCCACCTCAGGACTGGTAACTATCACCCCCTCTAACTTCCAACTTCTCGCTATCCAACTTTTCACATCTTTTGTTCTGTTAGTGCTGCATGGTTCTTGCAATGGAACTATATGTTTGCATGCACCTTTGCACATTTCTAAATAAATCTCTTTTATTCATTAATACCAGAGTCTTTCTGCAGTTAGTACTGTCCTACACAGGTATAAAAAGATCCTTAAAATTACCCAACCTCTCACAGGCCTCCTGCTGAGCTAATGAACTCTCCCCAGACACTAAGGGGACACTGTCACTGTTGGTGGAGGCCCCAAGTCCCCCAGCCTTTTTGGGTGACACTAGCATATACAGGGCAAGGTGAGGAGGCAGTCAATGAGGTAACAAATATTTCAAGAAATCTTTAATTCCATGGAACAATGAAGCCTGCTGAACAGAATTCCAAGCATTTACATTTCCACTTGTTCTTTCCCACCGCTTCTGCCAACCTTTTTCAGCAGACTTCCCAGTTGTCCAAATGAAGCTGTCTGTCAGTTCTACCAGCAGGTGCTGTCAGTTCCACCTCCACTTTAAAGCCGTTATTACATGAGATTAAGAAAACAAGCTTCCCTGGGTATAAACCTGGCATATAATAATAAACAAGTTCACCCTGGATTAACCAGATAAGTGTGGGTGGCTTCAGTTGAAACAGCAATTCAGTTTGTCATCCATTTACTGTCACAGAAATTACTGGCACTAACACTTTCCACTGAGTCTTGGGGAAAGTAGCCAGAGAGTTCTGTAAAAGAAGTCTCAGTAAACAAAGTACTGAGTGAATGAGAATTAATTGTCTCATTTTCGGTAAAACTCCTTTTCCCTTGTAGCACAACATCTGATATAGGTGACCATGGGTCATTTTTTCCACACTTATTTTCAGTTTATTTACCATAAACCAGGAAACTGGATTAATACAGCACAAGGCACAAACAGGAACATAAAATATGCCAAATACTGTAAATTATATTTTAATAAATATATTAAGTTAAGACTAAGTGCATATCTGATTACATTAGTAAGGACTTTATCGCACCTGCTTTTTTCTCTGTTTCAGGTACGGAAAGAGGATGCTCATGTGCGTGCGCAACCTGCAAAAAACGCATTTTATCGCATACGAAAACGTCCTCCAAAAAGCACCATTCTGTCCCCCGGCATCCAGCCATCCCTGTCCAGTGCTGAGGCACGTGAAATCTCCTGGTCGGAAGTCTTCCAACCGAGTAAAATGGCACTCGTCAGCACCATGTAGACATTTTGCTGGCTGAGACAGATAAGATGGTAATTACATTATTGTGTCATCTGTGTAATTGTCAAATGACATACAATTGTTCAAATTCATACTGCATCTTATTCTAATAATTTTCTAGCCTTCCTTCCAGACAGAACTAGCTATTTTGTAGTCTTTTTAAAACAGCAGCATGACATTCAATATAAATATTTTTATTAAGGTTTGTATCAATGAGATACCTCAGTAACCCATCAACCCCAGCCCACTCATAAATGAAAGGCCAGGAATTCATTTGAAAAGTTGATAAGCAACCAGACAGTGCAAGAGATTTGTTTATTTATTAATAAAAAATGAAAAGACTGAATTTAAAAGAAGATGAACAAGAAAAAATTGGGGGCAGAGGGTATTTAGATCTTAACCTGTTCTGGCAAGTAATGGCCAGTCACAACTGTATCCAAATATTTAACAAGACACTGGTTAACAAGAATCCATCAGCAAAAATGTTCTAGAAATGTAGGGATTAATAGATGTCTGTGGCCCAATATCATTGTAATTAGTACCGAAGGATTAGATCCAGATAAAATCCAGATTAAAGATGCAATTCCAAACTCTTTTACAATGGTGTAAACATACATAGGGTTACAGGGAGATCTAGCTCAATTTTATTTAAGCAGAATTTAACCTCAGTTATTTATGTGGTAATCGTGGGTGCAACTACACTGTAGAAATAATGCAGTTTGATACCACTATAACTGCCATAGCTACAGAATCCTAGGGTTTGCAGTTTTGTGAGGCACCAGCAGAGGAGGCTAAAGACCTTGTAAAACTACTTTGGCCCCATTCATACTGGCCTAAAAGACGTGGAGGGAACTGGGCTGATCCGGATGCCCCTCCCCCGAATCGCTCTGTTAGCAAGTGCCCACTACAAATTTGAAATCGAATGCATTTTGACAGAAATCGAATGCATTCTGTCTGCCGGCGAGGTGGCCGCTGTCAATCAAGCGATTGTCATGGTGACGTTTTGCAGGGCATCGGAAAGTGTCCTCCCCCTCCTCTCTTTTTTTAAAGAGCCAGGCACAGGATTAATTTTTTTATAAACCTGTGGGCATTTGGGTCAGATCTGCCCCGTCCCAGGCAAAGGATGGAATTGTCATGCATTTTTTTATGCTTTTAAAAGCAACATTTGTAGCTTTCCCTTTGCTCCAAAAAATTGTTTAAAAATGTAACACTGATTGTAAGTGAGGTCTTTTGCAACATTGTAGCTTCCCCCTCTGCTGAACTGACCCCTTTCCTCCTGCTTACACTTTGCCATTGCCTTCCACTGAGGCTGAGAGAGAGTGACCTCATGGAATCAATTGGGAATAAATGGGAAATGCAGCGCATTAATAATAATAATAATAATAATAATAATAATAATAATAATAATAATAATCCAGGAGCAAGAGGAAATAGCAAGCACACAGACATGTCACCCCCCAAAAAATGCGCATAAATGGTCAAAAAATGTGCATAAATGCTTCTGCTGCATCCATTTCCCTACATCCCCCAGCCTTGGCAATCCTCCTCTTCCTCTTCCTCCCTCCTCCTCCATCACTTTCTCCATCTCCCCCCCCCCCCCCCCAGCCCTATGCAGCCCAGCCTCCCCTTTTGCCACCTGTCACCCTTAGCATCCACCCTTTGGGCTCTTTCCTCCTCTCTCTCCCCTCCGATGAGGGGCGGGAATGCTCTAACCCATGGAATCAATTGGGAATAAAGGGGAAATGCAGTGCAGGCATTCTGACTGTAGCATCCGCATATAACAGTAATAATAACAATAACAATAACAATAATAATAATAAATAATCCAGGAGCAAGAGGAAATAAAGCACAAGCAAGCACACAGACATGTCACCCCCCCAAAAATGCGCATAAATGGTCAAAAGAGGCTGCTTGAAAAGGGGGGGGTGTTGCTTTGATTGGGGGTTGGACTGGATGTCCCTTGGGGATCCCTTCCAGCCTTGGGATCATGAGGGAGAAAAGCAATGGGGAGGCTGCGGGAGCGGGAAGTAGACCACCCCCCCTTTTCCCTCTGACACACACACACACACACACACAGAGAGAGAGAGAGGAATCTCTCTCCCTGCTTCAGCTGCTGGAGGCCTGCTGCTGCCTGGCCAGCGACCCTCCTCCTCCTCCTCCCGCCATCCCCTGGCTGCCAGGCTGGCTCTCAGGGGAGCCCCTCTCTGGGTGCCAGGCTCCAGGCTGGAAACGGCTGCCTCCGTGGGCATGCAATGTGCCCTCCTGGGGTTGGCCAAGTCCCCCAGCAAGAGAGGCGGCCTTGAATGGCCCCGGAGGGAGCAGGGGCCAGCAGGAGAGCAAGAGGAGGAGGAAGAGGAGGAGGAGGAGGAGGAGGAGGAGGAGAGCATCCCCTTCCTCCCGGCACCAGGAGCCCTGCCTGCTCCTTGCCCAGCAGCAGCCCTTCTTCTCAGGGCTCTTTCCTCCTCCCCCTCCCCTCCGATGAGGGGAGGAAATGCCTTGCCCTTTGCCCACCCTCTGACCTAAATCCCTCCCTCAATTTGCCTCGATCGTGATCGAGGCAAAGTTCTCATTCCCAGGACCCGGGGTTTTTAAAAAGAAACGGTATTTGCGCCGATTTCAAAAGACCCGCGCTAGGGGCCATTTAACACGGAACGGGTGTGCAAGCCCCGGATTCGCTTGTGTGAGATTCGGGGTGAGTAGGAACTTCACGTGATTGAATCGGTTTCAGAACCGATTTTTTTTGTAATGTGAATGGGCCCTACATATCCCAGGGTTTCATAGGATGGAGCTACAACATTTAAAGTAATGTCAAACGGCATTATTTCTACAGTATAGATGCAGCCCATGTGTACTTATTTACACATATCTTTTACTAGTTGACCAAAAGATATGTTGCCAAGCAACATCAGTAGTCAAGACAACAAAAGTTATTAATAATAAAGAATGCACAAACTGAAAGAGGCTAGGGCAGTTTACTTTTGCCTGAGCCTACTGGGAGTGACAAGATCTCCTCTCTTCTCACTCCTGAGTTAACAGAGTACAAACTACTTTTGCATTTTGCACACATTTTCAGCTAAATTAAGGACAAAGGGGGACATGGAAGGAGGAGAGAAAACAGAGATAATTTTAAATTGCTGGAAAAAATGGGATAAGAGAAAGTTGATTGGGAAACTGCAAAACTGGAACAATTGGAGGGTATGTTTACCTGGGAGTAAGTCCTATTGAACTCAGGATGTTAGTCTGGGTGCATATCAAAATGTATTGCATTTTTTTCCAATACTGAAAGTGGACAAGAACAGATAAATTATTTAACCTGACTTCATCCAGAACAAGCATTCAGGGGAACATCATAAACAATTCCACTTTCAGCACTTAAAAAACACTGTAGAAGTTTCATAGTGGAAAAATAGGTAAACCTCCGTAAGAGCCTACCTGGATATTGAGATGATAATGGTGATGATGCATGTCCAAAGGAGGGCGACTAAAATGGTGAAGGGTCTGAAAACCATGCCCTATGAGGAATGACTTAGGGAGCTGGGGATTTTTAGCCTGGAGAAGAGAAGGTTAAGAGGTGATATGATAGCCCTGTTTAAATACTTGAAGGGATGTCATATTGAGGAGATGCTAATTTGTTTTCTGCTGTTCCAGAACCACTAGGACTCAGAGCAATGGATGCAAGCTCCAGAAAAAGAGATTCCACCTCAACATTAGGAGGAACTTCCTGACAGTAAGGGCTATTTAGAGGAACACACTCCCTCGAAGTGTAGTGGAGTCTCCTTCCTTAAAGGTCTTTAAACAGAGGATGGATGGCCATCTGTCCGGGATGCTTTGATTGTGAATTCCTGAATATCAGGGAGTTGGACTGGATGGCCTTGCGGTCTCTTCCAACTCTATGATTCTATGATGATGATGATGATAATGATGACGATGATGATATTTATTTGTATCCCACACTTTTCCCAGAACTGGGACTCAGAGCGGCTTCACAATATTAAAAAAAAATACAATTAAAACATAGAAAAGTGATACATTACGACTGAATTAAATTGTTACAATATTAAAATAGATTACTTATTTAAAAAATAAAAATACAGTTTAAAAGGTTTAAAAAATTAAAACACTTAATCTCTCAGCCCCACTTCTTTCACAGGCACTTGTGTCTGCTGGGATGTGAGAGGTAGTGTTTTTCTGTGGCTGCTGCATGGCTCTAGCTTTCCTAGGAAGTCAATATTGGCTCCTCCTCGTTGTCCTTTCAGGACGGCATGCAAATATGTTTTTAGTCTGATAGGTGTTCTGGAATAGTTGGCTTCTAAAAGTGTGCTGTGCTCCTTTTTAACTATATTCTTTTTTACTTTTAAGGGATGCTTTATATTTTAAAATGGCATAAATAGCTTAATTACATTTTTAAAATAATATTTTGTTCATTTTCATCTATATTGTATTTGTTTTAATTCTGTAAGATGCCTTGTGTCCTAGTTCTGGGGGGGGGGGTAGAATATTAAATAAACAGCTTAATGAGTATATACCTATAATTAATTTTCATTACCGGTAGTTGTTTTGCCAGCACCAGTGCTCCTGTAATAATGTATGGATATATGCTACTATGTGAAATACTTTGTCTGGAACTGCATAACGTTTTGCTGAGAATTTGGAAGGGTTATTTTGTCAACAGCTCCCAGCATCCCCATCCAGCACAGCTAGATTCAAGGAGCTTGGTTCAAATAGTTCAAAAATAGTTCTTTAAAACTCTGTCTTTTTTTTTTTTCTTTCTTTTTTGCGTTCATGGGAAATCCTCTCCCAGGAATGATAGGAGCCCTGGTGGCGCAGTGGTTAAATACCTGTACTGCAGCCATTCACTCAAAACCACAAGGTTGCGAGTTCAAGACCAGCTAAAGGGCCCAAGCTCGACTCAGGCTTGCATCCTTCTGAGGTCGCTAAAATGAGTATCCAGACTGTTGGGGGCAAATTAGCTTACTTGCTGTTCACCGCTATGATCTTTGGAATAGCGGTATATAAATAAAACAAATTATTATTATTATTATTATT
This sequence comes from Sceloporus undulatus, assembly GCF_019175285.1. Classification (NCBI taxonomy): domain Eukaryota; kingdom Metazoa; phylum Chordata; class Lepidosauria; order Squamata; family Phrynosomatidae; genus Sceloporus; species Sceloporus undulatus. The sequence continues at coordinate 47,268,445 of NC_056524.1, read as the reverse complement.
ATTCCAAGATGCAAAGGAGGGAGGCACATTTCCATGGCGATTCAGGAAGCATGCCTGGCGTTCAGACACAGGCTCTTTCCCCACCTTTTAGGGTCGTTTGGAGGACGTTTTAGCAGTGCTGGAGCCAGGTGTGAAAATCTGCAGTGTCAAACTTGAACTGGGATGGTGCTGGTCCATAAAGTACAATGGGCAACCTAGTACCAGTCACTGTTAGCTTTACATGGTTGTTGTGAAGGTAAATTGGGGAAATAAGAGCTATGTATGCTCTCAGGAATCCACAGGAAGTAAGGGAGATAGCTGTAGTAATTAATAAGTATAGTGTGCCCATGTTATACGCAGATTTCAGCTTACACTGAAAGCTGCACACCATGCTGCACCGCAGGCACAAGCCCAGATATTGTTGAATTCCAGTTTCTACTATCTCTAGCCAGCCTAACCAATGGCAAGGTATGATAGGAGCAGCAATTCATTGACATTTGGAAGGCTCAAAATCCCTTCCCTTTGCTATAAACATTCATCCTCCAGCTTAAGCCTTTGTACAGGCTAACATGGAGCACCCTCATATGGTGGCATTGCTTATGTAACCAATGTAGAACCTTATCACACAAGGCCAGTAAACAGCAGGATAACAGGATAACAGCTTGATCAATTCCCTCTCCTGCAGAGTGTTGGTGCTGTTCCATCAGTATAGCATAAGAAACCATTGTAAAAGCAGTTCTATTTACTTACAGAAATAATCCAATACTGATCTCTTTAAATGCTTCTGTCATGTATGATTTCCAGTGCAAAAGTTCAATAGCACTTCTCTGCTGATTTTAACAGGTCAGTGGGCTTGGCAGTGGCACTAAAGGGAGCACAGTGCCCACAGCATAAACACACACACATATTGGCACCGGGATTATGGCAGCTGCAAAGTGTGTGGGAGATCAGACGTATTTTACCCCCTGGGGCTTAAAAGTGCCACACTTTCTCTCTCTCTTTCCTTCTCCTTCACTCTTTTAATAACCTAACACTTTGATGGACAGGAAAATACAATGGGAGGAAGGAGAAGAAACAAGTTATTTTACGTGTCTCTTCAGAGGGACTGTGAGCATAGACGGCCACCCAGGACTTTGAGAACCACTCAAGGAATGTCACTTTGGCTCAGCTGCCTTTTTATTGTCATTTAGGGTGACTCCTTGCCACAGCTCCCCCTTTCCAGAAAGGCAACAGCAGTCCCACTGGCCATGAAGCCCTGGCGTGGTTCCTCCTTCAGAAGGGAGCAGGACCCACCTAGGAGTTGTAGTACTCCCCCTGCTTCCCCTCCATGCATCAGGCAGGCAGGCACCTGGTCCTCATGTTTTTGTGAAGCAACAAAAACGTTCAGCAGACAAGTGGAGAGGAATAGTGTGTAGTTTTTATCTGTGTGTCAGTTGGTAATGTAGGAGACCAATTTGTGGATCAAAAATGGATAGATCTGAGTGTACTTGAAACTGGGGTCGGGAGGCTTTTTAAAAAGAATTTAGGGTCAAAACCCCTCCCTCCACTGCATACAAGCTACCTGGGTATCCAGCAGAAAGTACATGCTAGCCTGTAGCAGCCAAAACACCAAATGTAACACAGAATCATAGAAGAGACTACCCAGTCCAATCCCCTAAAAGCACCCCCGAAAGATGGCAATCCAGCCTCTGTTTAAAACCCTCTAAAGAAAGAGACTCCACCACTCTCTGAAGGAGTGTGTTCCTCTTACCATCAGGAAGTTCTTCTGGGTGGAATCTCTTTTCTTGTAGTTTGAATCTATTACTCCATATTCTAGTCTCGGGAGCAACATAAAACAAGCTTGCTCCATCTTCAAGATGATAGCCCTTGGCTAACATTTCTGTAGGACACACAGCTTCTGGTAGGCAGATTAATTGCCCCAGCAATGGCAAATCCCTCCAGGGACAAAGGTGGACTGTCCCTATACCAATGCAAAAGAATCATAATGGAGGGGAAATTAGGTTAATCTGAAGAATGTTAAGGCAGGGAGGAATGTGTCCATTGAAACATCGATCAGAACCTCCATGAAGTCTCACAGGTCCCCTTGTGTATGTTCTATTATATGGGATTTCTTCTCGCTGGAAGGAATAATGGGTCACAGTAGGGAAAGACAAACATGAATCTGGCAAGACTGATTAGGCTTTTTACTAGAATGCCAAGATTCACTAACTGCACTCTGGTGCAAAGACATTCACTTAAAATATTGTGTCCAGAGGTCCTTGACAGTAATTTATTACAATTTAGTTAAAATCACACAAATGGTCCACATTAAAACAGAATTAAACTAGTAACCATAATAAAATAATTCAAAACATATGCTTTAAAAGTTGTAAAAGCAGTACAATTTAAAAACCAATCAGCACCTCATAAACGCCCTTCATTAAAAACCTTCCGTTCTAAAATCCTGACCAAAAAAAGTATTTGCCTGTTGACAGAAGGGCAGCAAAGAGGGGCCATTCTAACCTCCCTAGGAAGAGAGTTTCAGAGCCTAAGGGCACCAAAGCAAAAGGCCTTATCTCACATTTCCACCAACCATACTTGTGACAGTAGTACAGCATTCTATCCATACTAACAGTATAGTTTAGAATGGAAGAGAGCCATTTTATTACTGCTATTCGAAGCAATCTGGAAGTCAAAATAATTGGCAATCTACTTGAATCGCTTTCTTTTTACCCTTATTGACCTCAATTTTAGGTGCATGTGGATTTTTCAGTAAATCTCAAATATTTCTGCCTGCTCTTGTTTATGGACAAGCGAGGCACAGCATCTACACATACCCACATGCACAAAGAAAACCACTAGTTTCTGTTTTGGTAGTTTTGGTAGGTATTTGATAAGCAATGTAGAATATTCCTTAAATGTTTTCTAGGGTTTTTTGTTTGTTTTTTAAATATTTTTTTAATGAAATGAAAGTAGGTATCACACAATTAACTCTCATCCAACAGAATGTGACATTTAATCCACAAGTTTTGTTATAGAATCCAACAGAAAATAGACCTGCAACGTAGTTCTGTGGCATTCGTTGTCCCCTACAATGTTGTAAATACCCCAGATTTCATCCACATGCCATACAGAGGTTTTTTTTATATATAACAACAAACTGGGACCAAAACCTATGTCTGAACATGCTTTGCCGCTGAGATTTTTATTTTTATGTTGCCCACCAATGCTCAATGTTGTCAAATGGTTCTCTGCTGTTTTTCAGTGAGCGCTGTTTCAGAGGAGCAGAAGTGATGTGCTTTGCTTGTCAGTAGGTTGGCCTCATTTGGGGAAAAGCAACATTTCTTTCATTGGAGGAATTCTGGAACTCTTTGGCTATTTTAAAATCTAACCACCGTTCCATCATAAACCTCAGTTCATTGGAATTTTCACTGGAGTCAGAAGATATTCCACGACTCACAAAGTATAGGTTTGTGGTTGGTTTAAAAAATATATATATCCTGATACATATAGGCTTTTGTTTTTTTTAAAATATTACTTTGACTTGAAATCTGTGATGAATTTTCAAGTACAAACTTGTTTTCAAATTGATAAGGTGGCTTGGAGGAGAGGGTTGATCAAAATGATTCCCAAAATACCCTGAACTGTTTCTTTTTCCTTCTCTACATGATCCTAGCTTGTCAAGGATCACATACAGAATGTCATTGCTGTCATAGTTTCACATAAGCAGGCAGATTTGTTTTCATGCTAGTGTCAATGAGAGCACAACTTGCCCTTCAATCTAAACAGGGATGGGGTAGCTATCCACCTGCTTGTGGAACAAGTCTGTACTGTTTTTCATGTACTGATATGGATAACAGAACAGTCATTCCCAGCTGAGGCAACTGTGCTATGTTGGCAAAGTAAGCAGGCTCAATCCAGTTGCTTTAGCAAAGGAGACCCTTCTCAAGTATTTGGGGGAGGCAGAAGTGCAACGTATCACCAGAATTGGCTCTTAATTTGGTCCCGCTGCACATTAATTAAAAACATGAACATACTTTCTTCCATAAGATCTAATAAATTTTCAGGGTACAGGAATGAGATCACACAAAAGCCAGAAGAAGCTCCTTTTTCTATTTTTATTAGTGTTCCAGCTTTCAAGCTATTATTTACATACACTTAGACACATAGTTTGAAAACCAGCTGGTTTTTTTTAAAAAAGATTTCACAAAACTCAGAACTTTGATGCATTTGATTAGTGCATTTTTTTTTTAAAAAAAAGGTTCAAAGTTGTTTGTGAGTATGTATCTGTCTTCACACAGATTTTCTAGCACAACAGCATTACATGAAGGTGGCAAAGACAGGCACACACATATGTAAAAGCTTCTCTTCAAAGTGGGGAAACAAGTCATAGTGAGGTGTTGGTGGTAACAATTATGAGCATGGTGTTGTTTATTAGCTTTGGACTTGCCAACATAAGCCACAGACAGCAATGATAACACAGGGATTTTATGAGGATTGTTAAACACAGTTGTCAAGGGCTGGCCAGGGGTATAACTGCCTTGAATCCTACAGTATACTGGGGGAAAGGCAGGATATAAATCCCATTAATTAATAACTATGAAGTTAAGGCTTTCATGACCAGCATCCATAGTTTTTTGTGAGTTTTTCGGGCTATGTGGCCATGTTCTACTCAACTCTCTTCCATGCCAGCATTCTCTGAAGATGCCAGCCACAGTTGCAGGTGAACCATCAGGAATAAACACTTCTAGAACATGGCCACATAGCCCAAAAAACCCACAATAAATAAATAAATATCTACCGGGGGGAGGATGCGGTCATTCCTTCCAGTAGGAATTTCCAAATTCCCATTACATTTTCTTTAAGTCACCAAAATGCTAGCGTCCTTTTTGACATCCAAAGTGAAGGGCCAGGCAAAGTTGCCAAGGGAATGCAAACGCACCAAACGTAAGAGTTATATGTTTGCCAGTCTGATTCTGGGCACAATTCAAAGTGCTGATTATAACGTACAAAACCCTATACAGCTTAGGTCCAGTGTCTCTGACAGACTCACTATATGAGCTTGCCAAAGCCCTGAGATCCACAAGAGAGGCTCTTCTCTCAGTCCCAACACCTTCATAGGTATGGTTGGTTGGAACACAAGAAAAGGCTGACTCAATGACTGACCCTAGACTCTGCTATTCCCTCTCTTGGGGAGTGAGCATGGCCCCTTCCTTGCTCTCCTTCCATTGAAAAGCAAAGACTTTTTCTTTTTATTCAGGCAGATTTTTAGCCTAAAGGTTTTTAACAAAAGGGTTATTTTTAAATTGTTTAACTTTTTGTATGTTTTTAATATGTTGAATAGTTTAATTTGGTTTTAATATTGACTTTGTGTATGTTTTAACTGTAATCGTTTTAATATGTAAGCTGCTACTTGGAAGAAAGATAGGATATAAAATTAGAAGGAGGAGGAGGAGGAAACTATTTTCAATGTCATACTCTTTGCAATGATAGCAATTTGATGTCTGCAGGAAAATTTCACTGGGTATCAGAATTCTTACTTGGGAGCACAATTCACTCATTACTTTTTCTGTAGGTAAACCCATAGGGAATAAGAGTGCAGTGCAACAGTAAACACCACATTCAGAAACACAGAGAAAGTATACCAAAGACAAGGCAAATCAAATTATTCTGGCCCCCTGGAAAATAAAATCACATAAAGGCCTCTCCCCATTTTTGGCCATAAAAATAAACTAAAAATATTAAAACACCAAAATTTTGTTGTCTTTTCATGATATCCCAAACCTAATGGTAGGTCTGAGACACTACTATTTCTTCTTTTTGATATACAGAACTTTGCTAGTATCAACTTTAGGGAGGCCTACAAAGAAAACAAACTCTGGATTCTTGGTCTGAGAAAGTCAATCATAAAACCATTCATTAAACCTACTAAAGATATGAGATACTTATAGATCCATTATACCACTTAAACAAAATGTAAAGCTACTTTTTTTTTACTACATTGTTCTACTTTTTCTCTGTCTCCCCATCAGTAGAATTGGCATCATCCGATGTGGTAATTTTTAAAATATTAATTTTACTCATAAATCATAATTCTCATATATCACTAAAGGTAATGGGCATAGTTGTGACATAAACAACTAGTAAAATTATAATTAAAGTATCATACACATGGCCTGCAGCTGCATTGCACAGCCTTTTTATATTTTAGTAAAACTATTAAAATGTGAAGACTGAATTAAAGTCTTTTCGTTCTTACACTGGATTAATATTATCTTTCCACATGCAGATACAGAACCACATGAAGGGAGCACCTCACAGGGCTCAGATTCCTGCTTTGTTTTTATTTGGCACATGCACATTTGTGTGTTTCTGCTCCTCCTGTACTTGATCACATTCCCAGAGACTCTACCTTTTTGGCTTAATTTAAGAAAATGTACAAAGGGGGATCATTGAAAATGTGGGACATAGGGGCCTCCTATTTATCCAGATGGCCCTGGCAACCTCTCTCTGTGCACACACTGAAGGAAAGGCAGAAATATGGACCCATTAAACCCTTTGGAGATCCTGCAACATCCACATTAGTACATGTCACTGTGAAAATAATTTCACCATTGTAAAATCATATTATGACTAATATATTTACAGATTAAATTAGATTGTTTTCATAATTTAATAACCCAACTTACCTAGAACCTAGTGGATAAGTTCCATGTCTCTTTTTAGCTCTCTACATACTTAGTAAAACTGTTTGAGATGCATCATAACTTTCTTCTCCAAATGCTGCATCACAATCTATTGAACATTTTTGGTACTCAGTGCATCTGTCAGGCAGCCCGTGGCTGGAAATAGGCCCACCATGGTTGCCCACTACAGATATATCTGTTATAGTTTCAATTGGAGAAAAGTGCCATGGATTTTCAGAAAGATAAACAGTTGGGTCCTGGAACAAACCAAGCCTGAACTTTCCCTGGAAAGTAAATTGAGGCTGTCATACTTTGGCCACATCATGAGAAGGCATGACTTCTTAGAAAAGACACTGATGCTGACAAAAGTAGAGGACAGTAGAAAGAAAGGAAGACCACATGCCACATGAATAGACTCAAATCAGGGAGATCACAGGCCTGAGCCTATAGGACCTGAGCAGAAAGGCATAGTATAGGGAGGCTTGGAGACATCTCATTCACAGAGTTGCCATGAGTTGAGGTTGACTCAAAGGCAGCTAACAACAAAAGTACAATTAGGCAAATATTAAATAAAATATAAAGTAAGTCGCAGGGTACCATGTCGTGCCCCTATAGACATCTCCCAACAGCATATAACTGTTAAAAGCTTTGGTAAGCACATTGGATGCTGGTGGTATTAGACAAGCAGCATTAAAAGGTTGCCCGGTTACATTTATTTTATCATGAAATTCAGCCCAACTTTTCAGTGCTAAAATTAAATTGTATTTTTAATAATGTTAGTTTACTTTATATTTTGTTATTATTGTATACCTTCAAGTCATTCCTGACATATGGCGACCCTATCACAGGGTTTTCTTAGCAAGATTTGTTGAGATTGTAGTTGTCATTGCTTTGGTTTGAGGCTGAAAGAGTGTGACTTGCCCAAGGTCATTGAATGGGATTCCACAGCTAAGCAGGTCTTCCTGAGTCCTAGTCCAGCACTCAAACCACTACATCACACTGGATCTTTTAACTTATATTTTAAATTTACGCTCACAGGGTTGCCAGAGATAAAAATTGACTTGAGGGCAGGTAACAACAATAAACTATCTTGATCATGAAAGCAGAGCAATAAAAACTGAGCCCGTTAGGTGGCATTTAAAATTAGTTTCTAATACTTATATTGAGAAAATAAGAAAAGTATTGTTGTTAATTGCAATCAAGCTGGCTTCAATTTATGGTGAGCCTGTGAATGAGAGAACTCAAAACACAGTGTTATTAACAGACTTGTTCAGATTGCAAATTCAGGGCCATTGCTTCCTAAATGGAGTTAATCCACCTGAGTTGTGGTCTTACTCCTTTCTTACTGCCTTCAAGTTTACCTAGCATTATTGTCTTTTCAAATAAGTCACTTTGTAACATAGTAAATCCAGGATATAATAGTCTTAATTTAGTCATTTTGGATTATCGGAAGAATTCAGGCTCAGTTTGCTCTTGCACTCATTTATTTATCTTTTTGGCAATCTGTGGGATCTGTAGAACTTTCCTCCAGCACCACATTTTAATGAACTGATTCTCTTCCTTTCAGCTTTCTATGCTGGCCTCCTTTCACAACCATCCAGAGAAACTGGAAATACTATGCCATTGATGATTCTGACTTTTGTATTTAATGATATATCTTTACACTTGAGTATCTAATCTAGTTCATTCATAACTGCCCATCCAACTCCAAGCCTTCCTTTAATATCTTGACTACAGTCTCCCTTTTAACTTAAAACTGAGTTGAGCTATAGAAAATATTTAACTATAGTAGTAGCACTTCAACTCCTGTTTGTATTATGCAGAAGGAGGCATCTGTAAACCACTTCTGAATGTCATTTATCATGAAAACCTATGATAAGGAAATAAAGGCATCACTAATATAAACTTAATGATTTGGACACATCATTTTTTAAAAGATTTTGAGAGGCCTAAGGCCTCAAAATACATTCCAGCCCTTCCCACACACAGCTTCAAAACAAATCTATGCTTATTGGGGTTTTTAAAGTTAGGTAATATGTTTACAATTATTTTTATGGCTCATCTTGATTTGAAAACTAACAGCACAATCCTATCCATATTCACTTGGAAGTAGAGATCCAGTTGGGAAAAAGGGACAGATGCTGTCTGAATTTGTGCTATTTACTCAAAAATAAGTTCCATTATGTCCCAGGGGATTTACTCCAATGTTAGTGTAAAGTAACTGGGTTTTTTCCCCCCGTCCCTATAGTATTCTGAAATGAAATGCACATAGACACTTAATCTTCCATTAAGAAGCCAAGCCCTTCCTCCAGTCGATCTGCCTTGGTCCAGGCCTCGGAGGTGGAGAAGAACTGCTGGACCTGATCCCATTCCCCACCACCACTCCCTTCTCCTTTTGTGTCGTGTCTTCTTAGATTGTAAGCCTGAGGGCAGGGAACCGTCTAACTAAAAGATTGTATGTACAGCGTTGTGTAAATTTACAGCGCTTTATAAATAAAAGATAATAATAATAATAATAATAATAATAATAATAATAATAATAATAATAAACGAATTAACATGCTGTGCACACAACACAGACAACATATTTTTGAGAAGAATATATCCATCCCAGGAGCAAGAAATCCTTACACCCCAGTGTGCAATGGCCCTTGCCTATTGAGATCTGAAGTATGACAGCAATTGTTCCCATCAGGAAGACAATTTGGACCACTGCCAACCCAGCCATCTTGGAGGAGGAGGACATTGTCTCTTAATTGCAAGGAAAGTGCAGGAATCAGCAGACAGACATCGGTTCCAGAGATGCTCTTTTACTCCACCTTCATAAGCGCACCAGCCATCTTAAAAGCATGGCTTACAGGTGGGGCTGGCCCAAGACATTTTGCAGCCTGAGGCACAGCAGCAAATAGCACTCGCGTCCATCACAAGCAATACACCATACACTGTACCTAAAGCCGGCCACGTTATTTGGAACAAGGCAGAAGGACCCACAAAAGTTCCTCCTCTCTGGCAAAATAATTAGCACATTCAATGACTAACAATTTGCTGCCATTCCATAATCTCCCAAATCTGCTGCTGCCTGGCCTGACCACATAATGGAAGAGCAAGTTTGTGGGCCAAAGAGGTGGCACCAGCCAATAGAGAGTTCACTTACTATCCTTCATTCCAGTTCTGCTCTCCAATAGCACCCCAATCATCCCTTTTTAAAAGACATTTCAGGGGCTGCAGAGCTTGAACTAATGCATAACCACCTCTTAACTAGGAGAAGACGTAGAAAAACCCTGGCTCACACAGAGGCTCCCCTCCTGGGAGCACAAGAATGTTATATTCAATAAAGACATCTTCTTTCCACCATTTCAAAAGAGAAGACAAGAGTTTTAAAATAGTTCGTATACTATGAAAAGGCACCCTTACCTGTAATTGGGAGCCATGCCTGCAGGATGGCAGCAATAACTATTCCTTTCCACTTCATTTTACTCCACGCAAGGTTACGGGGTGGGGTGGGGTGGGGGAGGCTGGAGGCTACAACTGAGCAGTTAGTGGGACAAGGAAAAGAAAAGGCACCTTCACAGCCTTTGTTCTTCTCACTGCCTCCACAGGAAGTGCAAAGCCCATAAGATCTTTCAGAATCCACCTGCTGGCAATGTGGTTGAAACACACACTCATCCTTTTACTCAGGAAGCTTTCAGAGCTTAGGGGAGATGGTGGGGTTGTGGGTGAGTTCTGTGTTGATGAGAAATGGCTAATAAGCCCATTGTATTGCCTTTTTTATTTTAGTGTGATGATTTAAAGATCCAGCTATTGCCAACCAGCTTATCGGGGAAAGACACCTATTTTAAAATGTTATTTTGTAGAAGTAGCAAGCTTAGCATGGTCTTAGCCACACACTCTGTCTTTATCTGCATCAGTCGGTATGCAGTTTGTCTGATTGGGTTTGTCCTCAGTTTTGTAGTCTACAGTTCTATCTGTCCCCTCCATGTGTGAAGAGCACATGTTACACAGCCTCTCAATATGAGATGGCAATCAAATTTTTAGTATTTGTAAGTAAACTTGTTTCACATGTTTTTTACAAGGAAGACCTAGAGCCTTATTGCATGACAAAAGAAAGCCAAGATGAAGTAGCAGAGAAGCAGGTTTCTCCTTGACTCTTTGCATGCCATCAAATCACTTCTGTTTTCTTCCTGAGGGAGATGATTGTAAAAGCATGCCTTTTGTTGTACTGGAAAAATTCATTTGGCAAAAGGCACACTTTTAAGACCATCTCTCTTGGGAAGAAGAATGGAAGTGCTACGACAGCATGCAGAGAGGCAAGGAGAAAGCCAATTCTTTGTTGATCCATCTCAGCTTTCTTCTGTCATGCAATAAGGCTCTAAGCCTGCTTTATTTCTCTACTAGATCATGTGTGTAATCAGTTGGTGGTGTGGGACTATTGTTGCTCACTATCTGATTGTGAATACAAATTGGCTTGCACGTGAGATACACCACTATCTTTGACGTTACCCAACACTGCAGAGGGTTGTGCAAAGCTAAGGGAATGTCATTGGGACTGACTCACCAGAGGTTATGCTTCCCTTGCCTCTTGTCCCTAACTCCTGTCACTTATCTGTTGATCTGATTTCACCATGCCAACACCTACAGCCAAAAGGAGCCCTGGTGGCGCAGTGATTAAATGCCTGTACTGCAGCCACTCACTCAAAATCATAAGGTTGCGAGTTCAATACTAACAAAAGGGCCCAAGCTCAACTCAGGCTTGCATCCTTCCGAGGTCGCTAAAATGAGTACCCAGATTGTTGGGGGCAATTAGCTTACAGTTGTAAACTGCTTAGACACTGATAGTTCAGTATGAAGCGGTATATAAACAAAGCTATATGTATTGTTTGGTTCTGAATCCATTTCACATAAAAAAAAAGTCAACTGGGTTGGGAGCCGAATCTTACTTCATCACTCTAAGGCAATAGAATTGTTTAGGGGATGAAAACAGGTTATGTGGCACATATGGCTCTTTCTTACAAAGGAAGGACATTAACAGGGAGATTCAAAAGGAAGAGATGAGTGTCTGCCACTGTTGTCCCCCAGCATCTGCAGCCTGAATGGGTTGCCTCATTCTGCTTAACAGAAGTGCTGACCAGGCACTGTACCTGTGTGGTGCTTGTACAGTGCATGTTCAGTGTGATGCCTGTTTTCTCAGAAGTAAATCCTACTGTGTTCAGTGGGCCTTGCTTATTAGCAAGTGTGCTAGGATAGAAACCTAATTGATACTATATGGAAAGAAAGAGGTTCAGCAATATGAATCAACCTTTACAGATCTTATCTGAATCCACATCACTGTTTTATTGCAACCCTCTTAATAACACTCAGAGCTATGTCACACATGTCAGATCACTCCACATGCATTATCCCAAGTAGTCTTTACAAAAGCAAAGGCAGCTAGTACTATTAGCCTAGTCTTGCAGATAAGACGCTGAGACTGGAATATAATGGATTTCAACAATGGGCTTCCAGACTATAGCTTATACGCTTAAACACTGCATAATGTCAGCTTATTATCCATGGGGTTGGGATAAATTAGCACTAACTGGGCACTTGCTGCAGCTGTTAGTTGTGGAACATTGATGGAGGAAGCTATATACAACTGAACAGTTGTCATGTTAATTCACTTGAAATAATTACATTACGTCTCCTTGAGTATCCCTACAGCATGAGAGAACCTATAAGGAAAGATGGCTAGCTTCAAAGCAGCCAGGAAGTAGTAACTATATTTGGTTGTCAAAATAAACATTCTCTACAAGATTTTGCTCAGTACAAAATTTAGCAGCCATTTTGTTTTCAGAATATTTTAAAGTGGTGGGAGAGGAATTATTAAGTACAATTCAGCTCAGGATTAGGGTAGAACCACATTGTTTCAAAGGATTTAGCATGCCTTACTGTAGGTCAGGTTATAATCAAAGGTTTTTTAAAGGAATGTATCCTCTGCATGGTTTTGAAAACAAAATAGTACAAAAGCCACAGTGTGTAGAGGGAGTAATTTGAAAGGATTTTTCAACCAGATGGTCTTAAACTAGGGCTACCACACCGAGAGAGGAAGGCATGAAAGTTTATGGAACTGTGGTGCATGCTTTTTAAATCAGGGATTGGAACTGTACCCCCCCCATCTCAATGGTTCCAAGCCTTTGAGTCCTATATGTGGTAGGACTTCAACTCCCAGAAGCCCCAGCCACATAGTCGTAAGATATTTTGAGAACTGTCGTCCAACAGCACCTGGGAATCCAGAAGTTGAACTACTGCTTGGAAGTTTCAGGGTACTCTGAATCCCATCATCCCTTGCCATTCACTAAGCTGGCTAGGGTTAATGATAGTTGTCACCAAGCAACATCTAGAGAAACACACATTTCCTATTCCTGTTTTAAATGTTTGTTCCTAGCAATGGGACTAGGCAATGTTTGGACTCTGCTTCAGGCACCAGCATGTCTTGAGCCAGTGCTGAATTAAATGTCCTTGAAGAACTGTCCCCCTTCTGTTTGCTTTGTTTTTGAGCTCACCATCTGAATTCTATGCATTCATAATTTTTTTTAACATGAATGCATTGAAACCAATTGAGAGGCACAACTAGGATGGCTACCTCTTGTGGCAAGAAAAAATGCTGTCACTGCTCATTTGCATGGCCAATCATTCAAATATATGTACATTTTAAACTGTCCCTTCTGAAATGTCAGTGGAGAGCTTGGAAAAAACAACCATCACTCATCACAGGGAGGGGGGGGGACAGTCAAAGTAGCATAAACCTGTCCAGTATGAACTTCTACATGTAAATGAGAAAAAGGAAATTCTCTCTCTCTTCCTCTCTGTAGAGAATACAAAGTCTCAAGGATTCCTACGACTGCAACTTCTCCCACCACAAAGCTGCTGTAAAATAGTAAAGGCTGCTGTATGCCGCTCTTTTGCAGGAAAACAAAACTTTCTCTCCATTGTGGGATATGGCCAACTTAGTGCTCAGGGACCAGAGTTGCATTATCACACATAAGGTCACCACCTCTTGTGGAAATGAGAAAAGTAGAGAAAGCCAAGACTGATGTTTTGAGGTTTATTTGAACACATGTTATTTTAAAGTTAAATCATTTGGAGACAGAGATGAAATAAAAACAGGAGGAAAAATGTAAAAACCTCCCCAGTGGTAATTCCAGGCATAGGTTCAGAGTGTTTGATAGAAGACTTCAGGGCCCTTTAGAGTGAACACAGTTCCCACCTCTGCCCTGCTCTGGACAAATGACAAGGCACCAGAAACTGCAGAAGTGTTAATGCTGTGAACTTTGATGAGATGTTTGGCTTGTATATATTTATAACTTTGAAAGAATGTATTATTGGGTGGAAATTCTTTTTGTTCATTCCCAAGGTCTATTATTTTTATTATTTGTAAGTTTGTTATTCTATAAAACTTAATTAATTTATTATAAATCAATTTTATATTCCAGAAACATCAAAAACCTTCAATGACCTTTTAAAAAAAAGGAAACTGAATCCTGGCTAAGTGCTATACCCCTTAAGCATCACACCATATTAAAGTGGACACTAAGCAGTAAGCTGGCTATATCCCACAATGGAGAGAAAGTTTTGTTTTCCTGCAAAAGAGCAGCATAATAGCAGATGAGATTGCACCCTTAGTACTATCCCTATGAATAAAGATGAATCTATCCACATTTGTGCTACTTCACTTCAAGGAGTATGTCCAGAAGAAGATGTCAAAAATGGCAGACTTACTGCGGAACACAAGGGAAATGACCATAGAGGATCTACACAAATTCAACCTACACAATGAGGAAATCAAAATAGTAACATTGATCAGAATGGGGAAAATGTAGTCAGGAAATCAGAAGAAGACAAGGAATGTGAAGGGCAGGTATGAAGGAACTAGGAAAGATCCTAAAAAGTAAAAATACACAACTGAGCACAAAAGTTAATATCGTACAAACCACTGTATTCCCCATCACCATATATGGGTGAGAGAGCTGGACAATTAAGAAAATGGAAAAGAAAAAAAAATAGTTCATTTGAGATTTAGTACTGGAGAAGAGTGCTGAGGATACAGTGGACAGCCAAAAAGACAAACAAATAGTTCCTAGAACAAACAGTTCAAGCCAGAAATCTCCCCAGAAGCCAAGATGATAAAATTGAGATTGTCGCATTTTGGCTACATCACAGGAGGACATGACTCAGTGGAAATTACAATAATGCTAGGAAAGGTGGAGAGATGTAAAAAGAGAGGAAGACCACATGCTAGATGGATGGACTCTATTCAGGAGGTCACAGGTATGAATTTACAGGATCTAAACAGAGCGGAGGAGGATACGGAGGATTGGAGATGTGTAGTGTAAAACATAAATTGATTCTTTAAAACAATTTTTGTGGTTTGGTACTCATCCACAGGGTCGCCATGAATCACGATAAATTCAAAGGCAGTTAACAACAAATGGAAACCATGACCTATGAGGAGCAACTTAGGGAGCTGGATATTTTTAGCCTGGAGAAGAGTAGGTTAAGAGGTGATACAATATTTGAAGGAATGTCATTCTGAAAATGGAGCAAGTTTGTTTTCTGCAGCTCCAGAGAACAGAATCTTGAGTAATTGACTCGAAGTACAGGAAAAAAGATTCCACCACAATGTTAGGAGGAACTTCCTGACAGTAAGAGCTGTTTGACAGTAGAGTATGCTGCCTCAGAGTGTGGTGGAGTCTCCTTCTCTGGAGGTTTTTAAACAGAGGCTGGATAGGCATCTGTCAAGGGGGCTCTGATTGTTTTTTTCCTGCATGGCAGGGAGTTGGACTGGATAGCCTTTGAGTTCTCTTCAAACTCTATGATTCTAAGGGTACCAACCATCAAAAGATTATTTTCTTTTTACATCCATGGGCAAATGACACAAAGTCATAAATTCAGGATGTTGAATTAAGAAACTGAGGCGTTTCTAGTTTATACATCCCATGAGAAACATTGGCTTCTTGAAGTGGGGCAATGTGCCAGTTACCAGCAGCATTGCTGCCACCAGCATACTCTCTGGCCTCACAGATACATGCAGTTCCCCCCGCCACAGAAAGGTAGTGCCATAGTAGATTGTTGTTGTTGTTACATTCTATTTTATTCTGTTAAAAGCACAGAGTTTAAACAGTTAAAACACATTTAAAGCATCTTTTTAAAATTATGTTTTGAACTTTTTGCTTTTAACAGAATTGCTTCTATAATTGTTTTTAACTTTGGCTTTAATAAGATGTTGGGTTGGCTTGTTTTCCGCAATTAGCCACCTTGGGTCCTATGCCAGAAGAAAAGCAGGATAAAGTAATGAAGTCCAGTGCCTCTCTCTGAAAAACAAGGAGGAAAGCTCCCAATAATAATACATATTACCACAAGCATGAGAGCCAGCGTGGTGTAGAGTTTGAACACTGGACTACAGTCTGGAGACCAGGGTTCAAATCTCCACTCAACCATGGAAACACACTGGGCGACTTTGGGCATGTTACATTCTTGTTCAGAAAAGCTCTTCTGAACAAAAGTGTGATAGGGTCACCTTAGGGTCACCATGATTCAGAAACAACTTGAAGGTGCAGAACAACAACCACCCTAAGCTTCCGGGCCGAATAAAAGGTGTTGGTTATTACCTATAAAGCCCTAAATGGCTTGGGCCCAGGGTACTTGGAGGACTGCCTCTCCCCATATAATCCGCCCCGCACTCTCAGATCGGGTGAGAAACTTCTTTTAAGAGTTCCAGATGCTAACTATGGCTGGTTACAGACCGGCACTTTAATGCGTGATGAGCACGCACTAGGGTTACAAAAGGGCGGTGCTTCTGCACCGCCCTAACGCTAGTGCGTGCTCGTCACGCACTAAACGGCGGTGGCCCTTCCATACGGCCGCCGCCGTGAGGACGTCACGGCCGCGCCGCCTCTAGATGGGGCGGTGCGGACATGATGTCCTTGCTCCGCACCAGAACGCTTAGTGCGCCCTGAACACGGAGCAGGAAGGAGCTCCGTTTCGGAGCTCCTTCCTTGTTTAGTCCACTGGGCGCAGCCTTCAGACGGCTGTGCCCAGCGGACTAAAAGAGAAAGGGGCCAAGCGGCCCCTTTCTCTTCTCCCCGCCGCCACGGGGTGTCCTTGGGGCTTGAAGCCCCAGGGACACCCCTTTTCAGGCTGCGGGGAAGCGGCGTTTTGCTGCTTCCCCGCAGCCTGAAAAGCGGAGGATTGGGGCCTCAGCGGCTGCCGCTCTGCACGCTGAGGCCCCAATACCCCAGGGAAAGGGGCGGGTGCAGACCGCCCCAAATGGGCGGTCTATAACCCGCCTATGTTACATCTCGGAGGGCCTTTTCTGTTGTAGCCCCACAGCTCTGGAACTCCCTCCCCAATGAGCTCCGTACTTCCACCTCCCTTGATGTCTTTAAGAAGAATCTGAAGACTTATTTATTCCACCAGGCTTTCCCCCCATGAGCCTTGTCATGCTTTTCCCCTTCACAATGTTTTGCTGTATTCCATTCTACACAGCCACTTGTATGGATGCTTGTTGCTTGTAATTGTTTTTATTATCATTCTTGTAATGTTATTTGGGTTGTGGGCTTGTGATGTTTTAACTGTTTTTATTCTGCTGTACACCGCTGTGATCCTTGGAATAGCGGTATAGAAATAAAATTTTATTATTATTATTATTATCATTCCCTAAACAGAGGGGAGGGCATAATAAGTTAATTAATTCTTGGGTCCAACATTGTCTATCTGCACTACTGGAAGACAAACAGTGACAAAGTGTACAGGCAAAGAGATAAAAAGAGGAAGATGTTCAGTTAGGAACTTAAGCTAATTTCATTGGGGAGAATAAAGACTAAGGCATTGCACTAAAGATCATTATGCATCAAGACAGGAGCAAAGATGGTCAAAGGAAGAGTATCACAATGGTTAAAAATGGAGAAAAGTATAACAAAGTTAAAAGGGAAATAAAAACTTTTAAAATGTAGCTAAAAGGGGGGCATCCATAAAATATGTCTATTTTATATTTTATATATTAATTGTTTATTTACAGCTTGAGTTTAAAAAGATTATCTGTTTCACTATTACAGGCTAGTAAGTATGTACTTTGGGGGGGGGGCTACTATATGGGATATTGTTGGATTCCACATTCTCACTTTCCTGAGATATTAAAGGCACAGCGGTTGTATCTCATTTTGAATTTGTCCATGTTTAGGAGCAAGTTCCGTTGACTTATAGTTGTAATAAAAAGTGTTAGGCCACAAGAGCCAAATTATTAGTAGTTGGCTCCTGGAGGTGCATGTTTCATAAGAGACAATAGTTTTTCCTGCTATTGGGAAGGTCATGATGGGAACAGCAGGCTCTCTCTGCAGGATTAAAAGAGAATTTTTATTGTCTTCTTGATCTGCCATTCTGAACAGAACTTCATTTCCAACTCAAAGAAGTTGAAATAATAGGGCTGCACAATTCACGGCAGGACAGCATCCTGTGCCTTTGATAACTGAGTACAGGAGGAAAATTTCATGAGGTGCAGCTTCTCCAAAAATTAGATCAGCTACCAGATCAAGATGTCAAAGACTCTGCTGAGATAGTGTTTGAAATAAACCACGTCAACTATGTTTGAGATTGGAAAAGTAAAAATGATTCAAAATAAGTGGCATCCCTTAAAAGCCAGCTGGCAAATCTACCCATCTTTCTGCTGCATAGAAGATGTCCCCACTTTTTCCTTTCTGCCACAAGAAGGGCTGATAGGTCTGCTTTCCAATGTAACTAATGCAAAGGAAACAATTTAATGCAGATTATCAAATGCTAAATGGGGTTTGAGCTGGTTTACAGAAGGAATTTAACTATGTGCAGAGGAATTCAGGTGCACCTGTTATTGACAGAAACCCATCTAAAAGAGCTAATTTCATTGGTACAGGTTGAGCTTCTGCAGACATATATACCATAAGCTACTTCCACTAGATGTGTTCACACATAATAGCTACTTGTGCTATAATCAAAGTAGTTTTCATTTGGAAGCATCTGCTGCAAAATATCTGCTGTCACTGATGGCACAGAATGCGTAGTTTGCTCCTGTCCTGAATTTGTTTTTTCTTTGCACTCCTAGTAATCATCTTTTCAAATGCAATGGAAATTAAAGGCTTTGCTTTCTGCTAGTCAGGAACCTTGGATCCTGTTCTTCATCTGTGCTAAAAGAAAGGGTGCATAGAGTGGTCAGTTAAATAAACAAACGCAATGAGAATCTAGAGATAATACATCAATACAAACCTCACTGCCCCCACTTCATATGAAGCTGTAAGAAAATGAAAATGGGTGATGAGGCACAAGATGGTCTACTTCTTCAAAGGTGTGGCAGAAGATGTGGCTTCCTCAGGGGCGGGAAAAGAAACCTCCTACCCTTTTGCCTGGGTTCCCTTGCAATAGCAAAGACGCTCCTGCTCAACATGGACCTCTCATTTCATTTACTCTTCCAGTAACTGGAGAATTAGAGATGCAGATTTCGGCCTACACTACAATGGTGAAGTTTTAGTTGGTGACAGTATTGATAGATCTAATGGAAGGAAGAAAACAACTCTCTTGGAAAGTTTTTGCTCCTTAGGAGACACAGAAAGGCCTAATATACTCACACTGGCACAGTAAGGAAAGAGTGAAGGCAGGCTTACTCCATTGCTGTTTCAAGAGCCAGTAGAGCCTGACCTTCCTACCACATAGAGAAAGCTAGGCGTAGGGTTGCCATAAGTGAGGACCTCCAAACCGGGACAAATGTAGGACAAATGTAGGACAACATTTTCAAATGTAGGGCAATTTTTTTAAAAATGGAGGACATGCGAAAAGTTTGATGCTTTTTTTTTAAAAGGTTAATATAAATGCATGTTTCTTAGGCCTGATCAAAATGGAGGACATTTTGGCATTATTCCTAGACAGGCAAACTTATATATTAATAATAAAATTAACCAAAAATAAAATAAAAAACAAGGCAAACTTATATATTTTTAGTAATAAAATTAACCAAAAATAAAATAAAAAACAAGGGAAACATATATTTTTAGTAATAAAATTAACAAAAAATAAAATAAAAATAAATACACTGAAGCCAGACTGACTCTTTTACACAACCCTGCCCTGAAAAAAGAAATAAA
>NC_056524.1:47226251-47248559 GCF_019175285.1 Sceloporus undulatus | reverse complement strand
TTTTAGTAATAAAATTAACCAAAAATAAAATAAAAAACAAGGGAAACATATATTTTTAGTAATAAAATTAACAAAAAATAAAATAAAAATAAATACACTGAAGCCAGACTGACTCTTTTACACAACCCTGCCCTGAAAAAAGAAATAAATAAAGAAGGCTGACCGGAAATGGCCACTCTCCTCCTCCTGTTTTTCGTCTCAGTGATTCCCAAACTTGGGCTCTCCAGGTGCTTTAGACTACAGCTCCCAGAATCCCTGCCAGTTGGCTAAACTGGCTGAGGCTTCTGGGAGTTGAAGTCCTAAAAACATAAATAAGTAGAGTTTGGGAAGCACTCTCTTGCTCCTTGGAGGCATATGGGGCCAGGAAAGAGCCCTTTCCCCTCACCCAGAGTCCTCCTCCACTCCACCTCCTCCTCAGAGGCTCTGCCTCCTTAAGGGGACAAGCTCCCTTTTTAGGTCGGCGCACAATGCATGGAAAGAAGCGCACGGAGGAGGAGGAGGAGGGTAGCCGGCGCCATAGAAAGGGAGCAGGGGGAGGAGGCGGCGAAGGAGGAGGTAGAGGCGGATGGTCGGCTGCTTCTGCTGCTGCTGCGGCTGCTTCTCGCTGCCCACCTCTGCCTGCTGCCTCAGTCCCTCAGCGGCCCACGTGGCCAGCCTGCCAGCCATAGGAGGAGCTCCAGCCTCCGATCGAGCCCTGCTCGCGTGGGGCACAGGGCCCAGGCGGGTGCCAAAGGCTGCGATGGCAGCGGCGGCAGCCAGAGGGGCCACATCAACAGCCGCATTAGCAGCGGCGGTGGCAAGAGCCGCTGCACAAACAAAAACAGCCACGGCGGCGGCAAGTAAGAGCAGCGGCACTCTAACCCGGGGGGGCATCCCGGGAGAGAGGCAAAACCGGACCGTGACCATGCAGCATGGTCCAAAACTGGGAAAGTCACGCCCCCCACCGGGATATGGCAAGCCTAGCTAGGCGTGAAGTCAGATCGCAGCCATAAATGTTCCCAACTTTCCATTGTCTTCATTCAGGGCTTCAAGGAGGAATGATATTCCAAATCTCTCTGGATTGAAGTAGGAAGCCAAGTAGGTCAAACTAAGCCCACGGACCAAAGTGTCCCTTACTTTTGTATTAGTTGGCACGGAAAGCTGCAGTCTTCCAAATGGAGGCTGAAAGGATCCCAGATGTCTAGGAAAGATATGTCCCCACAAATATTTCATTCAGAACTATTAGTACTGACCATTTGATTGAGGTACAGAATGAGTACTCATTATTCAAAAAGCTTGGGACCAGAATCGTTTTGGAGTTGGGATTTATTTCTTGGACTTTGATATACAAGTAGCATAGTACGTACTTCTGCTGTATTTGTGAAGCTGCAAAGAGACACAAGAGATGCAAGGCTGGAGAGAGACACATCTGGAGAGAGATGTCAGGCTCTGTGAAATGGTGGGAGGCATGAATTTGTGCTTGGATTCCTGCCATTTCATACATCCTCATGTCTCTCTCCAGCTGCATCCTTCTCCAGCCATGTATCTTTTGCATCGTTCTCCAGTTTCACATCTCTCTCCAGCTTCACAATACAGTACCGGTATTACTATGCTACATGTATTCCAAAATCCAAATCCAAAATATTCCAAAATTGGAACCTTGCTGCATCATGCTGGCACTCAAAAAGTTTCAGATTTCCAGATTAGCAACGCTCAAACTGTAGTTCTTATGTCTGGTCAGGGCTCTAGATAAGGCACTTGGGCCTTTAGATGATTTCGCCAACAATTCCCATAATCTCCAGCACCAGCCATACTGGATGGGACCGCTGGGAGTTGTATACCATCACATCTGGATAGACAAAGACATCTCTTCCTTGTGTTAGCTTTGTGTTAGAATGTATTAAGCTAAGAATGAATCGCATTTACCTACCTGAAGCTATTGTATTTAATAACAAGATGGAATCTGCATACCTGTATCAATGATTATCTTTCTGTAGTTATATCTTGTTTAAGGTTCAAACTCCAAGTTTATGCACATCCTCCCTTTGACATTTCATTGGTATTTTTCTTTCACTTTATACTAAAGTTGTAATTATTGTTTTCCAACAGTAGGTGTCACTAAAGAACTATTTGAACAAGGCATGGTGTAGGAAATGAGTGTGAGAAATCCATTAAATGGTGTAAACATTCTACAATCTGAAGAAATTACTATATTTACACAAGCTGTAAAAGAGATTGCGTGTGAGGTGTATGGATGAGGACACAGTTGAACACATTTACCTGATTAAAATTACTTGTAAAGTTTTTTTCCCCAGAGGGAACTCTTACACAAAGAATATTCCATCACACATTTATGAATACAAACATGCAAAAAAGGCAGACAGAATATAGAAAGGGTAAACAAATATATCTGAATATTTGATTCTGTAAGTTTAACTTTAACTTTAGTAGGAGTGTATATTTCCATCAATGTCCTCAGTCTGAAAATTCCATAGCTATAAAAAGCATTACAAAGGTAAGATTCAATTAAACAAAGTATGATGGGCTATATAATTTTTAAATACTGATTTTGAAATCTTTCTGTTTATCTGCCCTAAATTTGTTCCTTTCAAACTTTCACACTTCGGTATCATAGAAGTTCACTTGCTAGGGATGTCGAACCTTCAGGCTGTATTGTGCTAATCAAAACAGGTACAATGAATTTGTAAAATCCAAGCATAAATTTGATGTAGATCTATAGTGGATATACAGAAGGAGTAGTGGGGCAAAGCAGCAGCAACAGCAGTGGATAGGTACAGAGGATACACACAGGTGCACCCGACATTGTTTTGCACAGTATAGGAAGCTAACTCGTCTTCTGAGGCAGCTATTTAATGTTTCAACTCTTGCTTAGTGAGCTTGCCTAGAGTTACAGCAACCACAGGGCTTGAAGTCTTAACAGGAAATAAATTAACCCTGAAAAACAAACCTACATCAGAAACAAGTTGCTGTTATAAATAACTTGTGTATTGTTACCACAGACAGCTTATCCATAATCATCGCTCACAAACTGCTGCTCAGAACAAGCCGATTGTCTATGCAGAGGCTCTCCTGAGGCCACTTAATACAAATAGGACTGGCAGGCAAAATGAATAACTTTGTCACCTGCAAGCAGGAGGAGGAGATGTGTAAAACTTGGGGGGGATGCACTCTCTGAAAGTCTCCTACAGAGCTTGGCTCATGCTTAGTCAAAAATGATCATATTTTAGTCCCAGGGAGGAAAATCAAAGCTAATACTTAAAGCCGCTTTTAGAGATGTTCACACAAAGATAATGGGTACTAAATAGCAAGCTGCTCCATACAGTGAGCAAGTTGGTAACCCTCAGTGGGGTACAAAGCTGATTTGTTGTGCAGAAAATGAGAACAACCGCATCCACAGTGCACAAACCCATGATTTATATTGAGAAAATTTAAGAGAATCACAGTCTTCAAGCGGCTTTACTGTTCTACAATGTATGTCTCCCCCTTACAGTGAAATTTCACTTGGCTATAATTGGGTTCCACTGTGCTAATCTCCTGGAAATGCAGCAATTGCTAGCAAATAGATATTAATTGCTGCATTCCAAGGAGATTATCTCACCCCTCCTCCCTGCACACTGACCAGGCCCTAGAGAGCAAAAATAAAATCAAACAAATCAGGAGTTCTTTACCGCTGCTACTCCTGACAGCAAATACATCTAGTGTTCATTTCCTTGTATCTTGTGAGCAAACTGTGGCAGTTTGACGCACATCTTAGGCCTTATAGCTGCCTGTGTCTTTGTTATTTTGTGACAGCTTGTTCAGTGAGAGAGGTAAAGAAGACATATGTGTGCTTATAAGCATACATGCGCTCGAAGAGAGGAGACCACAGAGTACTCCCACAGAGAACTGGTTTTGTCACCTGTTCATTAGGCTCCTGTTCAAGTGGCTCTTAACAATTTAAGAAGGGATTATACATATGCTAGCATTCTAAGACTAATTCTTATTGTTGCCAGGCCCTGCCATTTTAAAAATGGTCTGCCGGGCTCCATTTTAAGACGCAGGGGCCAAAACTGTATTATACAAAGAACTGTTACTAAGAAGCACCTACTGTTTTCCATAGAACCTAAGAGCTCCACTTCAAGGGTGGTGATTAGAAAACTCCTGGTAAGAGGAGATATCTCAGAGTTCACATCCCAATTTGTGCTGATATAGAGAAAAAAATCAATCCATTAACAAACACAACATCTCACACAAACCATCTTGGATCATCCAGTGTTTTCTGAAAGATTTAATCAGGGCTCTCCTTCTCTTGCCCCAGTATGAGTCTGGAGCAGCTGATTTACCAAGCTTGTATAGTCAGGCCTTCATATACAAGGATCCGTCATGGACCCCCCTCACAGATATGAAAAAACATGAGACCTTAAGTCCAGTTGTCTCAAATGGTGGTGCAACAGGTGTGCAGCCACTAGTGCAACCACATGAATGCAACACCATTTGGAACAATGAGATTTGCTGTCCACAGATGGTCATAGCAAGGTACAATTGAATCTCTATCCAAAAAAAGATATGACGACTTGTTTTTCAAAAACTCATATTGGCTCCTAGTAACTGCAGGAGGATTGCCAAGGGCCCTTTCACATTACCCAATTGTAGTACAATTCCATCTGAATTTCTATAGCAACATCCTCTGGTATTCTGGGGTTTGTAGTCTGATGAACCGCTAGCACTTCCTTGGTGAGAATTTTAAATACTCCCCCCCCCCCCGTGCCCTAAACTGCAAATCCCAGGATTCCATAAATTGCCATGGCACTTAAGTGAAATCGTGGCATTATAACTGTATCACATGAAAGAGCCTGAGTTTGAAGACATAGGCATTTATCATACAGCGGTTTTGGGAGATTTTTGGAGCTCAGATCCAGGGTGACTGCTGGTCCACGATGCAGATTCACGTCATAACGTGAATATGTTATCAGATGAAATTCCTTTCTATGGGCGCTCCTTCCATGGCGCTTCCACAGTGATTCCAAAGTGACCCCTCATTTTGGTAAAATTGGAAAAAACATAAATTCACATAATTCGCTTTCAAGCTCACTTCGATTTCATTTCGAATTGGTCTGGTGTGGAAGATCACTCCAATGTCACCCTCCTTGGCCCCCTGCTCCTTCATCCCCCTCCTCCTCCTTCATGCCATCTCGTCCTCTCTGCCACCCATCCCATCATCCCGTCTGCTCCTTCAATCCAATCTTGGCTCCAGTGACCCCCTGTGACCTATCCCATCATCCCCTGTGACCTATCCCATCATCTTGGCTCCAGTGACCCCCGTGACCTATCCCACCACCCCGACTGCTCCTTCAATCCAATCTTGGCTCCAGTGATCCCCTGCGACCTATCCCATCATCCCCTGACTGCTCCTTCAATCAAATCCTGGCTTCAGTGATCCCCTGCAACCTATCCCATCATCCCCTGCCTGCTCCTGCACCCAAATCCTGGCTCCAGTGGCACCTCTGAAGCTGGACATACAAATGGGGATGGGGCAGTAAGAGCTAAATGGTATGGTTGACATGGTATGTCTAAACCCTCAAAACCCACCATTTAGCTCTTACAGCCTCCTTCTCAGTCAACGTGGCTGTTTGCTGGCCATTGCAAATGAAGGGGTATGTAGGAAAGCATCCAGTTCTGCTTCTGTAGTTGGACAGAAAGCACTGGATGTAACATAACACATAGCTCCAACGGTGGCATTATATTTGTATGCCCAGTTACAGAACAAAGCTGGACATTTTCTGCTCTCACCTCCACTGGCCTGTAGCCATGATGGCAAGGGTACTGAGGCAGCTAAAATATGGGTAAGGAGGTAAAGCGAAAAAACCTCATCCTGATCGAGGATCTGTTCATACTTAAAGTTATGGGAATCCCATCGCATATTTGAGCTGGCAACCCTAAATTGCAGCATCCTTTTCTAAGTGCTCACAAGCCATGTGGCTAATGATCTACTCTAGAATCTTTACTGGTAACAATTGCTAGTTACCTGTGTCCTCTTTTTCTCCCTTTTTGAAAAACAGAGCAATTTTTACCTGCCTTCAGCATGTAGGTTTTTGAATTACAGCTGCAAGTTCTTTTAATGCTCTGTCTTGAATGCAGTCATTTAGAGTAGCTAGGTGTTCCTGCATCCCAAGGTTTGCAGAACTGCACAAAATCAATTTTAAGGTGGGGGAAAAGATTCCAAAGCAATCCAGTTAGGATGGAGCATGTTGATTTGGGGACAGAATGGTGATTGTTGGTGCAGAGGAAGAAAGAAAACCAGATACTACTGGAATAGCATTTTCTATGATTAATGAAATGGCTGGAACCTTAAACAGAAGAATTTCACATTGTTGTTGTTGTGTGCTTTCAAGTAGTTTCTGCCTTATGGCAGACCTATCACAGGTCTTCCTCAGAGGCTGAGAGTATATGACCTACCCAAGGTCACCCAGTGCGTTTTGATGACTGAGCATGGATATGAACCCGTCTCCAGATTGTAGTCCAATGCTCAAACCACTACACCATGCTATGTAGATCTGAATGACAAAGCAGGTTGTTCCAGTACTTGATTTCTCTAAAGACCAATGTTAAAGATCTCGGAGTGCAATGCCACACACACATACCAGAGGGAAAATCCCACTGATTCTATGGAATTTACTAACCAATCCAGATATATAGTATCTGGCAGAATATCTAGTTGCTGATGCCCACATTATAAAATTATTGAAGAATCAGACTTTTCTTAAAACTTCAAACAATGGATAGTAATAGATGGAGCCAAAATGTAACTATGGTAGATCTGTGGTTCGCATTACAATTCAAGTTATGAAAATCCTCTATGTGACTTACGTAAAATATTTGCTCTGTATTTTCACTGAGCTATCAGATCCAATAACGACAAGCAAGACCCCTTAGCTCAAATGTCTCTATAGTTTTTTGTGGGGTTTTCAGGCTATGTGGCCACGTTCTGGGAGAACTTATTCCTGATGTTTCACTTGCATCTGTGGCTGACATCTTCAGAGAATGCCACCATTCTCTGAAGATGCCAACAACCACAGATGCAGGCAAAACATAAGGAATAAATTCTTCCAGAACATGGCCACATACCCTGAAAAAAACAAAAAACTATGGATACAGATGACACCAAATTAGGAGGAATAGCTAATACTCCAGAGGGCAGGATCAAAATTCAAAATGACCTGAATAGACTAGAAAGCTGGGCCACGGCTAACAGAATGAACTTCAACAGGGAGAAATGTAAGGTACTGCACTTAGGGCGAAAAAAATGAAATGCACAGATATAGGATGGGGGACACCTGGCTTAAGGAGACAACATGTGAAAGGGATCTAGGAGTCCAAGTAGACCACAAGTTGAACATGAGTCAACAGTGCAATGCGGCAGCTAACAAGGCCAATGCGATTTTAGGCTGCATCAATAGAAGTATAGTGTCTAGATCAAGGGAAGTAATAGTGCCACTATATTCTGCTCTGGTCAGGCCCCACCTGGAATATTGTGTCCAGTTCTGGGCGCCACAATTCAAAAAGGACGTTGAGAAACTGGAGCGTGTCCAAAGGAGGGCGACTAAAATGGTGAAAGGTCTGGAAACCATGCTCTATGAGGAATGCCTTAGGGAGCTGGGTATGTTTAGCCTGGAGAAAAGAAGGTTAAGAGGTGATATGATAGCCCTATTTAAATATTTGAAGGGATGTCATATTGAGGAGGGAGCAAGCTTGTTTTCTGCTGCTCCAGAGACTAGGACCCGGAGCAATGGATGCAGGCTGCAGGAAATGAAATTCCACCTCAACATTAGGAGGAATTTCCTGACAGTAAGGGCTGTTCGACAGTGGAACACACTTCCTAGGAGTGTAGTGGAGTCTCCCTCCTTGGAGGTCTTCAAATGGAGGCTGGATGGCAATCTGTCGGGGATGCTTTCATCTGGATTTCCTGCATGGCAGGGGGTTGGACTGGATGGCCCTTGCGGTCTCTTCCAGCTCTATAATTCTATGATTCTAGGTGCGAAAGCCTTCAACTTCAAATGTCTCTATTCCCTTTTGAACAATAGAGTTCCTGTTCTGCTCACTTTAGGGGTACCATCAGACCCCACAGGTGTGTTTTCATGTAGTCAAAAGCTTAATAATCCGATTTCTCCAAATCATATTCCTGTTAAAAGCATAAGATGAAGTCCAGCTACTTTTAAGAATGACCAAGATAAAACATCACACATTGTTGTCAGCTGTAATCTGCACTCCTCCACGAGAATTTCCCCAGCTTTAAAAGCCCCTTTGCCAAGGCTCTTTAAATACCTTTTAGCCACAAACTGTAATGACATACATGCCTGGCAGGTACCAGGTTGGCACAACATTTCCAAATTTATTCATGAAAAAATTCAGTGTCCATAACCACAAAGTACTTTAACAAAAAATTGGCCTTGTAAATGTGTAACCTCTATGAGTTTTGGAAATTCCAAGGACACCAAAATCCATTCATTTGCATAGCAATAAACCCCCAAAATGTCATAAAATATAAGGTTGGTAACATATTTTACATTATAAAGCATAGCAGTTTTAACTTTTTAAATTGTTTGTTTTTCAAATTTTATATTTATACTTTTTAATGCTTCTGCATAGTTATTATATTGTATTGTTTTAAATTTGCTGTTCGCTGCCTTGAGTCCTGGTAGTCGGAGAAAGGAGGGATGTAAGTGCATAAAATAATATTTTTAAAAAACTATGATGAATTTTTAAGTAACTCCCACAAAGAATAACAGCACTACATGTTCAGTATCCAAACATTACTGCACCATTACCTCCAGTTCTTTGTGTTCTTCGTTATATGCCAAGGTTTAAATGAAAGGTTAAATATGTCATTGATCAAACAAGAAATCTACAGTACATGGTACCCTCTTCTGGTCAAATCTGGTATTACAGTTACACATTCATTGCAAATCTTAGCACAAGCAGAAATATTTGCACTATTAACAAAAGGACATCTGTTATTTAACTTAGGGTTGTGATATAGTTGCATAATCTTTCTCAGAATGGGAAATACAAAGCAGTGGTTCCAGTGGATGAAAGAAATGGAAGAGGAGAGGAAGATTAACAAAGACTCCTTGGCCCACCTTCAAATGCTTCCTCAATAAGGAACAGAAAAAGGTTTGCTGTTTGATGCCAAACTTTCATGTTGTTTATGAACGTAGAGTTTAAAAATGTGAAGTTCAGAGCAACAAAGACTGGGTCCAAAACTTTACTATGGTCTTCTTTTTCATCCTATCAGAAAACACACCACATTGGGTGACTCTATGATCAATGTGGCTTTGTATAACAGACAGAACAGTGTAACAAAACTTCATAGATTTACAATCTTTTGGATAGTTTTTATTCTTCCCTACCCTCTGATAGTAACAATAATATGTATAGTAAGACAGGAGAGCTACTATTCCAAGAATAGTTTATTTCCATATAAGTATGGCTCTATTATGAAAGATAGATTTTCCATATGCAAACACAATTAAACATAAAAATAGGGAAGTCATTTGATTGTCTACAGAGGCAGGAAAAACTGGCTCTATAAATTGGTAACATTTACTACCAAGAAAACATGTTTATGTCTGAAACTTAACATGTTTAGCCAAAGTGACAAGACAGCCTGAAAGGCACTAAAATTTTCTGATTCTTGTCTATTAATAATGATGAACAGAGTGAAAACATAGTCAATTCCTAAATTTAAGTGGTAAGTGCTTAATGGGATTGCCATTCACATTGAGAGAATCATTTCTGAATATCAGATAAGAACATCTCAGATTTCAAGAATGTATTCACTAGGAGACAATACTGTCATTAAGTAAAATACATCAGTGCTGAAACTTGTTTTTATATGGTCTGATTACACAAAACCCAGCCAAGGAGTTTGTTCCACAGAAACCAATGGGGCTTATTCCTTAGTAGACATGCACTGTTAAAACCAAGCTCCTGCCATCCCCTTGGTAAGATATTAATGTTTCATAATCAATACTGAATATTGATTATGTGCCACTATTAAACCACATTATCACAGTCGAGGAGCACTGTGACACCATGAAGATTTTTCATGTGAATCCATGAGATCTTATGAGCAGGGACCATATGATAGACAGGTTGAGTCTCCCTTATCCAAAATGCTTGGGACTAGAAGTATTTTGGATGTTTTTGGATTTTGGAATAACTATATTTGTACATAATAAGAAACCTTGAAGATGGGAACCAAGTCTAAACAGAAAATTCATTTATGTTTCATATATACCTTATATACATTGCCAAAAGATAATTCTATACAATCTTTTAAACAATTTCATGTCTGAAACCAAGTTTGTGTACACTGAACTATCAGAAAGCAAAGGTGTCATAATCTCAGCCACCACTGAAAAAACATTGGGTTTTAGACATTCCAGATAAAGGAGACTCAACCTGTATGATTTATATTTGATGCATTTTTAACATTACTATATTCACAAGCTTCATTTATATACCGCTTCATACCACCTAAGCAGTGTCTAAGCAGTTTACAACTGTAAGCTAATTTGCCCCCAACAATCTGGGTACTCATTTTAGCGACCTCCTTGGAAGGATGCAAGCCTGAGTCAAGCTTGAGGCCTTTTGCTGGTCTTGAACTTGCAACCTCATGGTTTTGAGTGAGTGGCTGCAGTACAGGCATTTAACCACTGCGCCACCAGGGCTATTCACTGGAGAGTCACTCCTCTCATATCTGTTTTAGGCAGTATGATGTGGTCTGCTACAGTGAGAATGGTACTTAACTCCAAACCTCAGTTATGACTTAAGATATTCCTCATAAACTCATCTCCCCACTGATTTGCTTTAATTGTAACAAAGAATTGCATAAATTCTGGCAATAAATTCAGTTAATACTAGCTGGGTTCTCCTAACAGTGTTCATATTCTACTTTAACCTCTGGTTTCAGACTCTGGCTACAATACTGACAATTCAGAGATTTAAAAAAATTATGATCCAAAATAGAACTTACATAAAAGAACTGACATTAAGTTCAAGATAAGTTCTGAGAGTGTGCAACACAAGAGAACACAAGGCACACTGGTGTTTATAGGTAAGCTGGTAGTTCTTTCACATAGTGCCAAAGTCCAAATAGAAATGACAGCAGCATTTATGTATTATTGTTGTGTACCTTCAAGTCATTTGATTTATACCAACCCTATGGGGTATCACAGAGTTTTCTTGGCAAGTTTCTTCAGAGGGGATTGCCACTGCCATCCTCTAAGGCTGCGAGAATGTGATTTGTTCAAGGTCACCCTTGGTGTACATGGTCAAACTGGGATTTGAATCCTGGTTTCCAGAGTCCTAGTCCAACATTCAAACCACTATACCATGCTGGTTCTTGCCTAACAATTAAAAAAAGAAGCGGCAGAAGAGCGGGTCCAATGGGAACAGGAAAAGAGGCACACAGCTGAGGACTATATCCCCACCTATTCCCCTGCACTCCAGAAACTTTCCTCATCATCTCTGTCTCCAATACTTAAAGTAACACGCAGGCAGAGGTGCTGACAGGATATAAGCTATGGACAGAAAGAAAGCTCAGTGTTCATACACTCATGAGCTGTTAAGGGCACACTATGATCCCATGGTTTTCTACTTTTTTTAATCAAACTGTTAGTGGGTCTTAGTTTCTCCAAAACATGTTTGTCTTGTTGTCAGTGTGCATCCAGACAGTCTAGCTGAATTAGGGTTGAAGTTTTAAAAAATTAGTTTTTGGACTATAACTCACAGAAACCACTCCTTTACTACAGTTGGCAGGCAACTGTATTCTGGGACTCATAGTTCAAAAAGGTAACTTTTTCTATGCTCTATGGCACATGATCATTTTTGATAGGTGAAACCAGTGAGCGCATGAACATGGTAAAGCTGGCAAACAAAAATTATGTGTCAAGACTAGGGCATACAACACAGCTGAACATCTCAGGATGTTTCTTCATATTGATTAAGAGTTGGCACTGGCTTCATCCCCTTTTCTCCTCCTTCTGATTTTACTTCTGTCTCCATCTCATGGATGCTATGATGTATTTTCCTCTGCAGAAGCTTGCTGAAAGAGTTCATGCAATTCATAAATCTAAAAGCAGAATCATCTATGAAGGGTATGCATAAAAAATCTTTGTGCGCAGATTTAGATTTTCTTGGTTCAGATTCTTGATTTTTTTAAACGTAGTATGCACAGTATAAGCAGTCCATTGGGATTTTAAAGAAATATACACACTTGCTATTCAGCAATGTTGTCTCAATTCCAGCAGTATTCCTTTTTCCATGTTACAAAAATAGAGTAGACATTTGATTTCATCCACACAAATAAAATCTTCAGTGCCTACAAAGAAGGAAAAAGAGTAAGAATTGTTTAGGCTATTATGCATAGGGCACATCCTGGGGGAAAGGTGGCATGTAAATAAAGTAAATAAAATAAATAAATAACATCTGGATTCCACTTTCTGCATGCCTCTGTCCACATGGGAGGAAAGACAGAGTTTGGAGAACATTTTTGGACTACAATGGCCATGCTGGCTTGGGGATTCTGGAAGTTGTAATAAAAAATACTTTACAGACCCAGCAAAAACTATAACTCAGTGGTGAGGAACAAAGTTGCATGAAGATTGTCTAGCTCAGACACTTGCATCTCAGATTAAAAGATCACTGAATGCAAAGATGGGAAAAAACAGACAATAACTCTCCACAGTGTCATATAATCAAAGGACAATACTGGACAAGATAGAAAAGTAGGTCAACAAGGGGAGCATTATAGTCAAAGATGAACTCATAAATCCTACTTATTTCAATGGAAGAGGCTCAGTTATGGTTTTGATTCCCCTCATACCTTAGGTCTCCATGAAGATAACAGGGACTTCTCTTTTCCAGCTGGGAAGGAGCACATCTGAACCTCACATGACCAAATTAGAGCTGTGAGCCCAAGGTTCTCTCCTACCTAACTGGAACCAAACCCCCTTATATATAACAGAAATAATGCAAATTTCTCCCCACCCCCTTTTTTTTAACTCCTGCCCCCAACTTCCTTTTTGCTTTTCTGCAGTTTGCCTATGAAATGGTCTATGGTGAGCACACAGGGTACGCCCTCTGAAACATGCTAAAAATGTACTTTACACAGTTTTTACATATTAAAAATGTTACTTTAATTAAAAACACTATTTTACACATTAAAGACCTGTAAAGCATACTAACAGTGTTATGAATAACAATTAATGCAGAAGGTCATGGGACATCAAACATGTGTTATGTCTATTAAACATGACATTAATAATGCAATCCTATATGTCTACTCAGTCCCCCCAACTTTTGTGCGATTGTTCCTGCATAAGTCACTAGTGAATGCAGCCTAATTACTTGAGAAGTGGTTCTAATGATAATAATAACCAGAGCATGCAAGTCTTTGCCCTGAGTAAATTATTACACAAATCATCAAAACAAACCCCAAAGGAAATGTAACAATAAACTGCAACTTACTAGGGCACAGCATTAAAATATTCTTCTGGAGTCACAGTCTTGATTCCACCAAAGTAATCCAGGACCCAGACGTTGGTGATGTTGAATTTCGCAAAGAACCAGTTATGATCTGGTGGCCAGGTAGCCATTTCAGGATGTCTACTGAACAATGCTGTCTTTGCAAAGTCTGTTTCTGTGCCATTTGGAACCTAATAAACATAACTGGTTACCTGCTATGTAGTCTAAATACACCACATTTTAGCTAACCACATTATTTTATACTCACCTGCAAGCTCTCTCAATGTAAGGGAAAACAGGGAGACTATGACACATACAGGTGACCAAGGCCCACAGCCCACACTCATTTCAGCTAGAGTATACTCACTGAATAAAGGGCTGAAGAGTAACTCAACTATTATGTAAATCCCACTGAATTAATGGATCTCCTGTAATAGGGACTGGCAACTAGACTTATGCCGTACTCAGGATACAAATGACTGCTTAGGCTCAATCAAGCAAACTGTGGAAATGATTGTCCTGTTTTGGCATTATATACAGTATTCCCTTGCTATCTATGGGGAATCTGTTCCAGAACACTCCCCCCACAGATAGCAAAAAACACAGATGCTCAAATCGCATCATTTTCAATAGGCACATGTGCACAAGATTGTGATCACATGCATGCGTGCCCATTTAAAAAGCGGGGCTTGCCATCTGTGGAAGCTCAAATTTGGCATGTGCAATTTGGCAACTGCTTTTAAGAAGCTTAGCCTCATGGTTCCAGCTCAACACTTTGGAGCCATACCCTTTGCCAAGTACACTAAGAAAGGAAGGTGGTGAAAATTTTGTCCTTATCTATGAAAATCATGTAACTTAAGCTGCAATCTTATTCATGTACTTGGGAATAAATCCACTGAACACAGTAGAAATTATGCCAGAGTAAACATACTAGTATTGCACTGTCATTATCTAAATACCCTGTCACTCATTTACATCATCTTCTGTCAAATTATTTGGACACTTGGATTACATATTCACATTCAAATGTCCTAAATGTAAAATAAAAACAAAGAATTTTGTGGCACCTTAAAAACTTACAATTATAAAGTAAACTTGTGTGAGTCAAATCCTTGCTTACTGGGTATACAAAGATAATTGCCAAAAGGTCACCCAGCACTTTAAATGGGGCTTTAGAGCAAAGAGTCACTACCAGCTCATCTAAATTTAATTATCTACCTGGACTCAAAGAAGGTGTGCTATTTGGAACAACAAAGACTAAATGATACCGTGACTGCATTTATTCATTCTTATTTTGGAAGACTTAATAACTATTGTCATGTTTGTTTCCTATCAGCACAAGGAAGAGGAACATGCATTTGAAATAGAATTAGAACTTCCAAGGTTCCACTCAAAAGTCTACTGATGTCAGAAAAGTTGCATGCTGTTTTCAGTACCCCACTTTTATGGAAAACACCAGTCCAACCGGAAAACACAGAACACTACTTTGGTGTAATAGCCATACCTGCTGGGATGGTAAGAATTGTAATCTAACACCTGTTGAAGGAGCCAGGTTAGGGGAAATCTTAAATCCTTGTTCAGCCATGTAAAGCTTGTTGTGTGATGTTGGACCAGGCTCTGTCTTAGACTAACCTACATCACAGTATTGTTGTGAGGTTAAAAGGCAGACCCTTTTCACTATTTCCTTACCAGAGTTAAGAAAAGAACTAATTCTGCATCTCCTGCATTGGTCAGGTTCCTAACATTTAGATATATTTATGTCACTGCAAAATATGAAATATTAAGACAAATATTCAGGTAGCATAGTATAGCTCAGAAGTCTAGATTACTACTACTATGAAACTTACTCTCTCCAGTTCTAAGTTACCATTATGTTTGAAACATTCTCATGACAAGGACCAATATTATGTCTTACCTTTTCAACCAATCCAGAGAAGATCACATGGGCACACAAAGGACTCTGAGGATCATAACCTTTTTTCTTGCAGTAAGGAGTCTGTGCTAAAGACATGGTCAGAGAGGCATTCGCATTCATCTGAAATGAGGTAGCAAAATGAATTTCATAAATGTAAGAATATGAAAACACATTCATATGGATCCTACTGTCAGTGTGTTATGTAACAGTATGTTTTGGAACATTTTCATTTTCTTTGTATTTAAAAAATATTGGTCATATAATGAGATTGGAAATTCAGCTGATGTAGTTATTGGCCCTTCTCCCCTCCCCTTTACAGTCCCAAAACTATGTTCAAGTCATCCCTTGGGAAATGGCCAGATTAGTTTGTGAAGGAGAGAAGAAAGTGAAATTTCAGAAGCACATGATTTAAGTATGAAACAAATATTTTGCATTTCTCACTTGCACAACAGTAACCCACAGCCCTGAAAAGCAGAAAAAAATTCTTGTTATTCAGCATTAAGAAACTGCTGAATCACAATTATTTGGTGTGTGTTATCTGCAAACACAGGACTCCATGTGATGATAGACCATACAGCTGTCTGTTCAAATTGCAACAGATAAGAGCACAGCACTTTTTGAGGTCTTGCTTCCCCCTCCTGGAGAGAAATCATCTTTATCAGCAATATGTTTATCGTGCTCGACGAAGGCCATGACAAGTAGCTGAGCAATATACAAAACAGTCAAGGTAAAAGGTACAAAACGCACCCAACAATTTTACATGAGTTACCAAAGTTGTTACCTAGCTAGTATAAAGGATAAAAACAGTTCAAATTCCAATTGAATTTCCAAGTTGCCAACATGAAAAGAAATTAATACTTTGTGTCTCCATGCTACTTTGTAGCAGTTCTCTCTCTTTCTAATCTTTTATGCAGCCAAAGCGAAAAGGGGCACTTTATGTGTTACATACTCATTGGTATCACTCAAAAGGAAATTAACCAATTCTACAAGAGAGTCCCCACGTCCATTTATCAGAAAGGGTTTTAGAAATCTCTCTCTTGAGTCACTATAGAGGGGACTCTATAGTTAGCATATTATATATAGTGTCTTCCACCTGACATTGGCTACAAATACATAGTCTGTTTTCAAATAGCCCCTTATTATATATAATATTTGTCCAAAACTGCAGCTGGCATTACTTGAAATTGTAGTTCAGTGAAAGCAATTCTTAAGAAAGATGGCTTGAGCTTGATCTATTATCTGGTTCTAAAATGTTCAGCTTCCAAAAAAGAGAACCATGGGGACCATTTTGAGATCCTGGTTGACTTGGGCCTGTTACAGACTGCCAAAATAAAGCTGCTTCGGGTCTCTTTGGAGGTATGCTATTTAAATGATGCATGGGTCCTAAGAGTCTGGAGGTCGCGACAAAGCAACACTCCATTCCTAAGCACTGGAGTGCAGCTTTGGTGCAGCTTCCGGATTCTTAGGATGCATCCATCATTTAAATAGCATACCTCCAAAGAGACCCGAAGCAGCTTTATTTTGGCAGTCTGTAACAGGCCTTTAGATCCCTTTTTGAACCTATTCAAAATGGCCAGCCTCTTAATTGCCTCTTATTCAAACCCAAGGAACAATTCAGCTCAAGGAAGTTGTACCTGTAGTTACATAGAAGATTTTGTAAGTTTGGTTTCCAATACTGATTGCTCCTGACTTCCATGTAACACAGTGCTGGAAAACGGTCATTTGATAGAGTGGCAATTTGCTTAAAGTACCTTAGCTGGGCACAAACTATTCTTGTTTTAACTGACCGTCAACCAGATTCAGTACACAAAAAACCTGCAGGTGTTTCACGTCAGAGAAAAGATAGTTCTCAGAGAAATTTGTTCTGTAAAGGTCCTGAGGCTTTGCGGGTATTAATGTCTAACTCAGAGATTTCAGCACTGCGAAACATTTGTCCAGTCGCTTTACTATCAATTTTTTTAGGGTGGGTACAAGCCCTGACCTCCCTGGTTATAATGATATTTCATCAATGCTGATATCGTTTTCTCTGCTTTCAGCCTCTCTATGCCATTTCTCCAAGAGAAGCTCCCTGAAAACAATGCCCAGGTTTCTAAATAAGTGGGTTTGTTCCGTGGCATAAAATACATCTGTGCCTTGGACAATTTTTATCAAAAACCATTGTTTCTCCTGGACAGTGTAATTCAGCCTTACAGACCATTTCAGCTTCTTCTGCCACAGCAATTCTCCAGTAAGATTTTCTTTTTTCTTTAGTGCTGCCCATTGAAGTAGTGGTCGTAGGGACACTACCAAAGGGAAATGATCGCTTTCTGCACATTTTAGAATTTCAAAAGTCATTTAATAATAGGCTTTATTTACTGAGGGGAATACCAAGAGTGGGACCATTATGTAATCAACACCTTGCATGCACACACTGCCATTGGTCAATATAAGGTGGGAAATCTGTCCATTGATAGCTAGCCCACTGATATGGCAGGCTCACTGTATATGTCATTTGGCACATATGCAAGGGCCTTTCTTACAGAATCAGATGTCTTCATCAGGCAAGAAGTCAAATACAACATAGACAACTTGACTTCAAGATGAAGTGTCCAAGTTTCTACCATTTGTTTTTGCAATGTTTTGACTGATTAAGAGAGATGGAAATCTCAAAAGCTTTCATACTCTTTTGACTGTCCTGATAAAGGTATGACACTAGAGATAATGTGGATTTCAGACTACAGAATATCCCAGTATCTTTTCCCCCCTTAGTCTTTAACCTCACATAGTTATTAGCTTATGTCCCAATAAATATGAGGGCTTTCACAAACTGAATACAAGCCTAGCAACATACAGATTAAGGCTGTCATGAACTTCCTGCATACTTTAGAAGGGCAGGGAATCAGCAGCTCAATTACATTCTGGATAAGAGATCAGAAATCAATAACGTCTTCTACAAAACCATGCCGTATTACCATCAGAACACTATTTTCCTGCATATTGGATATGAGTGACTGAAAGCATATACGGTCGTCCCTCCACACTTGTGGCTTTGACTTTTGTGGATTTGATTATTCACAGATTTTATTAGTTTGTTCTCTCTAGGAATATCTAGGTCCTCCAGTGCAACTCTATGGTCAACTTTAACCAAAGGTTGCACTGAAGGACCTAGAAAGAACACTCACTAGGCATTTGTAGCTCCTCCAGAACAATTCTATGGTCAATGCCTGGCAGATGTTGACCACGGAGCTGCACTGGAGGACCTAGAGATTCCTAGAGAGGTGTTCTCTCAGGTAAAACCATAGTGTTTTGTTATTTGCGTTTTTCCACTTTCACAGGTGTCCTGTGATCCTAACTCCAGTGAATGTGGAGGGACCACTGTATAAAGGAGCAATAAAATTAACCTCACTGCAGTAACATGAAGGCAAAAGGGAGCAACTATAACCATTAGCCACACTAAGATATCACAATTAACCATGGTTAGTTTGTTGCTTTTGATATGAACCATTCACTGGATTTTTCCCCTTTTTCAAAACAGTCAAACCAGCAAACATTTGCCCATTCCACACGTTCCTGTCCCTGTCTCTCCCCCCACCCCCCATATAGTCCTCAGTTTAAACAGTAAGGGATCATTAGTGTAATAAAATATTTAAGCAAAATTGCAACAAATAAATAAATAGTAACCTAAAAAGAAAACATAGAAATTCACTAGGCCGGGGTTTGGTTCCAGGACCTGCTGTGAATACCAAAATCTATGGATGTTCAAGTGGCATTATATGCAACAGTCTTTTGTATCAAATGACAAAATCAAGATTTGCTTTTTGGATATATTGGGGGAGGGGGTATCATGAAGCTGTAGATGGTGGAGTCCATGGATACAGAGGGACAACTGTAAATAAAAGAGTTTATATCATGAATGTCTTTTTGTGAGCATCCAGTGGTTGTATTTGTCCATTAAAGAAAGTGTCTCTATTTCAGTTGGATTGTACTTTCTTTTTGTAATTTGGTGAAGCATGTTTTTCATGGCTACCCAAGGTTTGGATTTGTTTCCTTTTTGCTATTCAATTTTGTAGTATAACATACTTAAACTGTAATCCTGTATACACTTATTTCTGTGTAAATTTCATTAAACTTAATGATACTTAATAATAAAATAAAATTATTTTATTCTATTATTACTTACTTCTGAGTAGTCATACATAAACTTACTTACTTGCTAATTAGCTTACTTGCTGTTCACCGCTATGATCTTTGGAATAGTGGTATATAAATAAAACATATTATTATTATTATTAACTTGTACTGTTAACCATTTGTGCCATTTACAGTTAACCATGCCCCTTTTTCCTACCCATTGCAGATATTTTCAAGGAAAATGCTGTAGTTGCAAATAGTACGTCATTTGTGAATAATACCTGCAAACATGTTTTGTACTTGGAAATTGGTAGAATTTAGGATAAGATTAGCACTTCAGTAACCATGAGTCAGTCGTCCTAACCAAATGCAAGACTGTCCTCACTGTCATAACCAATTAACTTTAATGAACATCACTTGTTTGCTAGTGAATCATTTTAATTTACGCTTCTTTAATTGCTAGTCACTAAACTGTTGGAATCCAGTCCCCAGTTTCCAAAACTGAATGTTGGCAAATCTCAAAGGCATAGTCCACAATCTCAGAAGCAGAGTTGGTGTCAGGTCAGCTTTACCTTGCCTCAAAGGACATTTGTTGGAAATTAAAAACCAAAATCTATTTCCCCTCGATGTGACTACACACCCCACCTTTTGAATACTGGGGAACGATTAGTTTTTGAAGACCTGGAAAGAAAAATGGTATAGACAATGTTGCTTTTGTTCCATAGAGGTTTGGGGAGAAAGAATAGGGTGTTTATATTGAGCCTTCCAATGTCTTGCATATTAATTGTAAAGGAAATCAGTTTCCCAGCATACACAGCATATCATGGAAATACACTGTAGGATCCAGCTTAATCACTTCCAGCAGTTTCCCATAAACTGCTGTCTATCATTCAAGGCAAAACATACAGGCTTGTGTATAGCATCTATACGTTTTTCCCTACAAGACAAATTGCAGTTTCAGATGATGTCTCTGTGCAACTTTTATTGGAAAATAGCCTAAGAGGACACATTTACCTCCCTGTCATCTGCAATCCATCCCTACTTCATTATATCACAGTCTCACTTACTTGAGATACAATGATAAAAGGGACCGGAAACAAATGTGTTTTAGTCTGGGCTCCCTAGGGCAGATGGATAATATGATACAAATGAAGATGTGAAGAGTAATGGCAATGTGTTGATGCATCTCTTTAAAGGTATGTATTTCCCTACTAGGCATTTCATCTGCAGGTGTAGCATATGTATTTTAAAAAGGAAATACAGTATTTCATAAACAACAACACAAGTTAATACTTCCAGAATGTAATCTGATTCACAACTCACCATCAGAGCTGAGCCAGAAGATATATATATATATATGAGAATGAACATGACCCAGTGTGATGTAGTAGTTTAAGTGTTGGACAACAGTTCTGGAGATCAGGATTCGATTCCCTGCTTTATTGTAAAAACCCACTGGGTGACCTTGGAGAAATCATACTCTCTCAGCCTCAGAGGATGGCAATGGCAAACCCTCTCTGAAGAAACTTGCCAAGAAAACTCTACGATAAGTTTGCTGTGTGTGTGTGTGTGTTGTGACTTCAAGTAGTTTCCAATTTATGGAGACCCCTAAGGCAAACCTATCATAGGGTTTTCTTGGCAACTTTCTACATGGGACTTTGCCATGGCCAAGTTCTGAGGCTGAGAGAGTGTGATCTGCCCAAGATCACCCAATGGGCTTCCATGCCTGAGTCAGGGTTTGAACCCTGGTCTCCAGATTCATAGTTCAGTGCTCAAACCACTGCATCACACTGGTTCTCTAAGTTCACTTTAGGGTCACCATAAGTAAAACATGATTTGGAGGAACACAACAACAATGTATGCACAGAATAAAAACGAGGAACAACCCCTCAGAAGAAAGTCACTGGACTCATGGCTTTCCCTGATGCATACGGTAAAAACTGGGCTAGAAATCTGTTATCATTAACTGACATTATACTAATGACAATAACGTCAAAATAAGCATTCCCTGGAGTTAACTAGTAAGCCAAGGGACCTTGTAGCACTTTCCATACTGATTTTCCAGACTAACACAGTTGTGTCTTTGAATTCTGTTGTGTGCCTTCAAGTCATTTCCGACTTAAGGTGACCCTAAGGTGAACCCTATAACAGAGTTTTCTTGCCAAGAACTGTTCAAAGGAGGGCTTGCGATGGCCTTCCTCTGACGCTGAGAGAGTGCGACTTGGCCAAGGAGTGCACCAAAGACTTCCAGGAGATTACCATGTGTTTTATAGACTATAGCAATGCCTTCAACTGCATAGATCACAAAAAGCTATGCATAGGTGTCAAAGGCATGGGAGTGTCACCACATCTGATAGTCCTGATGTGAAAGCTGTACTTAAAGCAAGAGGCTCCTTACTGTTAGAATAGAATACGGAGAAACAGAATGGTTTCTGATTGGCAAAGAGGTCAAGCAAGGCTGCATCCTTTCACCCTATCTGTTCAACTTGTGTGCAGAAAACATCATCAGAAAAGCAAGATTAGACTCAGGAGGAGGAGGAGGAGGAGGAGTGAAGATAGGAGGAAGGAACATCAACAAGCTAAGATTTGCAGATGACACCATAATGCTAGCAGAAAACATCACAGACCTAGAACTACGGTCGTCCCTTCATTTTCAGACAGACCCCCCCCCCCAAAAAAAAGATGGAAATTCACATACATTCAAGCCCCACTGGCTTCAATGGCCGCACGCCTTGGGTGCCCATGCCATTATACCTCTCCTCATTTGCCAGGGGACC
>NC_056524.1:47120257-47221251 GCF_019175285.1 Sceloporus undulatus | reverse complement strand
AACCTGTTACTCCTTACTCCTCAGCCTTGCTTGTACGTATTCACCATAGCTTTCTCACACAGGTCCAAAACATACTGCAGAACTAATATATATATATACATACATACATATAT
Organism: Sceloporus undulatus; assembly: GCF_019175285.1. Classification (NCBI taxonomy): domain Eukaryota; kingdom Metazoa; phylum Chordata; class Lepidosauria; order Squamata; family Phrynosomatidae; genus Sceloporus; species Sceloporus undulatus. Next base: position 47,221,138 of record NC_056524.1, on the reverse strand, counting down.
ATATATATATATATATATATAGTTACTCCTTATATATATCCATCCAAGAAAAACAGAGGACATGACCACATGGAAGCTTCAAAAACACTCCTATAAATGTAAATTCATGCTTCTCAGTCATGCTCAAAATGGAGGACATTCGGGAATTCCTCCTGGACAGAAGGTGGAAATGGAGGGCCTGTCCTGGAAAAGGAGGACATGTCTGGCCTTCCTGCCTCTGAACAAATCTTGGCAAGAAAACCCCTGACGGGTTCACCTTTAAGGTTGCCATAAGGTGGAAACAACTTGAAGGCACACAACAACAACAACAAGGCAACTCCATCATGGGATTTTCTTGCCAAGATTTGTCCAGATGAGGTTTGCCTTTGCAAGGCCAGATTAAGACCTTTAGAGACCCTTAAATGCCTTTGTTGCCCCATATATTTCTAATCGAAAATCTTAATAATAAGCCGTAAAATAAAATGTTATTTTGCTTTTGTACTGAACCCAAACTACTGTGAGATGGGTTTATTTTGCTAGATTTGTCTCCGCAAAGTTTTCTCCTACTTTCTTCTAGTTGCAAAGTCTTTGATCGGAGCCTCAAGACTCATCTCACATAAACAACGCATCTGCTCCTGTGCTTCGTAGAGATAAGGCACTGTTGCCTAGTTGTTCTCTTGGGATTTTTAACACACTTCAGTGGAGAAAATGAACGCTCAGCTGAGCAATTTGTGGCCGTTAATGTTTAAAATATAGCAAATCAAATGAGGCTGAGATGCTGGAATAGTAACAAGACCTATATTTGAGTCATTATAAGGTTAATGACCATTATAAGGTTAATGGTGAGCTATGAGAATACAGATGATCTTCAGCTGTGTGTGTTTAGCTCTGATCAACTTTTGTGTTGTATTATATTTGTTTTATTTGCTTCAGTTTAGTTTGTATTTTGTTATTGTGATTGCCATTATTGCTATGATTTATTTCGTATCATTTATATATATTGGCTTTGGATCCTTTTGTTATATATGCAAATATATAATGCAAAGAAGCATTAACACACATCTTTTTACTTTCGGGACTTCAGCAACAATGCATTTCCAATATCGCTTTATTTGCGCAATTGCGTGTGATATTTGCGCAATTACTCGTCATTTTCTCTTTATTTGTGGGATGCTTTAAATGCACTTTAATCTCTCTTTAATGTCGAAATTAGCCCCAGTGTGATAAACTCCTCAGTGAGGTTTCCATGGCTGAGTCGGCATTTGAATCCTGGTCTCCCAATGTCCTAGTTCAACTCTCAAACCACTACACCACACTGCTTCTCTCTCTCTCTCTCTCTCTCTCTGCCAATGATATATCCCTTAAATTCAGATTTTGCCAATGAAACCCACTAAAAAGGGTGCTTTATGGGGGACTGAAATATGGACCTGCTCAACAGCACACAGAGCACTCCCAAAGCCGCCTAAAAAGCCAACAGTTTGCTTCCCTGAACCCTCCTCTAACTCCCAAAAACAGACCAAAAAGGGGAAAATAGTCAAATTGGTAGCTGGAAATGAAATCGCATCACTTTAGGCATGCTGAAATGTGCTACTGTGGTTGCCATGCGCGTGCAGGAAGGAAAAATGGCCCCTGCCATGTATGTAGTTGCCAGTCCACCCATTTTAGACCTTTTCAGTGGTGTGCTGGTACCAATGCCTGTACACTAATCTATTTCTTACATTTTCCCTCCATGGGAAAGCTTCTAGCTGTGCAAAGCACAGGTCAGTTCCCTGTGTGTTAAACCTTGCAAATGTCCCAGTTTGGTAGAGGCAGTCCTGACTAATCTGTTGCTCCACTTTTTCAGATGCTTCGGGAATGTCCCACTTTCTGTCTCTTCCTCCTGCTTTCCCTCTTTGTCCTCATTTTACTTCTATTGCTGAAAACTCAGTTCAAAGTGCAAAAGTAGTTTGAACTCGGCATGGAGGAGAGGAGAGGAAGCAGGTAGAATCTGGTCCTTTTCAATAGACTCAAACAAAAGCAAACTGCTGCAGAATCTCCTGGCTTGTGTGTTCTTCCTCTTTAATGACATTTGTTGTGTTGCCACACTCTGATATTGCTTTGCCACATGTGTCCCTGTTTTCATCTGTGAAATATTGAAAAGTATGGGATATTGGTTCACAAAACTGCCCAGCAACTTCCAGGGATGCAAAGCAGAGCTCTAGCATGTCCATTCCCAGTGCATGCTTTATGGTTGGGTGGATATCTGATAACCTGGAGTGCTAATCTGACCACACTGGCTGTGTTTTTTAATGTACTACCTCAGAAAACACTCATAGAATCACAGAATCATAGAATCATAGAATCGTACAGTTGGAAGAGACCGCAAAGGCTATCCAGTCCAACCCCCTGCATGCAGGAAATCCAAATCAAAGCATCCCCAACAGATGGCCATCCAGCCTCTGTTTAAAGACCTCCAAGGAAGGAGACTCTATCACCCTCCGAGGGAGTTTGTTCCACTGTCAAACAGCCCTTACTGTCAGGAAGTTCTTCCTAATGTTGAGGTGGAATCTCTTTTCCTGCAGTTTGCATCCATTGTTCCATGTTCTAGGCTCTGGAGCAGCAGAAAACAAACTTGCTCCCTCCTCAATATGACATCCCTTCAAATATTTAAACAGGGCTATCATATCACCTTTTAACCTTCTCTTCTCCAGGCTAAACATCCCCAGCTCCCTAAGTCGTTCCTCATAGGGCATGGCTTCCAGACATTATGCAAAGGCAGGCTGTGTTACTTTTGGTTTGTTCTGTCCACTCTTGGGTTCTTGTACTATTGGTACAATCTTCCTGTATCATTAAAGCCATTTTCCCCAGCATTCTGTCATATCCCTGTTCTTGTATACCATCTTTCTCCCCATGTAATTCAGTGTAAAACCCTCCTGATCAGATTTGTGAGACTCCTAGCAATACATTCTTTTCAACTGCTGCAAGGTGCAACCCATCCCTTGACAGAAGTACCTTTTTCTGAAATCACAGCCATGGTCCAAGAAGACAACTCTTTCAAAATAATAATAATAATAATAACAATAATAATAATTTAATAATAATAATTTATACCCCGCTCTTCAGCCAAGATGGCACTATCTGCAGAGCCAGTTGTTCACTTCTTGTATTCTCCCCAGTCTTGGACTCCTTTTTGTTAAAAGGAAGGTTCCCTAAGATTCTTTAGCTTCCTCCCTAGAGCCTTGTAGTCTCCTGCAATACTTTAAAGGCTATATCTTCCTGTATCATTAGTTCCAGCGCAGATCAGACAGAATGGGTAATGATCAACAGACTTGATCAGTCTCTGTTACCTCATGGATCTTCATCCCTGGGAACAGCATATCTCTCAAGCCGTTATGCATTGTTTTATGATGTATTTATATTTTGCCTCTTTGAATGATTTTATATAGCTCCTGAAGAAGGCTTTTGAAATGCCATATACTGGCTGAAACATGTTGGGCTTTTCATTAACAAACCATTGAATGTCTTGAGACACAATTTCTTCTGTGGATTTTATTGGGTGCTCCCAAGTTTTTTGCTTCTTTCCTATAGGGTAAATACACTCACAAATATCATCCAGAGACTTTCCAGCAGATTTTGATTTCCTTTCTGCATATCCCTGTTTGATTAACAGCAGAGCCAACTGCAACAGAAAGTCTTACCTGGTTCAGTATTTTCCACTCAGTGATCACAAGGGGGTGCTACTTCCTTGTTTAGTTTAAAACAATGCTCTAAGAAAGAGTCCAGCCACTGGCAGTTACTAAAATGATGGCAATTGTTGTGTCTGATGAGCTTCACAGGTTTTGTTTCATTTTTAAGTCTCTCTCTCTCTGTGTAATGCAATAAGTCCCCAAGAAACACTTGCTGGATGGATGTGCTGATATAGTTCAGTGGTCCCTCCACATTCACTGAGGTTAGGGGTAAAGCTCCCCTGAGAAGGTGGAAAAAACACAAATTTTAAAAATGCTATTCTTTTTACCTAAGAGAACACCTCTAGGAATCTCCAGGTTCTCCAGTGCAACTCTATGGTCAACGTCTGCCAGATGTTGATCATAGAATCATGTTGGTGGACTTACAAATGCCTAGAGAAGTGCTTTCTCTAGCAACTTCTAGGTTTCTGACGTTTCACTTCTAGAACATGGCCACATAGCACGAAAAACCCACAAAAAACGATGGATGTCGGCCATGAAAGGCTTCGACTTCACAACTTCTAGGTTCTCCAACACAACTCTATAGTTAGCTTCTGGCAGAGTTGCGTTGGAGGACCTAGAGATTCCTACAGAAACCATATTAATCAAAACCGCAAATATTCAAATCCACAAAAGTCAAAGCTGTGGTCCAATTGTATGAAACACACCTCAGTGGATTCTGAGACACAGAGGTAAGAATTTGAAATTACATAACAATATTAATTTAACTGAAATCAGCCAAAAAGTTTGAAATAAAATATTGCAAAGAACCCCAACCCCATCCCACTGTGCAACTGTTGAATATGGGCTTTTTCAGATGGGCAAATAAGATGGGAGCATAGCAGGATGCTCCCGTCACTGTTGTGCAATTTGGTGAAGATTTTCAGATGACGTTGTGTGACATCGCAATAATTCCACCATTATCCCGTGAATAAAGAGGAGCATTCCATCCACTTTTCATTCACAAGACCTTCCTATGAATTAAAAGCAGCTGGAAAACTCCTCTTTATTCACAGGATAATGGCGGAATTATCGTGACGTTGCGCAACATCATTTGAAAATCTTTGCCAAATCACACAACACTGATGAGAGCATCTCACTATGTTTCGCTCTTTTTTGTCCATCTGTTTCTATAACACATGTGCAATGTCTTCTTCTCTCATGACATAACAACAACAGAAATACTGATAAACCTGATTCTGGAAAAAATCAAGTGATATGAGTAAAATAGAGGAGAGCAGGTAATGGGCATAGTTTTAACTCTTTCATATTCGCCTATTCAGAATGTATGGGATCTTCATAAAAATAAAAATAAAACCCCTGAAGTCCATGTCCCAGTGTTTGAGAAGGAAATACAGATTATATATTTTCATACTGCTGTGGCTTATTTCTCATCTTGCAGCTGTGTTATACATTATGATTTCTCAATATATATGTTGGTTCAGACAGATTTGATTATGCTTTTTGTCAGCCATTAGCAATCTTGAGCATATTTTAAAAGCAAAGTAAAAATGCTTTTAATAAAATAATAAATCTTCCTTCTTCTACTCTTTTCAACGGTTTTTTCCTTTTCTTTCCTTTCCTTTTTTGCCAGACGGAAGCATGTTACCACACTTTCACAAGAGAGTTGCTGTTTCAAGGCTGTTGCACAATACGCTGCAGGGTTGCCGAGTATAGCTCCTGTTTGTTCTTTTCAGCAATAATATATATATATATATTTAAAAGCCTAAGAAAACCCTCTGAAATTCATGGGGACGGCAAAATCGACAGGCGACTTGAAGGTACATACACAGTGAAAGCAATATGCTCCAAGCTGGGCTAGTCCTGCATTCTCAAACTGTTCTCATTTTGAGAGAGGTCATTTCTGTCTAGATAACCTCTTCCCTCTGTCCAGATAGCTGTTCTTTAAGGGGAAGGGCCAGCCCTTTCTCTCAGCCGCCTGTTTCCTTTATGAACTGAGCCAGTCCAGCTGTGTCCTGATAACAGTATTCCACCATGGGCAGGATCTGCCTTCTTTCAGGATAACATTGTTATTGTCTTGGCCTTATTTCTGCATTACACAATAGAGTCTGAAGATTACCACTGCCTCTGTCTGATGTCCATCAAAGCAAGCTATCTGACTTTTTCCTCCGTCTTCCTCTGGAGCTAGACCAGCTAACACAACCTGCCTGTGCTTCTGGTCTAGTGTAACCAAAGCTTGGGGAAATTATTTTTGTGAGTTTAAGTCCCAGAATCCCCTAGTGAGAATAACCAGTGCCCACACTGGCTGGGAATTCTGGCAGCTGTAGTCTGCAAATGTTTCCAAACTTAGTACAATGGACCCTTGATATCCACTGGGGTTTGGTTCCAGGACCCCAGTGGATATCAAAATCTGTGGATGTTCAAGTCCCATTAAATACAACAGTGTAATAAAATGGTGTTCCTTATATAAAATGCTAAATCATGATTTGGCATTTATGTATTTTAAAAATATTTTCAAGCCGTGGATGCTTGAATCCATGGATGAAAAATCTGTGGATGTGGAGGGCTGATTGTATAACTTAACTAGTTTCTCAATAAAGTAAGAGCCATTTTTTCAGATCATGTAGATTCATGAGCTGTCTGGATAAGGTTAATTGGTTCATGAGTATGACTGCTTCTGTGCCTATTTAATCCCCGGGCACTTTCTGACAATGGTCAGACTATGTACTCAGCCAGCTTTCTGTATATAAGTGACAACCACTAAGATGAAAGACTCTCTGGGATTTGATGGCTACCTTTGACCTCTATTACAGCATTTATCTAAAAGCTGGAGAAACCAAGGGTTGCCAAGTGCAGCCTTTTCCTGTGCTTAATCCTTTTGACTCTTTGTTAGTTAAAGCTTTGTAGCATCAATACTGATATTGCTGAAGTAACTATGATGGGCAGTGGCCTTCTCCAAATGCACCTGAATCATATTATGAGCCAGGCTAGCTTCTATTACAAAGCTAGAAAAACACAGTAGGAGAAAAACTCAGTGAGGGCTGCATCTGCACTGCAGAAATAATCCAGTTTGACACTTGTCACAACTCAGTGCTATGTAATTCTGGGAATGGTAGTTTGTTGGGGTACCACAAGTGGTGTGGTACTGGAAATGGCTATTATTAGTCTGCACATTCGCCTATCAATCTCCTATAAAACTGGATAATTTCTGCAGTGCAGATGCAGCCTTCATTAAGAACTAAATTGGGTAAAAACAAGATGATTGAACCTATGACTAAACAGAAAACATGCAGGGGTAGTTGTGTTGGCCATTTAGTAAATTCAAACAAGGGGGAGAGGGTGCAAATTACACAAATGACAACCAATTGGCAAGAAAAAGGCCACAACTTTTATTGAAAACAGCAAACAAGTAAAAAAGAGGGTTGACCTGAAAGCATGAGATCTGGATCTGACATACACCACGAACCAAAATGCCTCCCTGGTCATGGCCAGGCTTCAGGATGACAGAGGGGTAACTGGCTTAAAGCACGTAAGCCAGTTAAGGAGCCGGTTATGCGCAAATGCGCATCTTCACCCCATGTCACCAGGGAATGCTGAATCGATGCCTCCCCAGGACTGGTGACATTACAACCCTCAGCACCCCTGTGTCCCAGTGGGACTCCTGATCCAGTGTACCACAGTCCGGGAGACCATGTCCACCAGATCTAGGGCCTATGCTACCGCCACCCCTGAAAGTTGTGACAGAGCATCACCAAGCCTAACAAGGGAGGGAGGGTGGGGAGCCGACTCAAAATGGCTCTGGAAGCTGTCCTACATAGGCCTGCCAACTAATAAATGGCCAGGGCCCGCCCCTCCCGGCCTTCCTGGCCAATCACCAGGTGGCAGCCCCCGTGCCGCCCGCCAATTGGGGCCACTTCCGTCCTCGCGTCTCCCAGCTTGGAAGTGGCCCAGCAGCCCCTGTGGCATGGCACTTCCACTCCCAGAGCTCCTGGGAGTTGAAGTCCACAAACCACGTGGACTCCAAGCACTGCAGCAGGGCTGCAACCCAGGAGAGACCCACTGCCTGGTCTGGCCGTGCCGGCAGCACCTCCACTGGACCGCCAGGGAGAGCGACTGCCCCCTCTCCCAGCAACTGGACCAGCCCAGTAAGTCGGGTGGTCCCATTTTGAAGCTCCACTGGCTTCTTCATCAGGCAACATGTTACATACAGGAGAAAAATTAGAGATGTTAGGTCTGCCGTCCTTCAAGAATTGGCAAGACTCTGCAGTGTTATGCTCTGTGGAGTGCTACGTTGTGACTGTGTTCACATGTCCTCAACAGCAGCTGCACAATGGCATCAAAGCTGTCAATAGTACAGACAGTTCCAACTGATTTCACTTCCTGTAGAAAAGTCCCCCAAGACTTGCAGCATTCCTTTGGTTAGAGAAAGATCTTTCAAGATATACTTAGCCAGTCTTTGGGTCACAAGCAAAAGCAAAATTCCCACATTGAAATGGCTTGTGTTCATTTCCTGTTGGTATTGTTAGAGAAGGGTTAAAGGCACAGACGCTGTACAAAAACAGGATGTCGACTTTTGATTTATTAAGCTACAAAATGCAAATTCGTTTCCGTTCCTCCCCTCTTTAATAACAGATATAAGTACTGTAAGAACAGTCTGAGTGGTCAGATGCCAGTGTTCAACATCTAAATGGAAACCTGATCAGAACTGCTGCATAGTAATCTCCTTACTGGCAAAAGTTCTCCGAACTAACAGCCAAATAATGCACTGATGCACACATGCACAATGCCATTGTACAAATTCCAGTTCTAGTGCCATTTTAAGCCATAAACAAATTACTTTAGAAATAGATTGGATCAGTTATCAAGGCTTGGCCTTTTCACTTGCACATATGCACTCAGGAAATAAAATGTCCTTTTTTTTATCCAAATTAAATAATTCTGTATAACATGTGTGCATTTGTCTGTCCATACCATTGTCAATGAGTATACACCCCCTTTTTGGACTGGAATATATGATGTTTGTTTGGGAATAATTTTGTGAAAATATGTTCTGGTAAATACAGTCAGCCTTCCATATCCAGCAATTTTTTATCCATGGATTCAAGCATCCATGGCTTGAAAATATTTCAGAAATATAGACATTTCAAAAAGTAAACCTTCATTTTTCCATTTTATAAGGGACACCATTTTACTATGCCACTGTGTATAATGGGGCTTGAGTATCCACAGATTTTGTTATCCATAGAGGGTCCTGGGTCCAAACTCCATAGGATACCAAGGACCCACTGTACTGCAAAGGTGTTAGAATTATTTTGATTTCTTATATGAAAGCATACATATGAAGGATAGAAAAGCAGCATGAAAATCTCCCTATTTAAGGCATAGTTTTGATGTACTTACTGGTGTGTTTCTCAAAATGCCAATGCTCACTTCAGAGTGAGTGTTGTTAAAATATTAAACTGTTTTTCATCTTATTGATTGTCACTTTGTCTGTTTTTCAGTTCTCGCCACATAGAGGCTGCAAGATTAAAAGCTAGCACAAAAATCTAGCTTTGCTAAACCCCAGGAGTGTTATTCCGGAGCTCTCCCAGACTGGTCTAAAGAAGCATGAATTCTCACAATAGGGGTCCCTCAGTTTTGTTGGTTGTTGTCACCTTCCTCTCTATTCTTTTGATTCTATTGAGGGGCTATTAGTAGTAATAAGAGTTAGTAGTAATAATTCTTTTTTTAAAAATGGGTCATCATTGTCAGGGTGGTTCTATGTGTGAAGGGCAAGTTTTAGCCTCTCTAAAACTCCAAAACTCTAAAAAGAAATTAACAAGGGGGAAAGAGGGAGAAGAGAGAAATTGTTATTCTGACATGTTTCAGTATTAAGAAACAGTCTTGAGAGTAGGAATAAAGAGTTGTAGTTGGTACAAGGAATTGTCAGGAATTTATCTGGGACAACAAAAATATCACTAAGGACTTTATCATATGGGGAAAATTGGGAGTTTAAACAGTGATTATCCTGTGAAAATCATGCAATCACAATTAAGTTTTTCACACAATGTTGTGATTAAAGAGCTATTATCCCAAGAATAATCAGGCAATAAACAGCAAGAAAGCATTCATGGGGAATTCCATGAATGATTTGTTACTGTATATTGCCTGGGTTATTCCTGGGATAATAACTCTTTAATTGCGAAGTGTATTAACATCACAATCGCAATCATGCGATTTTCACAGAATAATCACTATTTAAACCCCCAATTTTGACTGTGTGATAAAGTCCTTGGATGGTTTTGTAAAATACCCAAGAAGAAACCAGCAACGGTTTCTTCTTTTAGAGGCTTTGCATCTAATAATGGACTTGATCTCTCTATTACTTATTCTAAAATGCCATTCTTCTGCTATGGAGGGTATATTTGAAAGAATTATTATGGGGAGGGTAACCTCTTCCCCCTCAATTCTACTGATGCTCCCATCAATCCTACACACCAGCTGTTTACATTTTTAAAAATATGTACATTAATTGTATTTCTGCATTAATTGAATATTTAATTTGTCCCTATAAGTCAAAGATTCATACTGCTTGCCTCAGATGACATTTCCCATCTATGAACTCTGAGTTTTGGTGATTTCCATAAATAATATATTTTCTGCATAGTCCTTGTTTCTGGGTTTCCTTTGTTTTTTCATAGCCCTTCCCTGCCTTTTTGGGACTAGTAGCCTCATACCAGACTAGAGAAATCTATGGCATCAGCTTAGTGGAAGACATTTCCTCACTAATAGCTTAATTCTAGATGTACAGCTTTGAAATAAGTCCCACTGAATTTAATGGGGCTTACTTGCAAATAATGGAAGATGCAAGCTGAAATATAAATGGTTGCTTCACACAGCAAATTCCTTCCTGCAGTTTGGTGCACCAGAGTTTGTTGTTATTATGTGCCTTCAAGAAATTTTTTGTTGATCATAGGATAACCCTATCAAAGGGGTTTCTTGGCAAGATTTGCTCAATGGGGTTTGCCTTTGCCTTCCTCTGAGGTTGAGAGAATATAACTTGCCCAATCACCCAGTGGGTTTCCATGGCCAAACAGGGATTCGGACCTTGTTCTCCAAAGCTATTGTCTCAAACCACTACATGACCTGAGCTTGTTGTTGTTGTTGTTGTTGTGTGCCTTCAAGTCATTTCTGACTTATGGCAACCCCAAGGCAAATCTATCATGGGTTTTCTTGACAAAATTTGTTCAGAGGAGGTTTGCCATTGCCTTCCCCAGATGCTGAGAGCATGTGACTTGCCCAAAGTCATCCAGTGGGTTTCATAGCCAAGCTAGGAATCGAACCCTGGTCTCCAAAGTAATAATTCAACACTCAAACCACTATGCCATGCTGCCTTTCATGACCTGAGCAAAGAAAAGCTAATTCAGATTGGACCATACATCCAGGGCCAGTGTGGTATAGTGGTTTGAGGGCTGGACTCCAACTCTGGCGGTCAGGGTTCAATTCCTAGCTCAGCCATGAAACTCACTGGGTGACCTTGAACAAGTCACATTCTCTCAGCCTCAGAGGCAGGCAATGGTAAACCTCTGAACAAATCTTGCCAAGAAAACCCTGTGACAGGGTCATCCTAGGATCAACAAGAAATGTTGATTATGTGCTTAAGTGGAAGGCAAACAACAACAAACACAATATCCCAATGATTAATGCTACACTCTTCTTATTCACAAATGTTTGGTGTTCTAAATTAATAAATATTTTTCTCTGATATCCTGGAGCCAGAGTTAAGATAAAGGAAAACTGATTAAGTTGCATCATTTCCTTGTTGCAATGGAAAACAGAAAATTAGGAACAGATGGATAAAAGAAATCTCCTTGACCCTGCACTGTAATTTCATCAGCTGAAGTGGCACTTTGCAGAGAAGCAAACAGGATAAACACACCTTTGGCATCCGACTCCTTTCTTTAACATTAATATGGTCTTAATGTAAAAATTACCCAGACTCTTGTGGTGGAAAAAAGCACAGTCAATAAATTTGTTGACCCTAAAATTCTGAGGTCTTACACCATAAAATATTAATAAAATGTATATGATAACCAGGGAGAGGTTGACATTAAAGTTCTTAAACTTCACCTCTTAAATTTAGATTCTAGGATATTCATTTGACAATACTGTATCCACTTCCATCAAGACAATGTCATCGAAAGTTGCCTTATACTGAGTCATACCAATGGTCTTGTGACTCCATTATTGCCGAGACTGTTTGACAGTGGCTGTATAGAGTTTAGCATTCCCTGCCCTACTTGGAGATGCCAGGGATTGAATCTAGGACCTTGTACATACCAAGCATGTGCTCTACCACCAAGCTATTAGCCTCCTGCTCTTCCGTTTTGAAAGCAAAAGCCAGAAGCAAAGAGTCTAAGGGGTCATTCACATGTCAGGGTTTGTTTTTTCAGCGCAATGATGTGATGGGGTTGTTATTCACACTAGGGAACTGTATTGATCTGCATCAATGTTCATCTCTGTGAGTTTGGTCATTCACACATGCAAGGATTTGAATAAAGATGGAGCCGATGATAAGAATGGATTTGGAAACACTTTTTTGGTATGCAGTGTTTTATCTCGGTTCTATTATTCACACTACCGACTATGCAGATCTTTTTTTTTTTTATGGGGAAAAACCTAATATAAATTATCCCAGATTTAATGGGGGGGGGGGGGTTTTGGCACCCCCCCCCCCCAAGTAATCAGGTGCATTCGGGATGTGTGTGAACAATGGAGATTTAACCCAGATGGAACCTGGGTTATTTAGTGTGAATAACCCTTTTGGCTACATCCACATTGCAGAAATAATCCGGTTCGACACCAAAGCGAATTATTTCTGCAGTGTGGATGCAGCTTAAGAAACCCATGGAAAAGTACCAGAGCAAACATTCTCACCAGAAAAGATGATGCAACATGAAGAAGATTGAGAAAGAAATGAGGAAACAAACAAGGTACAGAAGAGTTGGTGCCCCCTATGTGTATGAGTCTTTCTTGTGCCCTCCTCTCTGGGAAAGGCAGTATCTGTTTAGATTGGTGTCTAAATTTAAACCCCGATGGCTTTGCCTCCTTCATCCGCCCTCCCCACCCTCCCTTCCTCTCCGCCACCCTCCCCTCCTTCCTTCCTTCTTCTCTCTTGCAGGCCACATAGGGCTCCTCTCAGTGTTTAAGCTCAGCTGAGCTGTGGCTGGGATATTCACACTTCCCAGCAGTGTGCGTCCTTTTTTTCCCTTGCCTGTCAGAAGCGTTGTACAAAGGGACAGGACAGACAGAGGGAAACTAGAAAGAGGAAGGGATGGGGGAACAAGTATTTCCCAAGCACATCCCACAACTGCACAACAGAGAGGTAAACAACAACAAAACTTTTCTTTCTCTCTTTTTCTCTCTCTTTCTGCAGAACTTGATTCAAACAAATGTGCATCATCTTAAAAACAGCTCAAATGACTGGCTAGGTCCACTGTCCCCACATGTCTGTGACTCTCTGGGTTTGCAGTTTCTGATCTAGCTCAGGGGTGAAATGCCAGACTTGCATTTTTGCCCCTTACTTCGGGTCAAGTTGATGTGTTTTGGCCCCAGAAATTGTTCAAGAAACTCTTGGAAGTTCATTCATTTTTGATCCTGTCACTAAGGAATGCATGCTTAATTGGTCGCTATTATTTAGAGTGAAACAAATGCTTTTTTGAGAGCATGTAGCAACTCAGTGTTAAACTTCATAAAGTATTCATAAGCTGCTGCTAAAGCTTAAGCTTCTTTTTCCCCGGTTTGGAATGTTATAGCTGTATATTCTCATAACTGTCATTGTTGCTCAGAGCTCAGCTTCTTATCGCTCACCCGTGGTCATATGTAGTGTTTTCTTTTTCTTTCTTTCTGACCTGACTCTTAGTGTCTTGTATCACTATAAATGTGAAAATCCAACAGGTGAAGTATTTCTTATCATGAAAAGGCATTAGTCAGGTAGTTGTCGGGTTTCTGCCTGACACATGTATCTTAAAGGCATAGGAGTCCTGCCAAGAAAAAAAAACCAATAAGGTAGATAACTCTATAAATCTTAGTTCAAAAGCAAACATTTTATTCCCGCTCTAGTTTCTTATGTGTGTCTTTTGAATAAAGTTTAGAGTACTGATGTTCTATCAGCAGGACCTAAGTGAGCTTAACTTTCTCTATATGGCTTATCATCCTCTTAGATATTGATATGCAAGTTGTAGGTTGATATCTAGAGGGAGGTGGTTGAATACTGTGTGAGAAGACAGATTTGTTTGCAGAATCCCAGAGATTAAAAGGACCTGATGGTTTGGATTGTAGGTAAATGCAAAATTCTTTAGGTTTACATATGTGTTTTTCAAGTGTACATTTTTTTTAAAAAAAGAAGAAGAAAATAGATATTATAAAGGTTTATACATTATAAAGAAGGCATGAGTTCTTTGTGCCATAACAGTCAACAGCTCATACCTTTATCACTCTCTTTACTTCTAGATTCCTACTGTATGAACGTAACTTGGTATCTAATTCTGATAACTTCAGTGTAGTCTTAGGGTGCACGGTGGAGTTATTGCATAATAATTGCAGATTGTTTGTGTGCTATCTATTTTTCTCAGCTAAGTGTTCTTTTTTTTTTCTTTTGGCAAAGATGGCAAACCAAGCTATTTTGTAGCTTATCCTTCAGGCAAAGCATTCATTTCTATTGTGACTGCTATGGAATATGGTTGTGTGGAGGGGATTGTGGTACATTTGGTGAAGAGGTCCAGCTCTGGCTTTGTGGCTATAACATGTTGTGATTGTTTTTAAAGGTTTCTAAAAACAGATTAATTCTTCACAGGTTACACATCTCTTTTGTTCCATTGCCTCCATAACCCTAGTATGAAAGTATTTATTTAGTTTGATCTTTTGTTAAGTGGCTAAATGGACCTTCTACTCTCCCTCGGTGATATGTGTTGCCATGTTGTAAGCCTTTCACCTTGGGTTGTTGTAAAAATTTTCAAGGTAGAGCACCTAATTCTAAGATAGCATGCATGTTTGTTATTAAAAGGGGGGGAAGGGTACTAGGCAAAGGGAAGCTACACACACACACACACTGGTTAAAATGCACACTGCCCAGTCAAGATATCGTGCTACTGTGATTGAAAAACAAATTGCAAAAAGAAAAGATGGGCCTTGATCTATCATTTGGAAAGACCTCTAATTTCTCTCTGTCTGTATTCTATCACACCCTAAAGCAAGGCGGAAATAGTGTAGCCCTCCAGGTGTTATTGGATATCAGCTCTTCAGCATTTTTCACCAATAGCTATGCTAGTTACATATGCTAGGAATCACAGTTCAGTGTGGAAAGATCAGGGATACATGATTCCCAGCCTTGTCCTTAAGAAAAAGTACATAAAGGAAGGGCTGGAAGTTCTCACCCAAGCCAGCAAAGACAAACAGCTAAGCAAAACATGATCACTCCCAGAAGAATCAATTTCAAGATGTGTTACGTCCATTATGAACTATTATTTGAGAAGAAAACAGTTGCAAATCAAATTGCATATTGAAGTTTCAGAAGACTGATTGCATTTGGCCTTTTTCATCCTTTCATTGTAATCTCTCTCTCGAAAGATATATCTTGCAGATTCTTTTCCAGAGAACATACTGAGAGTGTGTGTGTATATAAACTTAGATATATCTTTTTTAAAAAGTACAATTTCTAAAAGCAAAATCTTTTTTATTATTATTTTGGGGCTGGCAGCAAATCGAATCACAAGATATTAATTACTGTGCAGAGAATCACATGCACAAAAACAGCTTACACAGTTAGAATAAACAGTGGCCACATCCAGGCCATCAGAACAGAAGCACAGTTTTCTCAGTTCCCTTTTCCTATATGTTCCAGAGCTCATCAGGAAAGAGAGAAGAGTAGAGAGGTAAAGGTGGATATTTATTTGGTTTGGGGCAATAATAACATTCTAGATCTAGAATATTAGATCCAGATATTATATTACAAGATGTCACTACAGGGTTTAGAGCAGGGGTGGGCAAAGAATGGCACAGTCGGCCCTTCTTATACACGGATTTTTTATACACGGATTTAAGCATACACGGTTTGAAAATGTTCCAAAAAAGTATAAATTTACTTTGATGTTCCATTTTTTATTAGGGACACCATTTTGCTATGTCATTATACTTAATGGGACTTGAGCATACACGGATTTTGTTATACATGGGGGATCTTGGAACCAAACCCCAGCGTATAACAAGGATCCATTGTACTGTACTCCAGTTACTCTTGGACTGCAGCTCCCACAGTCTTAACCATTGGGTTTGCTGGCTAGAACTGATAAGAGGTGCAATTCAAGAGCAGCGGGAGGGATACACTTCACCTCCATTACTTCAGAGTAATTATATTTTTATTTTCCTCTGATTTTTTTCCCCAGTAGAAACTAATTCCAATTTTCCCTATGATTTAGTACTCATGGAATCTTTTGCCCTATCTTATGGTTTGTCAACAGTAGTAGTGTTATATATATTGAAACCTTTCAAACCTGTGTATTCATGTGAAAAATAAAATAAAATAAAATTTAACCTTAATGAAAAGAGTTTAAAATATAACACAAGTCTTTTGAAGATTCTCAGCCCACAATAAGTACGGTAAAGTATTTCTAGATTTCTGTAGCTGACAAGGATAAACTTGTAGATTTGACTTCTTGGTCAATAATGAAAGAAATTTCCTCAGTTAAGCCATAGAAAAAGTACATTTCAGATATATA
Organism: Sceloporus undulatus; assembly: GCF_019175285.1. NCBI lineage: Eukaryota > Metazoa > Chordata > Lepidosauria > Squamata > Phrynosomatidae > Sceloporus > Sceloporus undulatus. Next base: position 47,204,739 of record NC_056524.1, on the reverse strand, counting down.
AACTTGGGAGCTTGTTGCTTTAGATCCCACTCCTCAAGCGGATAATTATTATAGAAAGGTAAAGGATACAGATTCTTATCTAGAATAAGAGTTTTGTGGTGTTGTGAACTTAAAATAAAAATTGTTCTCATCAAATAACATATGTGAGCTACATTTGATAAAACTGGCCAGAAGATGTTGACCTATATAACCTTGCCAGGTGCAATGATAAAAATAGTTTTCTGCAGATCTAGGATTAAGGCATAGAGACAACGGAAAACGACACTTTCACTTCCCCTTATGGGAGCCACTTTAATTAGCTTTCATGCAACTCCACACTGTTTTGGCTTGATTAGAGATGGTTACACCCAATACATATTTTAGATGTTTCCCAAAATCAACATTAGAGCAGCAGGAAGAAATAATGTGCAGATGGTGTTGAAATAGTTCATTTCGATTAGTTTCTGGAAGTAATTTAGTTGATGATGTTTTCTTGCCTGATTCATACCATTTAGATTAAAAAAAAAGATTTTGCATAGCAGTTTAGATTGGCATGGCATCTATAAATTAACCACTACCAATAATTGATGAAAGCAAAACACTGCATATTCCCCAACAGGCCCAATTTGGCAGGAACAATCCCAATTAATCCTCTGTGTCCCATTTTAAAGCTGCTTTTAAAGTGTCCCAGTTTATCTCACTTCCATCTACTTTCCATCTTTGTTCTCAGTGACTGCTAACTTAATTCAGGCAAAAGCAAACTGCTGCAACTTCTCCTACCTTTTGTATTCTTCCTCATTAATAACTTTGGTCCTCTTGATCACACACTGATGTTACTTGGATCACATGTCCCAGTTTTCATCTTTGAAATGTTGGAGGGTATGCCATTTAAATGTGTTTGGGGCTTATATTTCCAACAACTATTCATCTGCCTTCAACTTCACAACTATCCATCTGCACTAACCAATTTCTGGACTGTATTCACAAATAAAACAGCCCTATTCACCCTGCTTTGCATTGCTTTTGAACCTACTGGCCCTGAAGTCAGTTATCATCATATTGCCATAGAATTTGGATAAGCCCTTCAGTGTTTTTGCACTTCATTTTTTAGTTTTGCCTTCATTGTATTGTACCCTTCATTCTTCATAGCTTTAGAGAACTTATAAAATAGAAGAGTCTCAACAGAACTCCATGGAAACATATGACTGTCCATGTTTCCTCATAATGAAAAGTTGCTGTTAATTTTTAATTCTTTGTTTGTTCTCTCTTGACTAGCTGACCATTGAAAAACCATTTTCATTCTATCTCACAACTTCTTAAAGTGTATTAAAATGCTTTGCAGTGGGATTTTTTTTTAGGTATACTGTACTATATTTATGCAAAATACAATCAATTTTATAAGATGGATTAGTACTTTCAAATAATTCTGATAGACTGGGAAATTATGATCTTTGTGCATTTAAAAGTTGTATTTGTTCCTCCTTCATGTACTGTACTGTGACCACTTATTCTACTTGCCACAATAGTTTTTAGTATATAAAGAAGATAAATAATGGTTTGTAATTTGTGGGATTATCTCTGAGGTATAGAAAGAAGACCATTGTCTTTTAATAAACTGGTGCAGTGAGATTCCAGAATTAAGCGTCTCTTCATACACTGTCTAAGGCTGCATCTACACTGCAGAATTAATACAGTTCGACACCGCTTTAACTGCCATGGCTCATTGCTACAGAATATGAGCTATTGCGAGCCTTCAGTATCAGCAGGCTGACCATCTATGGAACAGAACTCCTGTGATCACAAATCCCAGGATTCCATAGCATTGATCCATGGTGTCAAACCATGCATTATTTCTGCAGTGTAGCAGTGCCCTCAGTTCAGATCATCAACTGTGATTGCATGGTAGGTTTTACACATACATGTTTATTCTTCACAACTTCCTTTGAGACCAAGGAAAAGAAGATAACAATCTTCTGTCTGTCCCTCATTTGCAGCAAACCATAATTGGCTGTTTTGTTGAAGTAACAGCAGACTGGTTTGTTATGAAACAAGGATCCAACATCAGGATGAATTAATGGCTTGGAGCAATTATTTGGACAAAAAGGCAACCAGAAAGAGTTTCTGATGCCCCAACAGAGCAAATTGTGGTTTCTTGTAACATTAAAAATATATTCCAGAACATCTGAAGTGCAAATATGAGGGGAACATGTTCTAAACCTATATCATGATGTTAGACTCATAAAAGACCCAAGGTTGGCTGTGGTTTTCTTGTGTGTGCCACACATGGAGTAGCAAAACACATTGTGGTCAGTGTGTGTTGATGTATCAAAGTGTGAAGCAGCTTTAATGGAACTATTACACATATAGATTTTGTAAATTCTTTTCAATGCAAACCATCTTGTCAACGGTAGCTTTAACTGCATTACTTAAAGCTTAAGCTATTGACTCATCAATTTAAGTTTTTCGAGGTGTAATGCTTTAAAATAATAGACTAAGCATTTTCCCCAAGCAGTTTCACACAGATCTGAGATGTGGGAATTAAATGTTTCCTGTAGAGAAAAAAAGATCATACCATTCCATTAGATGTTATGCCATCTCCCGTATCTAAATGTACAAATGCATTTTCCAGGTGACTCCCAAGGGTCAAATAATAGAGATGAGGCCATAAGTAAATGAGAGAGCACATGCTTTGTATGCAGATTGTTTCAGGTTTAATTTCTGGGAGCTCCACTTGAAAAAGACTTCATGTATTAATGCTTGAAAAGAATTCGGTTTGAGACCTTGGTGGATTTCTGCCAGGAACAGTAAACAAGACTGAGAAAGGCAATTACTGGCAGTCTACAGTAGGTGTGTGTGTGTGGGTGTGCGCGCGCATAAGCCTACACATATGCAAACTATCCATGCATGATAAAGGAGGTATTTGCAGGCTTGGTGGAAACCAAAGGACTGCAAAATCACTAATATCCCCAAAGTGGGGCAAAAAAAACATGGAAAGGGGAAGAACAGCTCAATCAGGACTGAGTATGATCAAAGACTGATTCTCAAGGGTGGGAAATAGTGAGTTGCTGTTGTTTTGTGCTTTCAAGTCAATTCCAACTTATGGTAATGATCGTAATGTGGACCTAGCATAGGATTTTCTTGGCAAGATATGTCCTTGCCTTCCTCTGAGGCTGAGAAAGTGTGACTTGCCCAAGGCTACCCAGTGAGTTTCCATGGCTGAGGAATTAAATCGAATAAACTGGATGAAGGTATGACTGGCTAGTCATGAACCTGATGCGGAGCATTCCACACATGTTAACATTTGGTTGCAAAGTGCTACTTGTATCTATATATGCATGAACTTCCTGTTTATGCTTCCTGCCTCAACCTGCCAAAACAGAAAGCTTATCAAAGCCCAGTCAGTGCATAATAGGTAGCTCATGATTTACATTCATCAGATCACAGATTTGGCAGGCTTCTGGTGAGGAGATAGGTCTTATGATATCAAGGTTGCCATTGTCGTTTTAAAGTCTGTAATTCACTTGGTAGTAAGCGTCAAATATCAATAGGCAGCAATTATAAATTGACAGTTCTAATTTCCTCTGAGAATACTGAAATCCAAAGTGATGTGAAAACCAAACTACAAAATCTGACAAATCAGAAACATATCTGTAGAGGGTCTGGGGAATCGGAATAAACCTATACTTTGTGCTCATAGGAGTCCTTCATCCTGTATGGTAAACAGGGATGGATGAACATGGGTACCCTGGCTACACAGTACTGAGGCATGATAATGGCATGGCATCCTCTCAATACCACATCATACTGACATTTCCATTAGGTACTAAAATGCCAAATAATGAGCGAAAAGGGGGACAGACTCTATAAAGACTGAAAAGGACATTGAGAAACTGGAGCGTGTCCAAAGGAGGGTGACTAAAATGGTGAAGGGTCTGGAAACCATGCCCTATGAGGAAAGACTCAGGGAGCTGGGGATGTTTAGCCTGGAAAAGAGAAGGTTAAGAGGTGATATGATAGCCCTGTTTAAATATTTGAAGGGATGTCATATTCAGGAGGCAGCAAGCTTGTTTTCTGATGCTCCAGAGAACAGAACCTGGAACAGTGGATGCAAGCTACCAGAAAAGTTTCCAGCTCAACATTAGGAGGAACTTCCTGACAGTAAGTGCTGTTTGATAGAGGACACACTCCCTCAGAGTGTAGTGGAGTCTCCTTCTCTGGAGGTCTTTAAACAGAGGCTTGATGGCCATCAGTCAGGGATGCTTTGATTGAGAGTTCCTGCATGGCAGGGGGTTGGACTGGATGGCCCTTGCGGTCTCTTCCAACTTTACGATTCTATGATTCTATTATATGAGTGCATCTTTTAATTAGGATATAAATTAATATAGTGTTCCTCCCATAAATGTTGTGTCATATACAAGCACTTATTTTTAAATTTGTAGGTCTTGAACAGGACTACAAATAGTAAATAACCATGGTCAATTTTTATTATAAGAAATTGACCAGCACTTATAATAGGCTCCCTCTATCTGGCATGTACCAACTGGCTTTTTTCAGCTCCCATGATCTGTCATTAGCCATTCAGATGAGGATTATGGGGACTATAGTCCAAAACAAATGGCAGGCTCCAGGTTCAGAAGACTGACATATTAAATTCTTGTATCTATTAAACCATTAAACTTGGAGGTCAGGATTCAACAAGTCCAGCAGTTATTAGGAGAAATTAAAATATAGATCCAGGGACTTCAGCCAGTGGTTAAATCCCAAAGAGACACTTGAAAAACCATTGCTACATCACACAAAAAAAGTTCCTGAGCTCATACATAAATGCAAATATGAACAAGAACAGTACTCTGCAAAATGGCTCTATGTAGGAATTTTAAAAGTATTCTATTTGAGAATTCTGCTTGAATTACAGAAGTTATTTGAAGAGAAAACAAATCTTTTTGTTGTATGGGCCAATTCTGCTTTCCCTTACCTCATTAACTAACCTCATGGGGTAAGGAAAGGGTGGAGGGAGTGGTGAAAATTGATGTTTAAAAGTACGCTGAGATCATGGGAGACAAGTTGCTGCAGAAAAATGAAAACAATAGCTTGTAGAAGCATCTTATTGTGAAAGATCTCAGAACACAATGCTCTTTGAGAATAGTTTAAATGTATCACAATCTGTTTTTCCCATGACAAAAGGAAATAACTTCACATTTGAAGCCCAAAGTATCAGCAAAGTGAGACACTTCGGAGTTTATCACATGTAAGGAATTTTGCTTAATTTCGAATGAAAAGAAAGTGGGGCCAGAACGCATTCACATGAATTAGCTAGTTCAGCGAATTTACGTGAATTCGAATTGTGTTCGAACTGACCTCCCATTGCCTGAAAATAGCTTGCCATTGCCCAAAATTGCGTTTGGTAGTCTATCACACAATAACGTTAAACCCCATGATTGCGTTTGGATTGCTATTGGATTATACTTCCAATTTAACTTGTCTGATAAACTCCTGAGAAGTGACCTACACATTACAATCCACTTTTTGGGTGACAGGGACTCTCCTAAGACTACAACAGCTCAGGTCTACACCTGGCAAAACTGTCCCTTAAATAGAGGGCACAAACAGCTTTTTTCAGTTAAAAGAAAGGACACACATTTTTGAAGTGTGGCTGGCCATGCTGGAAGCCCTGGTGAAGGAGCTCATACATGCATGCTCATTTTGCTTGCCAATGCATTATAGGTAGGGATGCCATATCCCAGTGGCCCCCGGGACAATCCCGCTTTTGGAGGACCCCGCCCCGGCCCGGTTTGTCTAAAATCCCAGCTTTGTGCCCGGCCGCCGGGCCTGCTCATGCGGCCATTGCCGCAACTGCTAATGTGCGTGGCCGGCGGCCACCCACCTCCTCCTCCTCGGCAGCGCCACCCTCCTCTGCCTGACTGTGCCGCGTGGCACTTGCCTGGGCAGGCAACAACGTGCGCTTGCCCCGCTAGTGCGCCTGCACGCGGGGCTAGAAAAGAGGAGCTCGTCCTCTTTGGCCAGCCAGCCAGCCAGCTAAAGGGGACAAGCTCCTCTTTTCTAGCCCCGCGCAGCTGCAACAGCGCGCGCTTTCCTGCTAGCGTGCCCGCGGAAAGGGGCTGGAAAGGGGGAGCTCGTCCCCTTTGGCTGGCTGGCCAATGGCTGAAGAGCAGGGGCGGGGCTGTTTCCAGCCCCAATGTGCCATTGGCCAGTGCCAAAGAGCTTTGGAGGAGGAGGAGGAGGAGGAGGAGGCAGAGAGGAGGACCAATGAGGGTAGGCCTCTGGGCCAGGGGGAGGGGAGAGCGCCATTTCCAAATGATGCTGAGGAGGAGGAAGTGGAGAGGTGAGTGGCCACTTCAGCTCTGCCTTATTCCTTTTATTTTTTAATTATTTTTTATTCTTAAAAATAAACAACCCTTCCATTATATTTTATTTTTATTTTTAATCTTAAAAATAAACAGCCCTTCCTTTATATTTTATTTTTGTTTTTATTCTTAAAAATAAACAACCCTTCCTTTATATTTTATTTTTATTTTTATTATTAAAAATAAGCAACCTTTTTATTTTATATTATTTTTATCTGTCTAGAAATAATGCCAAAATGTCCTCCATTTTGATCATGCCTAAGAAACATGCATTTATATTAACATTTTTTAAAAAAATCACCAATTTTTTTCATGTGTCCTCCAATTTTAAAAAATGTGTCCTACATTTGAAAATGTTATCCTACATTTGTCCTACATTTGTCCCAGTTTGGAGGTCCTGACTTATGGCAACCCTAATTATAGGCATCACACAGAGCCTGCTGGAGAAGACCTATCTTGTATGTGACATTAGTCTGTTGTTCTAGTTCCTCATCAAATGGAACATTGTCAGCCAATCTGCAGATGAAACTTTGTTTATCCATAGGAAAGCTGGCAAGCGATATGATTTCCCAGACAGGAAGATAAATTCCATGCTCATTTTTAATGGTGACAAAATTGGATTTGCAGTTTTTTAAAATACAGGAAGTAATATAATTAAACTTGGAAGGATGAAAATGTGTGCTTCTACCTGGATTTGCCAAGTGTGTGCTACCCTAAGGCTATTTTGGGTATTTATTCATAGAATCTTTGAACTGAAAGAGGCCACAAAGGCCATCTACTCAAACCTTCTGCCATGCAGGAATAACTACAGCAAAAAAAGATGCCCATCCAAACTCAAAGAAGGAGAATCCCCGCTCCCTATATTGATGAACAGTTCTTACCTCTTACAGTAAAGGTAGAATCTCTTTTCTTGGAATTTGAATGCATTGGTTCATTTTCTAGTTTATAGAGCAGCAGCAAACAAGCTCACTCCATCTTCTACATGACATCGTTTCAGATATTTTACATATATTCATGCTTTCTTCACATGGCTGAACTACCAGTGAGCTTTAAACATGCATTAGGATTGGAAGGACAGTATTGGAGATATCTCAGGGAGTGGAGAATACCATGATCCAGACATCTGAGGTCAGTGTTTACAACAGCTGTTGCCTGCTGTGGAAGGAAGAAAGGAAGGAAGCCAGTGATACTATTTGTCCTGTACAGCAGAAATTGAGACAGTCCCAAGGCTCGAGTATTTCTAACTTTATATATTTACACACACTCTTTCAGGACCACTGCTTGCTATTGTGTTCTTTTCTGGAAGAGTTACCACTATTTCCCCTAAGGCAAAATGGTCACAATGTAGTACACAGCATGCTGTATCTAAAAATAGCCCACATCAAATGACCACTTGGAATGGTTGTGTAGCTGGTTCTGACTACTGGACTCATTTCAGACCAAATGCTAAAATGCATTGCATTTTGGATTATCATCCTCATCTTATTTCCCTGTCACGCGGTTAAGGAATTATATATAATTTGTAATCTTAGGGAAAACATCACAAAAGTTACTCAGATAAAATATACTGTATAAAATGCAGCAAATGCCAAAATGTGTTATAACAGTCCTTAAAATAAAGTGTACTCTTAGTGTATATGCTTAATGCATACTTAAAACATTTTCTGTATACAAATGTTTTTGAATTTATTGTTGTTATGGCCAATTTGCTATTATCTATCTCTTTCACAAAATCGCTCTATCACATATCAGTTTCAGTAAATCCATCACAAGTTGCAAGCCAGGCCAGTCTAACCCTGATTGTTTTTTCCCTTCTTTACATTACATGTAAATAGTTTCATTCTTTACATTTTTTGGAAACTATAATCTGCAGTGTACACAATTATATACTACTATCCTAAGATAGTAGAACTTTTGAGAACTTGAATCTATATTAACTGTGAACCTTGATATTACACCAACACTTTCTCTTAAAAACGATAATATAAAATACAGTTTTGTTTATCCCTTTTTAAATTCTGTACATTGTTAGAGCCTTTCATTTCCTGTTATCCTTCATCCTTGCAGCAGCTAAGTACAGGTCCGGACCAAAAAATCCAGAGAAATGTATTTTTGTTTACTTCAATGTATTGTTTGTAAAATTTAATATTGCTATTAATTTCTGTTCCTTTAAAGAGATATTTCAAAAACAATAAAAGAAGCCACTACTTACTTTATGGATTGGATAAACTGTAAACATGTGAATCTCTGTAGGAAGAACTGATGCAAGCCTTGCAAATTACAGACAAGTTCCATTAATTTAATTATGGGCCTGCTCTTTTGTCAATTCTTCTTGCCTGCAAGGCTCGCTTGAAACCTCATGCCCACATGTGCGCAGTCCCAAGGTTTGTTTATAGAAAAAGTGGAGCTAATGGTGTGCCTAAAGTGGGTGTCACCTAGTATGTGCATGGGGGAGAACTACCTTTATCCCCGCCATCCAGCCAGATCCCTGCAAGCCCCCAAGTTTTTAAAGTCAAACTGGCAGCTACCACATGGAGCTCCAAAGTCTCCTTCCTCCCCAAAGCCTTCAGAGTCTTGCATGGCTGCTTCTGCCTGCAAAATGCTGGGAGGCAGCATCAGGATGCTTTTCCTGCACCTTCTGCATCAGCCTGCTGCCTTCAGATATGATGAAGGACATTTTCTCATCACTGGTGATGAGGAATGAGTGAACTTCCAGTCCAATAAACATTTCTACTTGGAATGAGAGACTTTCCTAACCCTAGTACATCCTGGGGACGTACTTTACACCTGTGCGGAACGGGCCTGAGTCATTCATTCTTCACCTCAAGCAGCAAAATTAACACTAATAATTTCCCTGCTAGATTGCATCCCAGTTTACTGGTTCAGATGGCTTTATTTCCAGTCTTTCTTCTAGCTGGAGTTCAGTACCCTCAGTATGCAATTTGTCATCAGTGTGGTCTCAGCTTCTTTCTTATTCCTGCCTCTGGAGTTACTCATTCATCATTTAAGGAATTTTCCAACTTCTGATTCAACTGACTCCATCCACTACAGTCATCCCTCCGTATTCACAGGGGTTAGGGGTGAAGGACCTTCACGAATGTGAAAATTGTACAGATAACCCTGTTCCAGGCATCGGAGGGGAGGAGAAAACTTGTGCCGCAGTTCCAGGCATCGGAGGGATCAGGAGAGACCCTGTGAATAACCAAATTCGTGAATGCCGAGTTCGCGAATGAGGAGGAACGACTGTACATTGTTGCTGTTTTTTAGTCCTAGTTAATTGGTTCATCTCCTATACTCCATTACTGCTGTTCCTTTATGTTTGGGCTGGAGAACCTTTGCTTCATCAGACATTACCTCACACCACTGGCAATGCTAGCTGGATCTTCTGGGAGTTGAAATCAAAAATATATGTAAGAGCAAAAGTTCCCTGTCTTTGCTCTTAGCCAGTCCTCCACCACTTGGCATTTACTTTCTTTAAATGTTTAAATCCTGCCATTTATCCAAAGATTGCAGTGTGGCTTACAATAAAATTAACTTAAAACAATAAATAATTACAGAAGGTTTAAAAGATTACAAATATATTAAATAGTCTCTCAATTTAAAAACAGACTATTGAAAAACAGTAAACAATCTTGAACAATATAACTATAATACATGTGCAGCCTGGGAAAAATCAGTTTGGCTTGAAGGCTTTAATAAAAAGCAAGATTTTTATTTCATTTAGCAGATTATTATACACATACCTGAGTAGGTGTTTTGAATGGATGTATGACTGAAGAATCAGTGGAGGGATGCAAAAATGGGGAAATGAAGTATAAAGAGTAATCATTACCTTAACGGTGGTTGATAATAGTTGTTGAGTAGTAATACAGATATCCTTATGCAGATTATCTGTCAGTTTCCCAGAAGTCTTGATCAGGCACTTGATCAAGTAATAAGAAGAAATATTTGGGGCTGATGAAAAGCATGGCCAAAATTTAGCTAGAGGCCAGGAGGAATATAGTTCAACTAAGTCCAAAGAAGAAGAATGCAATCCCTGACAGGTATGCAAGCATTAGTGACAATTTTTGGGAAGCAGTTTGTTCTAGCAGAATACATAAACATTTAGGAAATTGTTCCAACATGTGCATTATCTACTCAGAAGTACAATCTATAAAGGAAAATGTGACTTACTGCCAAGTAAAAGAACTGGCAAATGTAATATCGAAGCTATTGGCAATAATCTTTGAGAACTCCTGGAGAACAAGAGAAGTCCCAGCAGACTGGAGGAGGGCAAACGTTGTCCCCATCTTCAAAAAGGGGAAAAAAGAGGATCCCAAAAATTATCGTCCAGTTAGTCTGATGTCAATACCAGGAAAGATTTTAGAGCAGACCATTAAACAGAGAATCTGTGAACATCTAGAAAACAATGCCATAATCACAAAAAGTCAACACGGATTTCAGAGAAAGAAGACTTGCCAGACAAATCTAATCCCTTTTTGTGATAAAATTACCAGCTTGGTAGATGAAGGGAATGCTGTGGATATAGTATATCTTGATTTCAGTAAGGCTTTTGACAGGGTTCCCCATGACATTCTTGCAAACAAGCTAGTGAAATGTGGGCTAGACAAGGCAACTGTTATATGGATTTGTAATTGATTGACTGGTCAAACCCAAAGGGTGCTCACCAATGGCTCCTTTTCATCCTGGAGAAAAGTGACCAGTGAGATCCCACAGGGCTCTGTCCTGGACCCAGTGCTATTGAACATCTTTATCAATGACTTGGATGACAGAATTGGGGGCATACTTATCAAATTTGCAGGTGACACAAAATTAGGAGGAGTAGCTAATACCCCAGAGGACAGGATCAAAATTCAAAATGACCTTAATAGATTAGAAAGCTGGGCCAAAGCTAACAAAATGAAATTCAACACAGAGAAATGTAAGGTACTGCACTTAGGCAGAAAAATGAAATGCACAGATATAGGATGGGTGACACCTGGCTGAATGAAACTACGTGTGAAAGGGATCTGGGAGTCCAAGTAGACCACAAGTTGAACATGAGTCAACAGTGTGATGCGGCAGCTAACAAGGCCAATGCGATTTTAGGCTGCTTCAATAGAAGTATAGTGACTAAATCAAGGGAAGTACAGTAATAGTTGGAACCAGTATGCAGAAAAATTGGAGCTTGTCCAAAGGAGAGCAACTAAAATGGTGAAGGGTTTGGAAACCATGCCCTATGAGGAACGACTTAGGGAGCTGGGGAAGTTTAGCCTGGAGAAGAGAAGGTTAAGGGGTGATATGATAGCACTGTTTAAATATTTGAAGGGATATCATATTGAGGAGGGAACTAACTTGTTTTCTGCTGCTCCAGAGACTAGGACCCGGAGCAATAGATGCAAGCTGACATTGAGGGCTGTTCGAGAGTGGAACAAACTCCATCAGAGTGTAGTGGAGTCTCCTTCCTAGGAGGTCTTTAAACAGAGACTGGATGGCCATCTTTTGGGGGTGCTTTGATTTAGATTTCCTGCATGGCAGGGGGTTGGACTGGATGACCCTTGTGGTCTCTTCCAACTCTATGATTCTAAGTGTATATGGGACTAAAACTTGAATCTACATTCCCAGTTCCATCCTAACTGTTTATTAGGAGGTAAGTCTTACTGCTTACATTTATTTATTTCCAAGTATGTTTGAGTTTTTAATCCTAACATAAATTTGAATTTTATATTATCTTAGGGGATGTACAGAGTACTAGATCAGAGCCACAGCAACCGCACATTACGGCCCTGATCTGGCCTTTCCGTGGCACAAAAAGGAGCTGCAAAAAGTGGCTCTAGCACCATGGAAAGGGCACTATAACTGCTGCCACCATAGCTTTTCTGCACTCCTTTGGCACTGTTTCATCTGGACACAACACCAGAGAAGTGCCATGATGCCACCTGCCGTGTGGTGTGGCGCATGGCAACATGCCAACATGGTGTGGAGTAAGGGCGTGTGTTGTACGGACACCATGCCCCCACTCTGCCCTGTTGCTGGTCAAAAATGCCAGTCTGTACATCCTGTTAGTTAATTCCCCTTGGCTTCCCAAACACTCAATATTTCCTATTTATGAAATGAGGCATGCCTTGTACACTTTTACTCTAGGAAGTCACTTTATTTACATAATATTTTTCTCTTGTCTCTTCAATATTTCTCAAAACAAGGTGCTCTGAGCAGCTCACAACAGATAAAAATAAGATTTTAATTTAAAAAACAAAATAAAAATACTGGTGAGTAATATTTCCAATGAAAAGGATCCATGTTTCCATCTCTGATTATTCACAAAAACTCTGCCAACTTCACTAATCCCTACAGACAGTATTTAGAGAAAAGAGGCCACTTGCTCCTTGCATACCATAGACAGAAGAGAGGCAGGAAAACATCCTATAAATCTAAATCTACAAAACTAAACACTAGCCAAAAAAACTTCTACTGCATAACTGCAAAACTAAACTATATAAGGCTTTTCCTGGTCTGATCTGTTTTAGATGTATGAGTTTGTATGGCATAACATTCCCATTCCCATTCTCATCCTTTCTCTCTCTCTCTCTCTCTCTCTTTCTTTGAAATATCTTAATGCTTCGGTATATTCCATTTCATGTGCTATACAGCTGAACAATCTTAAAGCCCCCTGAACAAATTACCTCTTCTAAACCAATCCACATTTACTTCGCTCAAATTTACCCTTCTGGGAAAAATTACTGAGAGGGTGGGTTTCTCCCTGACTGAGTTCTATTTCTGAACTGGTGGCTGTCATAGGAATTTCAACACAGTGTAATTCTATTCTGTACTGCTGTACTGCCCAGGCTACAAGGTCACAGAAGCAAGGGGACAGAAGGAAAGATTCTTCTAAATTTGAAATACTGTCCATTATTCAAAACTTTATAGACCATTCTTTTCAAAGAAAAGCTGGCAATATTTACGTCATCATAGTTTCATGCTGTTCACAGATGTTTCCTTTCATTCAACTGAGAAAAGCAAAGTAGTTCAGGTCTAAATTTTGCTTCTACTGTTTCTAGAGCAAATTTTTATCTTTCACAACTTCATAAAGTATTTTTCAGACACAAGCATTACCACTGGTTTATCTACATTTGAACACAGCAGCCCTTATCAATTAACATTAATCATTTGATTACTTGGAGAAACAGGAGCTGTGTTATGAGGAAATCCTGAAACTCTTTATCCTATTGGACAATACTGAATTCTGTTTCTCAAGTAGTGTTGCCTTATTGAATTTCATCCACCACATTAAAATAGGTGGCAGTGATGATGATGATGATGTGTGATAGATGATCTAGAGAATTGTCCTGTAGGGAATGATTATGCATTTGCTCAGGAAACAGTACTTAATGTAGAAGGCAGTGACTGGAACCCTGGTATCTCACTCCACTGTCTAGGCATTGGCAGCAGGTGCAAAAAGGTTGTGGGTACTGTGGCCATGAAATAAGGTACTGGAGAAACATATTGCTTGGAGTTGGTAGCTTTTGCTTGCCTTCTCTTCCCACTACTGTACTAACCTGGAAGTGGGGGGGGGGAGTGGAAATGCTAGCATCATGCACCAGTGGGATTCTCAATAATTTTTGAAAATATAACCTACTATTTTTAGTTATTACAGCATGTAACTGAACCAGCATGGCATAGTGGTTTAAGCATTGGACTAGGACTTTGAAGAACGAGGTTTGAATCTCTGCTCAGTCATCTAGACCCACTGGTGGCCTATCTATACTGGCCAGAATACTCCAGGCTGCTCCCAGTATATTCTGGCCCTAGAGCTGTCCCAAATTCCCCCCATTTCCTCTGCACTTGGTAGCAACACTGGGCGGTTGGCTACACATGTGTTCCACTGTGCTACCACTACTGGCCCTAGTTGACCCCTCTGAGGTCAAGTATGAGACGTTCAGCATTGATCACATGGCTGGGTGCCTTGTTATGACCTCAGAGGGCGCAACTCACACCAGCAGTCACGGTGCTGAATGGCACAGCAGGATGCATGTGTAAACAGCTATGGAGCACTCCAGATTTTTTTGCAAAATACAGAGCCAAAGGTGAGTTATTTTGAACAGTTTGGGCAGGAAAAGGGTGGATTCAGTGCGGAACTAGCCTCACATCATGAAGACATTCTTGCACTCGAATTGGGGATTTGGCCCAGCATCATGTAGACAAGTTGTGGTGAGGTTGTGGGGGAAACTTATTTAACTGACCTGTGTAGACAAGGCCTAAGTAACCTTGGGCAAATAACATTTTCTCAGCAAACAGAATGGCACAATTAAACTTTCTTTATACAGTTAGCTAGATGTCTCCATTTTATACTGCCATCTTTTCCCTCCGCTCCTGTATTCCAAATGGCTCTAGTTAAAGGACCTTTTGTGGCTGCTCTGTCTGTACACCCTGTTTCAATTAGGACCCCAATGTTGAGGGTTTCACAGATATCAGCAAGATATTAAGATATCTTCTGTTATAATAAGCAATTATTTTGAGAAGGACCCCCCACTTGTATTTGTTAATAGATTTCTTATGTTCTTCTGCAAATGGTCTCACCAATCTCCTTTTGTGTAGATTGTCAGCCAGCAAATCTTGGAATGCTGAGGCTTTTAATCTATTACATTCCAACTACTCAAATTGTTTCACATTCAGAGTCCAGTTTTCAGTGATACCATGCAAATCTCTTTATCATGTCCTTAAGCCTCTGTTTTGAGATCTCTATGCACCTACTCAGAACAACGTCACCTTTGCAATGAGATGACTATTTTCTACTTTCTGTATCAGCCAGTGCAATTTGATGTTCTATATTTTACCTTTGTTTTCAATATCATAAATCTTAGCTTGAAAATCTATGTTCATATCTTCTAATTCACCCATCTTTCTTCATGCATTGGACTTAAAATTAAGATTTCATTAGCGGATTATTCTATATTAGAGATTTTTACAGTCCAAGTAGGAAGTTCTGCATCTAAAGGGGCTACTGCTATAGCCTAGTCTTTATGCAGCTGAAAAAAATTCTCAAAAAGTGTCCTCATTCTTTAGTAGAAATATCTTGGCTACCATCTTCCTTATTCTTATCTCATTTTGTACATTTAGACAGGCTGGGCGCCATATCTTCTACTTCCACATTTGCCACTGCTAGCAAAGCAAACTGTTGCATCTACAGTGGAGAACCATGGATCTTCTTCAATGTTTGTTCCACTCTTCATTTTGTTCCAGAGAATTAAGCTCCCCACAGTTTCACATTACAGTTACATTTGCAATATTGTGGTGTTAAAATGTAGGACAAGAGCCAGGATCTGTCCTAGTTCTGTCAGGAAACTCCTGCAGCAAGTAGGATTTTGATCTTCTAGAACCAGACTGCCTCTGAAGACTAAGGACTCTTGGGGCTATCTGAGACTGCATCCCTTCAGAGAGACAATTCAGCTCCAGAATTCAAAAAGGAGCCTGGATGTTCTCTGAGTCCACAAGAAACAATGCTGACTGAAGTCATGAGTATGGTTGGAAGTGTCCAGGCTAAGTGTCTGGCTGCAAGGAAAAGTTAGGATTTGCTATGAGTAGAGAAAGCCAGAACGCAACCAGCCAAGCAACATAAACCTCAGTTTTTGGATTATAAACCTGTCTCTCTGGCTACTAACCTTTAGTTTCAGAAGCCTTATTTGGACAATTCCCTTGCATGTTTGTTGTTCAGAACTTGATGGATTAGACCTTGGATTGATGTTTGGCTGTAGCATCATATCCTCCTCACTCACTTTGCATCAGTCTGTAGCAGAACTGGATCGTTCAGCCTTGACACTGTTTTCTGACACTTGTGGATTCTTCCTGTCTCTGGTTTAAATGAGGCCCAGCACCCGACTAATCCCTGGTCTTTGTCTGTAGGATTTGCTATTGGGTCATACCCAAGATAGAATAGGATAGTGGTCATTTTTCTCAGTAGCTCCCCCAATTTACACAGTCTAGTATAAATTATTTTTACTTTAGAGTTGTAACAATTAGGCTGTAGCCTATTTTGTTATGCTTTAAACACTGCAGACAGAGAATGCAATGTAACAATCAATACAATCTCATAGGAGATTATCAGATGGGGGGAGGAAGCCACGTGTAAAAGGCATACTCTCTGCAAAGTTGCACGATAACACTAAAGACTTTCAGACACATCACGCTTATTCAGGACTTAAACCATGAAGATCCAGGAATGCTCCAGCAACAAACAATTCATGGAGAAATCCTGGGAATTGTTTGTTGCTGAAGCATTCATGGATCTTCATGGGTTAAGTCCTAGACAAGCAAAACATTGTCTGAAAATCATCAGAGCAATTGTGCAACTTTGCCAGGAGTATGCCTTTTTGTTCCCTAATTTCCCCCTGCTTGATAATCTTGATAGAGTACTATCAGACTAGATATCACATTTCAGTAATGTAAACTCAGTGTGCCTCTTTCTTTCCTAGTGTGTATCATAAACAGATGGCCCCCCTTCCCTTTATTCTGCTTTTAGCTTTGCTCAGCAACCTTTTTCTTCATGTATACTGGTCCATGCTATCTTGATTGCAATTAATTGTCATATTTATTATGGAATTTATTAAAATAACCTCTCTGTCACCTCAGTTGATAGATTTCTGATGCTATTACTTTTGAAGATATTTAGGGTTCCTATTAGAGTTTATATTAGAGGTCAGTGTCATCAGTGAGAACCCACATCTCTGCAGGTAGTTCCCAGCAGATCACTGCAAGGCATGGCTGTGTTGCTTCTCTTCTTGCCATAGCCTCATGCCCAGTTGATGAAGACCACCAGTAGTTACAATGAGGTGAGACAAAAGAAGCTACTGCTTGCTCACCTATCTGCTATTTCTCTTTTGAGAACTGTCCATATTAGAGACGAAAGCAGAAGGAGAGCAAGTGGACCACTTAATAGAGGAGAAATGTTACTAAACACATTTTGCCCAAAGAACCCACCAAACCAAAGTACACACTTTTCCCTGCTGCCCTAAACTCCTACAAGACTTATTGTGACATTTGGATTAAATGTTTTCTGCAACAATAGTAATATGGAGAGATGAAAATCCAAACCTTTATGTTATCCAGGATCCTAAAGCCCTAGTAGGATTGCCTATCTTGATGGAATGTGTATGGTTTCAGAACAGTGCTTGTCCCAGTCCTTGCTGGAGTAAACTATGCAATACAGGTGTGACCACAGAAAAAATATACCTAGAGTAGGGTGGAAATCACATACTTTCCAGCTGTTGTTCGACTGCAGCTCCTAGCATCCCCAGCATTTGCGATGCTGCCTAGGCTGCAGGGACATAAATTCTAACATCTGGAGGCCTGAATAAATCTGTCCCCAATCCACAGGAAGGTCACAGTCATTTTAAATTCCAGATGTTTGCAGCTATTTCTTCATAATTACCAAAAGAAACAGATGCACAACCTCTTATACAGAAAAATGTCACAATTTCCTCCTTATTAAGAAGTTTACTAGTGTGCCAAATGCCATGATGGGGAGAGAGGGGGAAATAAAGTTGAGCCAGTATGCAGAGAAAGGATGCTCACTTGGGAGGTCAGTGTACTTAGAACTGCAGCAATTTGTTTATTCAAATCTTCAGATGTGCTCTTTCTTGCGTAGAGGGTCTAGCCTACTCCTGTGCTCCCAATCAGAACAGCCATTGTGGAATTTCCTTCTAGGGACATAATCTACAGACACTTGCAAGCATCACACACCCACTTCCTCAGTAACCTCTGCTCTGCTTCAGCCCATATTCTTCTGGAAAATGAAGAGAGTTAACAATCTGAATAGAAGCTCTGCTGCTTCACTGTTTTTATTCAGAACTATCGACCTCTGTGCCTGAGTTTTTCATCAGCTATTTTTACATATTTGTCCCTTTAGTACTTGCCTCCTGTCTGCTGCTAAAACTGAAGTAGTATATGATAACACTTTGTTGTTGTTTCATGCTTTCAAGTAGTTTCCAACTTAGGGTGACCATAAGGTCACCCTGTTATGGAGTTTTCTTGACAAGACAACCTATCATGGGGTTTTCTTGACAAGATTTGTCCAGAGGAGGTTTGCCGTTGCCATCCTCTGAGGCTGTGAGTGTGTGACTTGCCCAAGGTTACCCAGTGGGTTTCATGGCTCTGTATAGATTCAACCCCTGGTCTCCACAGTAGTAGTCCCACAAAAACCTGTACGCCATGCTGGATAACACTAATTAATTAAAATATTCTTGCTCTGAGACCATATTTGTATGTGACATGCAAATTCAATATGCTTACTGAGCAGGGCTTGGGTAAACCACATTTTTTGAGTACAGCTCTCAGAATCTCTGGCTGAACATGGCCAGTGCTGGGTGGTGGATTCTGGGAGTTGTAGTCTCAAAACTCCTGGATTCTTCTTTGTTACTGGAAGCCCAAGTGGATTCCACTGCTCAGAATGCTTGGGAAACTCCCAATTCCAAAGGTTCTATCTAGAATTTTGTAATGCTAGAATGAAGTCATAATAATACATTTACTTGCTTAGTACTGTCTAGTAGTTTATGTGCTATAACTCCTGCTTTGAGGAGAGAAAGAACACCCCTACTTTCAGTGCCTTAGCTGCCTCAGCCTCAGTTATTCCTGAGCACAAAAAGATGCAATATATGCCTTGTCATTCCCTCCCCACACTGACATAAAATGGGAAGGCAGAAGTAATTTTGCAATGTAGTTATAATTTAAAATACATATTTCTAAAAATAAAAAAGATTAAATTAGATGAGATAATCTGGGTCTCTCTAGCCGCCAATCTTTCTGTCCATGGCCCATTGCCAATTTATTCTAATCCAGTGGTTCTCAACTTTTTCTTTACCAGATATCCCCTTTGAATATCCTTTGTTGCTGTCATCCCCCAGATTTAACTCAAGAGTTATTACCCTAATAGTAGTAGTAATAATAATACCTGAATACTGAACCATTAACAATTACACCATCCATTACATCTTGACTCAGAGGTGCTGGAAGGGGAGGAAGGAATTTACTCTTGTTTCCTCCCACCAGTTTGCAGCTGAAGTGGACTGGATGGCAATGCACAAACCCAGCCAGCCTTTCCTTGGCTTCTGTCATATTATTATTATTATTAGTAGTAGTAGTAGTATGTGTTCATTCCACTGTAGAGAAAAGGTGAGCTGAGCTTCATTCGGGTTTTCATGGGGCCCCTGTGAGGATATCATGGCCCCTGGGGGTTCGTGGATTACAGGTTAAGAACTACTGTTTTAGTCTAAACTTAGAGTGGCATTCTAGCTGTGTCCTGCAGATAAAAGGACTGAACTTCAGTATGCAAGGAAATAGATGTTGTGAGGGAAACACACAAGAGTTCCCATCTAATACAGGAGAAAATGGTGTGTGGGTATGAGTTGTTTAATCTGTCCACTTCCTGGCAACAGTTGTGCCATCAGGGCAAGACTTGGGGCAAAAGGCCAAGGTTTCTCAATTCTGCTGGGCTGCTGGGCTGGGTCATCACATTTTGAAGCAAATGAAGTAAGACTTAAGACAATTAAAAGGGGGGTTCAGAAGACCATGATATCCAGAATATTTAATGCACCACTGTCTGCCAGTTCTCCTTGCAAACAACTCACATGCACCCTGTCAGTTTTAAACAATGGTTGAATTACAGGAAATCCAGAATGACTCTGTTCCCTTATCTTTTTGCGGTACCTCCCTTAACTATTTGCTTAAAAGATTTTGGAAAAACTGGAGGATATTAGGGATTGTGCCTGTGAATTAAATTGAGAGCCTGTTCCCTCACCCAATGACTTGAGCACTGGTTCAAATTCAAAACATCACTTTTGCCCTTGTACTGATTTGTTGCTAACGTTCAGAGGGTCAGAATTTCATTGTGTTACTGCAGGGGTAGGCAACCTGCGGCCCGCGGGCCGGATGTGGCCCGGCAAGGCCTTGGGACCGGCCCCAGCCTGGTTCTGCCGCTGATTGCCGCCAGGGCCTTTGGCGTCTCGCGCGAGGGGCATGGTGGGGCAATTGTCTATAGAAGCCTCAGAAACATACATTTATCTTAACATTTTTTTAAAAATCAGCAAATTTTTTTACGTCCTCCATTTTTTATTTAAAAAGTGCCCTCCATTTGAAAATTTTGTCCTACATTTGTCCCGGTTTACTTATTTAATTAATTTTTTAAAAATTATTTAATTATTTATTTTTTGGCTTCGGCCCCCCAGTTGTCTGAGGGACAGCAACCCGGCCCCCGGCTCAAAAAGGTTGCCTACCCCTGTGTTACTGTTAAAGGGCTCAAACATGACTCAGGGTTGCATCCTTTGGAGCGAGGTCGCTAAAATGAGTACCCAGATGTTGGGGCAATTAGCTTACAGTTGTAAACTGCCTAGACACTATTAGTTCAGTATGAAGCAGTATATAAATGAAGCTGGTTTTTGTTTGTTTAATTACATTAATTAAATAGCTTAAGAAACCAAGAGATGTACACAGAATTGCTGGTTTGCTGTTGCCCCCTAGTGGAACATTTTGTTATTGTTTACTTCAAAAGAACTGTTTTTAAAAGTTTTTAATTAACTTCCTTAGCGTGATATTTTCCAGAAAAATTAAGCTACAAGATCTATACTGTAGTCTGATGGCTGGGCATGGTACGATTTTAGTGTAATGCATTTTGAAACTTCCAGTTTGAGTAAGACTGTTCTAAAGCATGAGACCAAACTCTAGTACAGTTAAGTTTTTGTGACTGATCCGTGCTTCTCTTCTTTCTACCTTCACCTACCTACAGAAACATATATGCTGTTTGCTCACTATTCAAACAGTATGATTGCTTGTCTGGATTTTAAAGGGTGGGTAAGAATTGTCAGGCTGGCCAGATGCTATTTAACTGCAACTCCCATCAGTTAGGAATTGTGAGGAATTCCAGTTCAACAGTATCAGAAAGTTCCCACCACACCTGCAATACTGCCCCAGTGCAATACTGAAGTGAACCAGCAGTCAGTAACAACAAAGATCAGCTGGTGAAATCACGCATGGAGAATTTTTCACCAGAAATATTTTGAATGCCTCTCAGCAATTGCAGAACTTTTCCTGTACTTCTAAATAATCTCATCCTTCACTTCCCCTTTCACTTAAAATCAAAAATTGTGGTTTGCAAAAATCAGCAGTACAGCACATGTTTTGTATTCAGGGGCAACTTCACTCTCCCTCATCTCCACTTTATAACATCCTCAGTGCTTCCCAGTCCTCCTCCTCCTCCTCCTCCTCCTCCTCCTCCTCCACTTCAGACACCCCTTACAATAAATGGCATGGCAAAACCTCTCATTAATTGCACCAGAGGAAGAGTGGGTGCTGATAACCAGAAAATTTACTTGTTAAATCTCATTGGGGGAACAGAAAAAGAACTCAGCACATAACTTGTTAGATGTAACTAGTTATTTTTATTTTCTGGGAGTGCAACAGATTAACTACCGAGGTCTTCTTGGTACATGGGAGATGGTGGCTAATTAATTCATGACTCATTTGATTTAACTAGTTATGCTTAAGTTCAGTCTTTTTGTTGTGCATACCACCTGCATTGGTGATTAATGATAAAATAGTTCAAGAAATGAATTCAATGCAAAACACCATACATTCCAAGCTGTAGCTACAAAATGAGAGCATTGCCTTCCCCAATGAAATTTCCCTTCAGTCCCCAAATATCTGGCATTGCATTGACTTAACATTTCAGTCGAGCATTTAGAAATAGAGTTTAGGCATAGAAAGAAAAAAAGCAAGCAAACTTACCAAAGAACACAGCAAATATAAGAGTTATAATTATAGAATCATAGATTTGGAAAGGCTATCAAGTCCAACACCCTGCCATGCAAAAAGACACAATCAAAGCACCCCCAACAAATGGCCATCCAGCCTCTGTTTAAATTTTTCAGAAAAGGAAGCCCTGCCCCCATGGCCCAAATAAAACATCCTCTCCCCATTCCCACAATGATCAGTCCGGATGATGCAGAGCCAATCCCCAGTTCTATGCAAACCATCCCAAAAAATGTATGGCTGGTTCAGCTCTGAACCTGAGCTACACCAGGGACGTAGTGGGGGGGGGGTTCTTGGGGTCCGAACCCCACCCTTCCGTTAGAAAAATGAATGGTGCGTGCTGCTGCACCGCTACACCCAAGCCCCAATATAATGGTGGCACTTAGTCTGGACCCTTCACTTCCTAAAATCCTGGCTACATCCCTGGCTACACCACTCTTACAATAAGAGATACAGTGGGTCCTTGGCATCCACAGGACCCCCTGTGGATAACAAAATCTGTGGATGTTCAAGTCTCATTAAATACAATGGATAGTAAAATTATATCCCTTATATAAAATGGCAAAATCAAGGTTTGCTTTTTGGAATTTATAAAAAAAATTAATATTTTCAAACCATGGATGCTTGAATCCATGAATAAGGAAAATGGGTACAGAGGGCAATTTCGCTCATAAGCAAGAAAATGAGATGCTTTCTGATACTTTTTATAATAATTTTTGACCTTCCTTCTTGTGGTAAATTTTTGTTTGTTGCTGTTGTTGTTGTTGTTATTTATATAATGTCATCACTGTACATGGTAATTTACAACTAAAATAATTTAAATATATATTTTCCTTACAGTTTCTTTTCTTTTTCCCCCACAGGAAAAGTCATCAGAGACCAATATGGTGACAGAGAAGTCAGCAAGTCCATCTGTGGCACAGCTTGCTGGAAAATTTCAAGACCAGTCATCTATCTCTGGAAAGGAGGTTAGGTACAATTCAAACACAAAAAGAAGAAAGAGTGATTGATTTCAAAATAAATATGCATTAGTAATTAAATTAATTCTAAATTCTTGTTGTGATTGTAACTGTTTAAATGCCAGGGTCATATATGTAATTGCTGTATTGTTACTATTGCCTGGAATTCTGTATCAGCTACTTATTTGTTAAGTTATACTGTATATAAGTAACCTCTCCTTGTCTGACGTCCCAAAACCTAGAAGAAATGTCATTCATCCATGTTCTGATCTCCAGCAGAATAGACCTTGTCTGCATGAAACTGATGTCCGTAAAGTAGGGGAGGGGTGGCGAGTTACAATTGTGACAATATAGTATAAAAATGGAGACTAAGTAGAGGTCATGAATTTGGAACAATTACCTAGATTTACTCAGCTATAACTGTTTCATATTCATGATCATAACTCCCCCTCCCCATCTCCAGTGATTGGCGCACAGGTGAATGAAGTTTCTGTCAAGTTTGGAGGGAGCAGGAGAAAATTCGTGAAGTATACTTAACTAAATAGCTCATACAGAGTTCTGGCTATTAGTAGCATCATCAGCATCAACAACAACTTCTTGCCATAGTGACACCACTTTGTCAATCTTTGTTGTTATTGCTGATTGTTTCTTTTTGCTTCTTTTGCTTTGCTTTGCTTTCTTTTCTATGGGGAAGACCTTTAGTTCAGTAATAGCTTTTTGCATGCAGAAAGTTTGCAAATTCAATGCCTGTCATTTTGAGAAGAGGCTGAAGAAGATTCCTGCTTGAAGCCCCCAAAGCTGCTAACTAGTTAAACAAGGCACATTCATTTAACTGATGTTACTCTCAGGTAGCTGTTTTGTTAAGAGAAAGAGATTGAGAGCCTTCTCAGTAGCTGCTCCTTCTTTCAGGAATTCCCTGCTTTCCTTTCCCAGGCAGGCAAAGGCAATTTTATTCAAGCAGGCTTTCAATATGTAATCATTCTCAGGGAGGCTTCTTATTGGGATGCGTGCTGTGTTTTAACTCTTGAATTTTCAATATAATTTTATACTGTTTAAATGAAATTATTTTAATTATTTTTAAATTTGTGTTGGTACATTTTAACCAATTTTATATGTGAGGTGTCTCTGGGAGAAAGGCGGCACATAAATAAAATATAAATAAATAAAAAGTTAATCATCCAAGTTTGGTGCTCAGAAAGTATCAATAATTTTCTTCTTTTATGTCTCATTATTTGATATTGGGTAGCACTCTCTGATCTTAGGGTAAGAAATATTTGAACTTCAACTTTCCACCAAGCAGCTATTTTTAAAGTAAAGTCAGAAATGTGTGTTAGTGTTGGAATCTCTTCCTCCACCACCCACCCTCATGAAATTAACATTTCTATGAAATTATGCAATACATGAGGATAATCGTACAGTCATCCATTCATATCCATGGATTCTTTATCCACAGCTTATAAATATTCAAAAAAGATATACATTCCAGAAAACAAACCTTGATTTTGCTATTTTATATAAGGGACACCATTTCACTATGCCATTGTATGTAATGGGACTTGAACATCCACAGATTTTGGCATCCATGGGGAGTCCTGGAATCAAACCCCAGTAGATATCAAGGGCCCACTGTATTTGCTTACAGACTATTGTAAGAAGCCTTCAAAAAGTATACTAAAAGCAGTACTGGACTTTAGAGAGTCATGGTGGCCAAATGTAATGTCTGATATTTAAGCATGGTATATTACTTGCTGCTGAAATACTTAAAAGTAGGTTTTTATCTATGCTACACAGCTATAGCAGTATGGTACTGTACTAGTTTGGTTCTATCCCACACAATCCTGGAGTTTGTTGTTCAGTGAAATACTTAGATGTCTGTACTAAACAGCTCTAGTGACGGAGTTCAGGAAGATAATGGTCTCTTGCCAAGAATTTTAAGTACCTCATCAAACTATAAATCCCAGAATACCATGAGGTGAAAGTATGATAGTTAAACCAGTATCAAGTGACTACTGTGTAATGCAGGTCTACCCTAGGTACACTTTGGTCACTACACAGTGGGCAAAGGCCAAAAGAAATAAATATCACAGGGGCTTCTAAAATAGGAAAGTAATTAAAGCTTTCTGAAAAGGAATGAATTCTCAAGACCTTTTCTGAAGCATCACTGCTGTTAGTTCATTCCCTCACATAAATAATGCACTTTTTGATTTACATTTTCTTCCTTATCTGCCACTTGTTAAGTCGTTTTTCTGTTTTTAGATACCAGTGGTGAAACCAACCCGTAGAAAACCACCATGTTCACTTCCTCTCTACACACACAAGGCAGAGCTTGGCCAAAATGGTGAGCTAGTAAGTATCAATGTTTTAAGGATATTGTTGTATATATATGTTTTTCTTTTATAAGATATGACAGTCATTCTCAAGACTGAATGGTCCAATGGTTAGAAAGATGGGGTGATTGGCAGGAAGAGCAAGTTAATTTAGGTACTCTGCAGCCCTGTTGGGACTAACAGCAAAGCTTCCTACTATCCAATCTGGCAGAAACAGTCCTGATTGATCCTCAGCCGTCCCTTCCCTCCCTCTCTCCCTTATGCTTTACTTAGCATGCCTTTAGTATTTTTGTATAATTTTTTCCCTGGGTTTTGTGTGCGTGTGCAAATGTGGAGCTTTGAAGCCCCAAATTAAGCTTTTTAAAATGACTTTTGCTTGAAAAGCAAAGGAATTAAAAAAAAAAAACAATCGTGGGGAGGAGGGGGAAAGGGAGAGGAGGGGATAGTGATACAAATTGTGTGAATGCCCCAGGAATGGCTTTTTACACCTAGGACACTGCGCGGTTGGTGGCTCATTCATGGCTTTTCCCTGTGAATGAAAAGGAATGAATCAGGGATGAGGCAGCTATGGGAGGGAAGTGGCATCATGCGATCAGCATCACTAATGTTGCTTCCCTCCCAATGAAGTCACGATTTAAAAACTAGGTGGGTTAACCTCCTCAGTCTTTCTAAAATTAGGAGCAATGTTGGTCAGAGGAAGAAATGAGTGCATTGTATGTGGACAAGATCTGTAATTTTGTGAAGCTGATGTGGCTATGAATAGCAGCCTTACCCAAAAAGAGTAGCTAACTCCCCAAATCTTTATGCAAAATCCAAGTACCAAAGAATAAAGCAAATCACAGTACAGTACAAGAAACCTTTTTACACTGAAAGATCACCAGAGAACATAGGCAGATAAATGTAAAAATGCAAACTATGATCATTAGGTTAACACTCAAAATATGTAAAATTAGTCAGGCAGGCAGGCAGGCAGTCAACCTTTATTAGGCATAGAAAAACAACATGCATTTACAATAAAATTTACATAAAATTAGTATATACATGAGGCAGTGTGGATGATAAACAACACATCAGAAAGAAAGTGAATGTTCCTTAAATGGAGGGGCACTCAGGAGACTTGGATGGGAGCCATATATAGTGTCACAGCTTGTTAGATAAAGCGCTAAATCAGTCCTTCCAGCTGACAGGGACCAGCATGGGCTTTGCATTCCATACAACTCACAGTAAATGCCTCCTTGAGAAAAGGTACATGCCTTTGCCCAGGCCACTTAACATACTCCCAAATTGGTTCTATAGCCATGGAAGAAGCTGCTTATCTGAACAAGACCTCATAGCAATTTTTCTTTCCTTTTGCGTCTTGCTTTCATAAAACTCACCCCTATCTCTGTGCTATAATTTGAAGTCAAAGATATAGCCATGCTAGTCTGTAAAATAGTATGCAAAGGGTTCTTGCAGCCCTTTTGAGACTAACTGAAAGAGAGAAGTTGGTAGCATAAACATCTTCTGAGGAAGTAGGCTCATCTTCGGAGGAAGTAGGTTCAAGTCTTGGAAAAGTCATGTCCCCAACTTCTCTCTTTCAGTTAGTCTCAAAGGTGCTACAAGATCCCTTTGCATAATAATTTGAAATGTCTTTCATGCTGTATAAATCCACATTTGACTCACAGAGGTATCAAACTGAGGAATTAACTAGAAGTAGTCAGGTTTTCAACCTGATACATCAGCTGTGTCAGGTACTTCCTCAGTAAATATTCCATGGTGGCTTTACATGCCTAAAGCTGTTGTTTCAACTATATTCATTTTTTAAGAGATCAGACCTTGCCATTGTAACATATGCCTCTCCGTTATGTTACAGAAATCTATGTGATTAATCACATAATCTCCAAAATTGCTAGTTATCTAATGGGACCAAAACAAGGTCTGTAATGAGGGTTTAGATCCAATTTATCAAGTACTTCAGATACCCCACAAAAAACTCTACAGAATTTTTACATGGAAGTTTATTCTTACAATTAAAACTAGTGTAGCAGCTGCACCCATTCCTTGAGATGACAGGCCTGGCTACAGTAATGCAATGCCCTGATTACATCCCCTTTGGATTACTGTAACACACTGTATATGATGCTCCCTTTGGAACTTGTTTGGAAACCTCAGCCAGTCCAAAATGTTGCAGATAGACCAGGGTTATTTATAGGGAGCATATAACTGCTCTGATTCAAAGAGGTAGTTATGATCTATAAAGCCTTATATGGCTTAGGTCCAGTTTATCTCTCCCAGTCCAAAATATCTTCAGAGGAATCCAGCAATAATGATGGGTTGTCCTACATGTTCTACATATGTCCTACACTGTTCTTCACATTATGACAGTGTTTTCCAGACTTTGGTACTCCAGGTGTTTTGGATTTCAGCGCCCAGAAGCCTTAGCCAGTTGGGCCAACAATCAGGACTTCTGGATCCTGATGTCTAAACCATCTGGAGGATCAAAGTTTGGGGAACACTGTGTTACGAAGAAAAGCCAAGAGAACAACAAGAGCAGAGCAAGAAACCAGCTGTGTGAACCAGAGCATAACCCCCTCCAACTGGAAACTGGGTTGGAGGGGGTTACCTCCCTCTCAGGACTCAAAGAGGTGAAACATCTAATTGGTTGGCACTACTACTGGTGCATCAAGGAGGAGTAACCCACTCCAGATTACCCTCCTCCATTGCTGGAAAATTGTTAAATTTAGGTTCAAAACATACTGCAGAAATAATCCAATTTGAGACCACTTTAACTGCCCTGGCTCAGTGCTAGGGAATCCTGAGAATTGTAGTTTATTGTGGCACCAGAGCTCTCTGTCTCACAAAACTACAGTTCTCAGAATTCCCTAGCATTGAGCCAGGGCAGTAAAAGTGATCTCAAACTGGATTGTTTCTGCAGTGTGCTTTGGACCTTTATCTGTTTTGCATGGAACCTGATGTGAAACAAACTTTAAGAAATATAGCTGCTGCAATTCAACCTTTTTTGCTTCCCATTCAAATTGTAAGTGAAATCATCAACATCACCCCAGCAAATGCTGGGTAAATTTCTTGGGAATATATAAATCCCTTATTAGTCTGTTTGTGATTTTGTTTTTGTAGACCTACCATTTGTTAGATTACATTCCTGACAAAGTGAGTTTGTAGAAATAATCCCTCTTTTTTTTTTTTTTTTGGTTTTCTTTGGCCCCATTCATACTCACCTATTTGCGCTGGATGGAACTGGGCAGAATCGGGTCCCCCTCTCCCGATTCTCTCCAGAAGCAAGTGCCCACTAAAAATTTACCTCAATCAGGGTAATTAAACCCTGAATGCCCTTGCAGCTCTTCCAGAGAGTTCACATTTGCAGGTACCAGTTTAAAATGAAGGTGCCTTTCCTGTCAATCAAACAGTCCCGCTTTCGTCAGGGTGACGTTTCCTGCAGCCATTGGGCAATCGGAAGTGTGCTTCCCCCTCCTTTTAAAAAAAAAAACAGGCAGCAGTATGCACAGATGCTGTCAAATTTAAAAACCTCCAGGTGAGTGAGTGTGTGTGTGTGTGTTGTGTGTATTTGGGTCACTACAGATTATGGATCTTCCCCTGCTTCTGTTTTCAACCCCAAAATGCAACCTAATGCAATCTCTGCATCCTCCCTCCTTGACACCCCATAATGCCTCATACACATATAATAATAATAATAACAACAACAACAACAACAACAACAATAGTTCCTCACCCCAGATGGCATCTCTGCATCCTGCTTTCCCTCAGAAAAGCAAAAGCATTCTGTATCAATTTGCCAAATTGAAAGAGCAACATTTGTAACATTCGCATATAACAAATAATTTAGAAAAAAAGGCTTTTGCAAAGTGCAGTGCTGGGAGCAATGAAATGAAAGGGAAAGTAGCACAAGCAGACACACATTCTATCTATGTATATGTATCTACCTGTAGCAAAAAGCATGCACATAGTCTGTCATAAATAAAAAGAGAGAGAAAGCTGCCTGCAAGGACAGAGGCTTGCTCCGTTTCCTGTCCTCTCTTTGCCCTGCCCTGAATTGACCCTTTCTCCAGCTCCATCCTCTTGCTCCATTACCCATGATCGCCCTTTGCATCCATCATCCGGCTCCTTCCTCCTCCTCCTCTTGCACCGTTACCCCCGATTGCCTTTTGCATCCTTCCTCTAGCTCCTTCCTTCTCCTCCTCCTTCTCCAATGAAGGGGAGGAATGTTCTGCCCTCTGCCCTCCTTCTGACCTAAATCCCTCCCCTGAACTTGCCCTGATCATGATTGGGGACAAGTTCATATTCGCCAAACCTAGTTTGTTTTTTTTCAAAAGATACAGCTTTTACTCCACTTTCAAAAGACCCATGCTAAGGGGCATTTGCCCCGGAACAGGTATGCAAGTCTTGGATTTGCTTGTGGAAGATTCGGGGCGAATATGAACTTCTGATCTGGGGTAAAAGGTAGTCTGAATGGCCCCTTTCTCCACTTTATTCTGGCTCCAGGATATGAAAGGGAAGCATCAGTGCAATATATCAAAACTTGAGCAATGGGAGGAACTGTGGCTGGCATCCTGTTCAGCAGTTACAATATTTTAAAATGGATTAAGGATATTTTAACTGCTGGGGATTAACATTTACAGTCATGAATGACCAAAGGTGACCCCAAAAAGTATCCTTCAATTCATGGCAAGCACCCCAACCAAAGCATCTCCGAGGCACTAGAGAACAGAGTACTGGGACATAATATCTGCCACATGTTCAAAGTCAACAGTTGAGACAAGCCTTGGGACAAGCAAATAGAGGCAGGACCCTAAGGGATATCTTTTGCTTCCTGCTCCCATGGCACTTCATGATTTGGTTGGGATGCTGAAAGGCTACAAAGACCATATGAGGGGCATCACCAGTCTTGACTACAATGATAAAGCTCTGGCATCGTAGTCACAATGATAATGCAAGATCTTGACCTATGCTTTCAAATAAACTAGCAGGAATGTTCAAACAAATATTTCAAATTCACACAAACCAGTCTCTTCTGGATTAGTGTGTTTTGCTCTCCATTTGATATGTGAGGGACATTTTTTTCTTTATTTGCAGTGTTTAAATTTCAGATTATGAATGTAGAATTTGTTTTCTGCAGAAGCTAATTGTAGCTTCCATTGCCTAAAGCTAGAGAGTGAGTCAGCAACAGTGCTATGACCGTATTCTACTATTGTAAACATTACATACTCCATAGTGTCAATAGCTTGGTAGGGGAAGACAGAATTATGCTTTCCCTATAAAGGATAATACATAACAGCATTTATACAAAATCTCTCTTCCACATGTTTAGAGAACATCACATTCATCACCTCACTGAATCGTACAGCAACCACATACGGTTGGACATTGTTATTGTCTCCCTGTTACAGGAGGTTGGTAGCTTCTTTAAGAATACCCAGGAAGCTCATAGCCAGTGTAAGATTTGAAGTATGAACCTCTGGCCACAGCTTCTTCTCTTAATCACAACCCAACTCCATGCAACAATGCAGGAAATGTACAATATACCCTTAGAGCTTCTTCCTCGCATGTTGCATTCCACAGTTCCCTCGTACTAATTCCATTTTACTATACATGTAGAACATTAGAAAACAGAATAGTCCAGTGGTGTCACTGAGTGAGTGTGGGGGGATCAGGCCACACCAGGTGACACCCTAGACACCTGGTTGGTCCCTCCTGCTGCTGCACTGGAGGAGCATGTGTACCACTTGTGGCTTTGCCGCTGCCCTGCCCTCTCCACAGGGAGGGAGCCAAGGTGGCAGCAATGGCAGCAAAGGGCAGCAGGTGAGAAAGGCAGCAGGAGGGGAGGGGAGGGGAGGGGTAGACCACTGCCACACACACACCCAGCACCAAGCCTGGTGACACTACTGGAATAGTCATGTGGAAACTATGCAAAATGTTACACTGTGGAATGCTTCTGTTCATGGCTGTGGCCAATCACACACACTTTCAGAATAATGCATGCAATTTCTTCTTTCCCATTTTTGCCTCTCCCCCAACACTTAGCATTTTGTGACCTCTGAACATGCTTGGGGAAGGAGGTTACACTCTTTCACATAAACTGACCCGCTAGTCCATGCTGCATAATTATAGCAGTCTGACCCCAGTTTAAGTGCCATGGATGCATTTTGTGGAATCCTGGATTTTGTAATTTGGTGAGGGACTCAGATTCTTTTACCCTGACCTCTAGCTCTAGAGCTCTCTAGAAGAGATTTCATTAGAAAAGACAATGATGCTGGGGAAGGTAAAGGACAGTAGAAAGAAAGGAATATTGTATGCTAGATGGATAGACTCAATAAGAGAGACCATGGGCCTGAGTTGACAGAGAAGTAGAGAATAGGGGGCCTTGGAGACATCTCATTCACAGCATCACCATGAGTCGAGGTTGACTTCAAGGCAGCTAACAACATGTTTGTGCAAAGCTACCCCCCCCCCATATATATATTTTTAATCTGCAAACCCTGGGACACCTATAAGTATACTAACGAGTCATGGCTCGTGGCTCCAAAGTCAATGGGTGATGAGCCCATTCCAGATTTTAGTTCAAAGGAGCAATCCAAGGTGCTTAACCTTGTCCTTGAATTAGCTTCTGTACTTTGGATGGTGCCACAAAATGGGAACTACAACCCTGATGGGATTCACAGGCCAACTAGCCACTACGTATTAAGATTGGCAAGCACTTCTTGTTTCTCAGGTCTGTCAACATTCACCCACTGCTGTTATAAAAGGTGGAGAGGGGGAGACAGGATGCTTACCCCAAGAAGTCCAGTTCCTTTTTGTCTTCTTTACTTTTCTCCATCCTTCTTGATCCCAGTGGGATGTTACTTTATGCATGGGTGGCACTGGGGGCCACACAAGGGGACACCCTAAGGGGGAGGTGACACCACTGCTCCCCAGACTATTGGCAGAAGCAGGCTGTGCCATTGGTCTGTGTACCTTTAAAACACTAGAGCTCAGTAGAAGAGAAAGTGTGAGTGAGCAAGCTCAGTGAGAGGAGAAAGAGAGGCCCCATAGTTTTTTGTGGGGTTTTCGGGCTATGTGGCCATGTTCTAGAAGAGTTTCTATGTGGCTGGCATCTTCAGAGAGGCCCCAGTTTTAAAAAATAATAATAATAAATTTTTTAAATTATTTTTAAAGGCTCTTTAAAAACATGAAATCTTACCAAATGTTCACTTTAATTACATGAGACTATGTACATATAAATACATTTAGGTTGTGCATATGATATTGAAATTTAAAGGTATAATTTTAATTTTGCTAGTTGTTTATGTTACAGCTATTGCCATTACATTCTGTGATATGTGGGTATTGTGATTTATGAATAACATTAGTACAAAAAAATATTACTAAGAATTCTGTATGGTGTGGTATGTGAGGCGATCAATGAGGATGATACCATGAGTTATTGCACTGAGTGACGCCAACTCCAGTGATGCCACTGACTTTATGTAGTAACTGCTGATTAGACCATATCTTATTTTGTTTTCTACAGAAGCCATCTCCAGGTGTTTCTCAGCCTTTGAAGGTAAAGGTCAAAAGCTCTCCCCTGATTGAAAAACTTCAGGTAAGATATAATGGTGTAATCTGCAACTTTTAGGCTGCCATTCTGTACACACTTGCCTGGGAGGATGTCCCACTTAACTCAGCTCCAAAATACAGTTCAGAAATAATCCAGTTTGAGACCGCTTTAACTGCCCTGGCTCAGTGCTGGGGAGTTCTGGGAACTGTAGTTCTGTGAGACATTTAGCCTTCTCAGTTAGAGAACTCTGGTGCCACAATGAACTACAGTTCACAGGTTTCCCTAGCACTGACCCAAGACAGTTAAAGTGGTCTCAAGCTGGATTATTTCTGAACTGTGTTTTGGACCTCTGTGAGTTTTACTTCTGAATAAGCATGCGCAAGATGGAACTTTAAAAGAAGCAGATTTTTAGATTTAATGTGGCTGATTCTATTGGCATATTATCACTATTGTATGTTTTTAAACATTTGTGTGTCATGGCATTTGTGTCTCTCAATAACACCTAGTTTATGCTAGCTAAGATAGTAGTTCAAGGTAGAAGTGTCAGTTTCTGTCCTGGCATTGCAAACTTAGTCCTAGCATTCTTCTGCAAAAGCATCCTAGGACCCCAGCAATATGAGCTCCCTCATATCAGTGTCCTGTTAATGTCACCCAGAGCTTTCAGCTACACTGATCTCCTTAACAGCTGCATTATCTGGGGATTTAGACATGTGAGCAACTACACAGCCACATGCTTTCCTCCTGTGGTATTTTTCTGTAGTCACATGGGATGAAGTGAGAAAGATTTCGGAACTCTAGATGCTTAGAGTGCTCTCTGGACAAAAGCAGACAAGGAAATTTGAATCTAAAATTAATATGGCTTTGTTCACGCCATCCATGCCAAATCACTGTAGATATATTGCATTGGCTGACATGCTGGAAAATCCATAAAGCTTTAGCTGGCACAATACTGTAGTCTTTGGCTCCAGCTATCTGGGAAGAACACCTATTCTGTCATCTCTTCTCTTCCCCAGGTTATTTGTTGACAATGTTACACAGCCATCATTAGCTGGTAAGCCAAATGTTTTAAGAGGAAGGGCTCCCTCATGTGTTCATGGTTAACAGCAAAGATTCCCAAATAGTTTGTAATTTCAAGTCATCACAGAAACCTTACAGCAGAATCAATATGACTTCCCAGATATTGTTGGACTATAACTCCAAGCCTTCCATATCTTTGGCTATGCTGTCTAGGGTTGCTGGGAGATGCAGTTCATAAATATTTAGAGGGCCACCTGATTCCCACCTGTCCCATCTTATCTGAAAGGATTAACAGGAGGCTGGAGGTGTTTTTACACATGGGGGCCCAGTAGTAGTGACTGATCAGAGGTCATAATGAAGGGAGTCCTGATTCACATTAAAATAAGAGGGACTTGCATCAAGTGGGGCCTTGTGACATATATATAACATATATTACTTCCTATCCCACTCCTTCAGTTGTGTAAATATGCTTTATACTGTACTTGGGGCCTTAATACTGCATCTGAAGAATTGGGTTTATATCCTTGAAAACTACTGCTAAAATAAAAACCATTTAGTCTTAAGAGTGCTGCTACATTACTTTTTCCCCCCCCCCCCCCCCCCCCCTCCTCTTTTATTCTGCAACAGATCAACATGGCTATATCTTTGCAAACATTCTGGTTTCCCCAAACCTGCTGATATCTCCCTGTTATGGATTCTGATTTTTTTATACTTGGGGGACTGAGTTGACTAAATACTTGATTCTGTTGGTGATGTTTTAAGTAAAGATTTGATCATCTACTTATATGCATTATTAAATGCACTCTATGTTCCAAACTTTGGTGATAGGTGTGATTATAATATTAAGGCAAGATTTTTAACGAGAGGAAGGCAAGTTTTTAAATTTTAAACATGTAGAAAATGATGGTTATTTTTTTCCCCATTGCAGGCCAATCTGGCATTTTCTCCAGCCTCTCTGCTGCCAGGAGCCAGTCCCAAAAGTCCGGGCCTAAAAGTAATGGTTTCTCCATTTAATACCCCACCATCCACTCCAGTCAGCCCAAAGTCTCATTCAAGTGAACCAGATGAAGTACCAGTAAGTTTTGATCAGCCACCAGAGGGCACTCATCTCCAGTTTTATAACAAGGTATGTGCAAGCAGGATTCAGAAAAGGAAAGGGCACTAGGGACCACATTGCAAGCATGCGACGGCTAATGGGGCACACCAAAGAATTCCAAAAAAGAATGAGCATGTGTTTTATAGACTACAGCAAAGCATTTGATTGTATAGATTGTGAAAAGCTATGGAATGCACTCAAAGACATAGGTGTGCCACTACATCTGATAGTTCTGATGAGGAAACTGTATCAAGGACAAGAGGCCACCATCAGAACAGAATTCGGGGGAACAGAGTGGTTCCCAATAATAAAAGGGGTCAGGCAAGGCTGCATCCTGTCACCTTTGCTTGTTTAATTTATATGCTGAAAACATCACAAGAAAAGCAGAATTAAAAACAGAAAAAGAGGAGTCAAGATAGGAGGAAGCAACATGAAAAACCTAAGATATGCGAACAACACCATAATATTAGTAGAAGACATTCAGGAATTGGAACAATTAACAAGGAAGGTCAAAGATGAAAGTGCAAAGGCAGGCTTGATGCTGAACATAAAGAAAACAAAAATAATGACCACAGAAGAAATTCAATCTAGACAACAAGGAAATTGAAATAGTTAAAGTATTCCCATATCTAGGATCAAACATTGACCAGAAGGGAGACTGTAGTCAAGAAATAAGAAGACTAGGAATGGGAAGGGCAGCTATAAAAGAACTGGAAAAAATATTGAAGAGCAAAGACATACAACTGAGCATTAAAGTCAGAATCGTTCAGGCTTTTGTATTCCCATTTACCATGTACAGAAGTGAAAGCTGAACAGTGAAGGAAGCAGACAGAAAGAAAATCAACTCAATTGAAATGTGGTGCTACTTAGGGTACCATGGACAGCCAAGAAGACAAACGAATGGGTTCTTGAACAGATCAGACCAGGGCTCTCCTTGAAAGCAAAGATGATCAAATTGAGACTATCATACTTTGGCCATATAACAAGAAGGCATGGATCAGTAGAAAAAACAGTAATGCTAGGAAAAGTAGAGTGTAGAGGAAAGAGAGGAAG
This sequence comes from Sceloporus undulatus, assembly GCF_019175285.1. Taxonomy (NCBI): domain Eukaryota; kingdom Metazoa; phylum Chordata; class Lepidosauria; order Squamata; family Phrynosomatidae; genus Sceloporus; species Sceloporus undulatus. Next base: position 47,168,620 of record NC_056524.1, on the reverse strand, counting down.
ACCACAAACTAGATGAATAGACTCAATCAGGGGGTTGTGGGCAAGGGCTTGCAGGATCTGGGCAAGGCAGTAGAAGACAAGTATTCTTGGAGATGTCTCATCTACTGGGTCGCCATGAGTTGGAATCAACTCAAGGGCAGCTAACAACAACAACAATAACAACAACAACAATGTGCTAGGCCAGTGATGCTCAATTTTTTTACCCTTGGGGACCCCCCCTCCCTTTATATCTCATACAGACAGATGGCATCCCCTCCCCCATATGAAAGCTCACTGGGAAATATATTTTAAAAGGAAGAGGGATGTCACAATTTAGCATCAATAAAGTATGAAATTCAGGTTGAAAAGCAGTGATAATGCTATTATATACAGCTCTCAAAATTAATCTTCATTCATTTGGGTCAAAGGACAGTTCAATTAATAAATTTGACTGGGGGGATTGTAAAAATGTATATGTCAAAGTCTGATGACTGATAACAGCACATACTGGATCATAATCAAATAATCTTTCCTAAGACTGATTGTATTTTAGGTTTCAACTTTCAAAAAAAACTTAAGGAAGGAAGGAAGGAAGGAAGGAAGGAAGGAAGGAAGGAAGGAAGACATTAGACCTGAACTGCATGCTATGATCATCATAGGATATTCCCTTTAGGAATATATGCTGAGCCACATTATCCTGTATGCCAGTGTATTTTTTCTCTTTCTCTGGACTTGTCTACAGCAGTGAAAAATGTCACACTCACCATGAAGCCAGTGCTGGCAGTCCTCACAACCAATAACTACTTCCAGGAACGAGCCATGGGGTTTTTGCCCTTATCATGACTTTGCCCTAAACTAAGAAAAATCAAGAAAACCTCCAGCGTTTCCCAGAAACCCTGCAGTGATCTCAAACCATGGAGTTCATTGTGCATGTGGACATCTGAATTGGGTCTCAGTTGTCCACATGTGAAGAGCTATGCCATCCCCCTCTCTGTGCTGAGCCACCACTTTCTTATGGGCAGAACCTCTGTATAAAGTCATCATTCTGCTGAGATCAGAATGGCCACCAATGAAAAGGGGATATGGCAACTCCCTTTTGCTGATCACATGATGGGGCACCCCATTCTGACCTCTGTGGATGCAATGGTGACAGCCAGGCTTTTGCAAGTAGTTGCTTGGCTTGTGAGGTCTTAGAGGAAGTGGTGTAGGCAGCACCAGAAGAGATGGGTGAGTTGGGCTGATGCAGTGTCAGCCATGTTCACATTGATATGGCATTGTAATGGATTTGGCCTGGAGTGTGTAGTCACTATCATGGTCAGTCTGAGGCCAATCCAGGGTATAATGCTCCAAATTTGCTTTAGATTAAGCAGCTGGTGTAGAAGCACCCTCTGTTTGTCTCTCCTCCCCAAAAATACACACATATATACACAAATCACAGTCTGTTCAGTTCTCTGCTTTTGTGACATCCATCCTCTCCCATGAAAGAAATAGTGATGCCAAGTACAAATGAGGTGAAAGGGAACTAATGTATGTGCAACAGCAGAGGAATGGAGGCATTTCTGTTAGCTGTTTTTGCTGACTTTGCAGAACAAATTCATTTACAGCATAATGTTATTTCAGGTACGGACACGAGGATCAATAAAACGCAGACCACCATCAAGAAGATTTCGAAAGTCGCAATCAGAGTATGGTGATGACCTAGATTTAGGGGTGGCACTTTCACAACAGGAAAATGGTGCCAAGGAGGATGAAGAGGAGGAGAATGTGTTTGCTGACAAGAGTAAGACTGCAAATCCATTGTCTCCTACCACAGATGGCATAGACAACCATGAGAAACAAAACCAGCTAGTATCTGATAAATCATCCTGCCCAGACCTAGTGCCCAACAGAACAGAACATGGAGAGAAAGAAGAGGGAACTGAAGTAGTGACATTATGCAAGGACACCAAAGAAGATAGGCCACACCAGATCTTTTCAGAGAAAAAACTTGAGGAAATCAAGACAGACAAAGAGAAGAATCCAACTTTTGACACTGCAGAGAATGCAAAGAGAAAGTCATGGCAGAACATTTTGTGGGGTAGGGAAGATGGTAATACTTCTGATAATGAAAATAGAGGAGAGAAGGAGGGTAGATTATGTGAGAATGAAGATGTCCAGCAGGAGTCAGATACACAAGAAACTGGGCTGCCATTGCCAGGAGAAAACATAGAAACTGATACAAGCACCAGAGTGTGATGTCATGTCATTATAATTACTGCATAGACAGAAGTGGGAAATGAAGGTTAACATTGAGTGTCCAATACAGTGCTTGCTTCTGAATGAGCAAAAGTTCCTCCTTAACTGAAAATCCCAAGACTACCAATGTTCTCTGTTTCCTTTGGCAGTTCTTAGGCTTTACTTGCAGCAACTATGGCCATCTTTGACAGAAGATAGCCTTCTGTGTATCACGGTATCTAAGTTCATGATACGCCAAGATGGTGGCACAGAAAAGTCTTCCATGTTGCTGAAGATTTTTCTAGATTTTTCAAGTGGACAGAACTATAACAAACATTAATTATATTTTTTGATTAAAGTTGACATTTCCAAACCTCTTGTGGCCTGTTGGATGTAACTATGCTGTATGCATATCAATTACATGGTCTCCCACAGAACCACATAAAAGACTCCATTCTGGTTTAGTTACTGATGATGGAACACTTTGTATGTGTGGTAAAGGAAAAATTCAATATGCTAGAATACCAGTAGGATCCTTAGCCTTCATCTCTTCTGGGTTTGTGCTTCATCACAGAGGGACAGTGGGAGTGTTTTCACTGTAGGATGCTACATTGACTTGTAGCCTTGAAGGCTATTTATATGATTGTCAGATTGTAGATCACATGGAATAGAAAGATAAACAGAGACATTTGTAGCATGAATAAGCCTTCTGGCAAATGAAAGCTTTAAATTTTGCATTCTTTACAAATTTGACTAAAACAAGAGCTGTTTTAAATCTCATGTGTGAGAGCATCCTATATTTTGCAAAACAGCTACCCATTTAAGAGGCTAGTTCTGAAAAGTGCTGGAGTACACTAACTAATATCCTAACAACACAGGAAGTTACACCAAAACAAATGACTAGTCCATATAGCTCAGTATTGACTATACTACCTTGAGGTGTATTGGACTACCGCTTTGACCAGCTCAACAACTCAACTCAACAACTCAAGCCAGAAGTGTCTCTGCTATCTGGAGATGATGGGGGGGGGGTGTAGTGCATCCCACATCATAAGATATGCAGTGGATTAGGGAAGGCTGGCTTGCACCAACAGCAATTTGCCAAGGGCAGGGGCATTTCTCTAGAGGTGCCAAGAATAGGTGCTTAGACCTTCGACATGCAAAATGTGTTCTCCACCACTGAGCCATGGCCCCTTGCTGTGGTTCATAGCTGTGGCTCTATGTTGGAAACACATCTAAAGGAGATGCCAGATCCGTAATATTTATAGGACATAACAGCTGACACATCAAAATTGCAACCTAGGTGAGAAAATTCATTATCTATAGCAGCATGTTTGTTGTTTAAAACTATTCTTCCCTTTGGAGTTGCTAACCATGATGAATTTTCACTTGTGTACCTATTTGCCTAGATAATATAACTAGCTGAGTGGCAATATTTTTCCTAGTAGTATCAAGGCCATGCTTGGCTGGAGAGATGTCCCACATTACAAGGCAAAAGTGGGCCAGAACAGTGGGATTTTGTTCATTGTGCTGGACAAATGGATTATCTATGTGCATCTGTGCTGCTGGAACAACTCTGCACCAAGAGGCTGTCCTAGAAAAGCAGGCAGCATTTTGTAACTTGCCAAGAAATCATTGTAGTGATGCCATCAGCAATACATTGGGGGAAATGGACTCCAAAACAGATGGGTTTTTGTGGACAGACCACATTCTTGCTAAAGGAGCTCACTCATCTTGTTTGACTGTATGTATAGCTCCCAAAAAGTATTTACAGTACTATAAATACTAAGCCAGGTATTGAGTAGGTCCCCCTTAAAAATTGTGTTGGTGCTGCTAAACCTCCAATGTTCAGATGCGGGTCTCAAAGCAGATTATCATCCTTGTCAGTTGCACATAATATTGTCCAATTGGTTGGATGCTTGTGAACCCAACATTGCTTTTCATCTCTTCCACAAGCTCCTTCAGGCAGAGGCAGAAACATCACACATGTGTCATCTGGTATGTTGGTTTAAAATCCTGTGCAATGAGAAAGGTAGGATACAAATTAAATAATAATCTCACAAACAAAACAAAAAGGCAGGAAATGTTACACATTGCAAAAAGATACCAAAAAGCTAGAAAGGATTTGCATAGTATAAGAATACCCAAAGCCTCTAGTCCAGCATTTCTAGCAGTGGCCAGCTCATACCCTCGACTGTCCTGAATTGCCAGGGACAGTTCTGATTAATCCTCTATTATCCCATTTTTTTCAGCTGTTTTTAAAATATCCCAGTTTCTTTCTCCTCCTCCCACTTTCTTCCTTTGTCCTCAGCTTACTTCCATTTGGTGCAAACTGAGTTCAAATTTGAACTCAAAAAGCATGACAGAGATAACAGTTACTTATTGTTTGTCTCTAGAATCAAATAATCAAAATTTTCTTGCTTCCAAGCATGGGGGGAGGGAGGTCTAGGATTTGTTGTTATGGATAATATTAATAATTGATAAATCGATGTTATACAATGATTTAAGTAATCTATGCCAATATGCATCAATTTTAATTCCATGTCCGTTGTGAATTGTCTGAAGGTGGCTATTTTGTTTTCTGGTCCAGACTTTTACAAATAGAGAAATAATCTCTATCTGTTCTCTCTCCATCATTTATACATATAAAAAAGGCAATTCATATATTAAGATCCATTGTTTTATTTCTGGCTTTTCTAATGTATTATAGCAATGGCTAGACTGAGTGAACTGAAAAATAATATTTTCTTGCTGTAGTACTCAAAATAGACACGTTGCTGATTATGCCCATGGCAAAGTCAGAGAGCCCCAATGCACACAGAGTACTCTTTTTCTGGCAGCCATCTGTCTTACTCAGGCTTTTCGTTTGCCTGGTATGTTTCTCTAGCATGTTTCAAAGTCAAAATGTCCTCTCCTCGCTCTACTGCAAAAGCCAGAGCAGTGGTATGAAGATTCAAGACATTACTCAACATTTCAGTCCCGATTGTGATCTCACATGCTAAATCTAGAGGAAAGCCAGTTGTCAGAACATTTGCTGGAAGGGATGTTCCCTTTCTACCTAATGGGACCTAAACTGGGTTTTGTGATTAGGATGAGCCACAAGACCTTGACAACACTTAGTAGTTACTTATGAGGAATACAACCTGAGGTATTGTGAAAGCTGTAGTCCAAAAAAGTAACTTTTCGGTTTCAACTAAGCGTATGTATGCCAGTTTATGTTCACCATGTTATACTGTCAGCAAGACATCATATAGACACTTTTAGGAAGCAAAGGGACTGGCCTGCTAACCTCAGTAGGCCATACAAAAGGATCTTTTCCAAGCTCTAAGATGTACCCACATGTTCATAATCATATGAAAATCAGTGTGAACTCTTGCAGTTCTGTCTGATTGATATCTGATACAATTGGCACAGAAAGAGCCGACATGGTATAATGGTTGGACTATGACTCTGGAGACCAAGGTTTGAATCCCTGCTTGACCATGGAAACTCACTGGGTGATCTTGGGCAAGTCACACTCTCTCAGCCTCAGAGAAAGGCACAGGAAAAACTCCTCTGAACAAATCTTGCCAAGAAAACCCGATGATAGGTTCACCTTATGGTCAGCATAGGTCAAAAATAACTTGAAGGCACACAACTACAAAGCTCAGACGACTTTGACCAATGTTTTGATGGTTTGCATGTCCTTTAAATGTTGTGAAAAACAGACATCTGTGAAGATTTTGCACCAAGACAGAGAACTGTACAGCAGATTTCCTCCTTTTGTCTACTAGTCTCCAAATCCTTAATTAATGGATTTTGAATTTAAAGGTTATAATTTGTCACTTTAATTCCTCAAGTGCAAGGACACTGAGTTTTTTAAACTAGCCTACAGTGCCAGCCAGCAACAACAAATGTCATTGGAAGAATCCCAAAGGTCCTTGGCTTATATATTCGGAGGCCCTTGGCAAAATACCAATTCAGACACTTATTTAGTCACATCAGCTTTATTGGACGGACACACACACACACAAGATAGTGTAATACAAATGACAGTAAACTAGGGGTTAGTACAACAGAGCTTCCGCTATATTCCCCTCCATATATGACATGGCAAGCAAGGCAAATTTAGGAAGTTATCAAAAACATTCAGGAATAGAATATTAACATTCAGTTATAATGTTCACAAAACATTAATGCATTCTGATCCAGTTCATATTTTCATATTTTTAAAAATATAATTCATATATATTTTTACAAATTCATATTTTCATATTTTAAAAAAGAGGTCTAGCAATAAAAACTCAAAGTGATGACGATCGTAGCAAGAGAGCCTATTTTCTCTTTAAAAAAACAAAAACAAAGCAAAAATCAAGCATGTTTTCACTTTATGTTCATGAAAAGATTCCTCTTAAATGGAAATAGGAGAGAATATATTCTGAATTTTACTTTATTTTTAGGTGTATGAATGGTACTGAAGTGATGTACACTTTCTTGAATATTTCATGCAGAAATTTTACAAACTTATCCAATTTGTGTTGAGGCTAGAACTTCAGATCCAGTGGATATAGGAAGATATAACAGAGAACATCTTCTCAGCTCAAAAGTCCGTCAGATTCAGAATTTGCTGCTTCTGAGTGCATTCTTCTATTTATGTATGAAGGGCTCCAGTTTCTCCTGTGTTTTTCAATTAATTATGTTCAAAAAAATGTAAATCTCATGTTCAGGAGATAAATAGCAATTTAACGTAATTGTTTTTAAAAGATTTTGGATTTTAATAAAAATAACTGCCAATACCAAAATCACATGTGATTGTAATAGCTTAATTTCTATGGTTTTAATTTGTGGCTATTGTTATGTGCTTTCTAGTCATTTCTGACTTATGGCGACCCTAAGGCGAACCTATCATGGGGTTTTCTTGGCAAGATGTGCTCAGAGGAGCCATCCTTTAAGGCTGAGAGTGTGTGACTTGCCTGAAGGCACCCAGTGCCTTAAGATACGAACTGCAAGAAGGTATTTTTTGTGGGTTTTTCAGGCTCTGTGACCATGTTCTAGAAGAGTTTCTTCGTGGCGTTTCGCCAGCATCTGTGGCTGGCGATGCCAGCCACAGATGCTGGCAAAACGTCAGGAAGAAACTCTTCAAGAAAATGGCCGCTGAGCCCGAAAAACCCACAAAAAACTACGGATGCCAGCCGTGAAAGTCTTCGACTTCACATTGCAAGAAGTTATTTTTTCAGATATTTTTCCAGATATCACACATCTGGTTCAAGAAAGCAACAGTCCCTCCAGACAAAGATTAAGATTTTAAAGCACAAATAGACTCATAAAGGATCAGATAGTCCTGGGGGTATTTTAGTCCAAGCTGGCTAAGAGCCAAGGTATTAAAGATAGCCCTTATCTGATATATATTTTGACTGAGATCAAGTTGTGAAATGCCTCCCTGCTCTACATCTTCTTTTAAAGTAGTCATGGCCATAGATTATCTGAACAACACTCTCTTCACAAACCTCACTTGCATTCAAGTTTGCTAAATGGCCAGGAGGCATTTCTCATTGACAGCATCCAGGGTTTCAAGCACATTAATAATAGGTTCTGCAGGCCTGTTCTAAAACATTTTAAGAGATAAGGAACAAAATTGATATTACAGAACGGGCTTGAATTTATGGAGCAGGTTCGCTAACAATAGATGAAACTGTGCTTTGGGAAAAGGTGGAATATATTATTATTATTATTATTATTATTATTATTATTATTATTTACCACCAGTTAAAGCTGTACTGACTTTTGACAGATGCTTTAGTAGATTTTGAAGCCCGAAAATGTTGACGATAGAGATCAGTAGATAAATATTTGAAAGAAACTTTAAATGATAGCTTTCAAGAGGGAAAGCTATGGCAGTCTATTGCAGCAAAAAACGAGAGAATCTTCCAGTAGATTAAAGACCAGTTGAAGCTTTTAAGGAATAGCTCCACTCCTCTCTGGGGCCAGAACAAACTGCGGTTCCCAGAATTCCATAGCACTGAACCACGGCAGTTGAAGTGGTGTCAAACCGGATTATTTCTGCAGTGCGGATGCAGCCAGCAGTTGTCTTCACTTGGCTGGTATATACAAATGTGTATACAGAAAGGAAGTGTAAATAGTAAGCTTAACAGACATGAATAAAAAGTACATTCTGTGACGGCACAATTAAAAATGTCTGCTAAATAAGAAGTGACTGTTCAGAAAGGCATTAACTGAAGATCAATAAATCATTTTAGATTTGTCACGTCAATTAACACTAGTAGTGGGGCAAAGAACTACAGTATTGTCTCATATTTAACCCCAAGAAAGAGACATGTTTAACTTATTATTTCAGAATATAGCTATGGGTGAAACATTTCTTGACAGCTTACATTAAATTTACGTTAATGTGCATAATGACATTGTACAAGCCATCAAAGCAGGTTACAAAAACTGTATGCATTCAGTGTTGCAGATGGCATGATGGGGCCTGACAGTGACTGACACAACATTCCAGGGGCAGCCATGTTTGGCCATATAGAGCAAAGTACGACGACAACCAAAATCCACAAAACAACAAGTCTCTTTTATGGAACCGATCAAAATGCACAAAATACAAGTCGCAAGCTTTCAAAGCTCCGCCGGCTTCTTCATCAGGCAAAAAAGATGTTAAAAATCATATAGGAAGAAATAAAAAGCATGAGGATGGTAGTCACAGGCCTGCGTTTTGTCAAGATGCTGTCAGTTCAGGTGTTATTGGAGGGGAATTAATACAGGCAGAGAAAAGCCACATCTTGACACAATGCAAGCATCACTGTTTTGTGTATTTTTTGTTGTTATTATAGAACATTTGGAGAGGAGGGAACATGTGTTACAAGTGCTGTCCCTCTCAAGTTGCATCCACTACACTGCAGAAATAATCTGGATTGACACCACTTTTAAATGCCATGGTGGCTCAATCCTATTCTGGGATTCCCTCAACAAACTACAACTCCCAGAATTCCATAGCATTGAGCCATGATGACACTTTTGTGTCAAACTGGATTATTTCTGCAGTGTGGATGCAGCCTGAGATGGAATGGGGGGATTTTATGTAAATCATAATTTTGTGTCAAGGAAAACAGCCCTAGAAAGGAATGGATTTACTCTGGAAGCTGGCAACCAAACTAGAAGGAATCAAAGGGAAAAGAATTCCCCCTTGTTCATTGCGAAGTGGTATCTCCCTGTGCCCTTAAGAGCATCACCGAGACTGTGGACGGAACCATTTTGCAAGGCAGAAGGGGTGTCTGTTCCAGCTTTGCAATGGGGCGGGATGAGCGTGAAGGAGTCAGCTGAGGAAGAACAACGTAAGAGCGGCTCGTTGGTCTAGGGGTATGATTCTCGCTTCGGGTGCGAGAGGTCCCGGGTTCAAATCCCGGACGAGCCCCAAAAAATGGAGGGATTAGTAATTGGTCACCCCTCCCTATTTTGGGGGACCTGGATTACTTTTATGCTCCATTCCTCAGCTCTTTATGGGGAAGGAAGGAGGCGTTCAGGGGAGAGAAGGCAATGCCTGGCACTTTGCCCAAGAAGGGAGCAATGGGGCAAAACTGCTGCTGGCTGATAGGTAGACCAGACATGTCCTCTTTTTCCAGGACCTGTCCTCCATTCCAACCTTCTGTCCAGAAGGAATTCCAAGATGTCCCCCATTTTGAGCATGGTTAAAAAGCATGCATTTGCATTCCTATGAGGGTGACCAAACGTCCTCTTTTTCCAGGACGTGTCCTCCATTCCAGCCTTTTGTCCAGGAGGAGGAATTGCAAAATGTCCTCCATTTTGAGCATTACCTAAGAAGCATGCATTTACATTCCTATGAGGGTGACCTCCTTTTCCTGGACGTGTCCTCTATCCCAGCCTTCTGTTCCAGGAGTTGTTCCAAGAGGCCCTCCATTTTTAGCATGACCTAAGAAGCATGGATTTACATTTCCAGGAATGCATTTGACTTTTATTGGGTCAGGTCCTCCATTTTGCTTGAACGTCCTCCATTTTGCACTTCCTGGTCCTCCTCCTTTGCAGTCATGAGGACATCTCACTTGCTGGGTATTAAACACCCTCCGGAGCTGAGTCTGAAGAGGAGGAAAAGAAAACCCCTCTAAAAATAGTCAAGGAAAAAGGAAAGGAAAGGCACAGCCATTACTGTATTACTATTACTATTGGCATTGAAGGCAGGATAAAGGAAGCTCAGATCCCTCTTTGATGTCCCTCTGCAGACAGACTGCATTTATTACCTTGCATTTTCTTCTACTCTGCATACTGTTTGGGTATTAGAGGTGATTGCAGGCAGAATAAGAGGAAGAAGAAGGTTCATAGACAGAAAGAAACCTCCTCCTCCTTGGATCATTGCAAAAGGCAACAATATATGTATGTATGTATATATATATATATATATATATATATATATCATAATATATATGATTTAGGTGTATATATTACATATATATATATATCAATACATACGATATATATATATATACACACACACACATTTCTAAATCATTATATATATATATATATATATATATATAAATAAGTGATGTGCACTTGCATAACAATCCGTACTAATAAAACGTACAGCACATTCATCAAAATGATTTGGGGGGGAAGCCAGCTGTAACGATGACATAACTTTTATTCTTGGTTTAGTATTGAAAAGGAAGGGAAAAAACGGGCTCGTCCGGGATTTGAACCCGGGACCTCTCGCACCCTAAGCGAGAATCATACCCCTAGACCAACGAGCCGCTGCGAAGGAAGCAATCTCGATCTTGCAGAGGAAATTGATTTGTTTGCCTTTTTTTTTTTTAATGCTAGAGAGGAGTAGATCTTTTTTCCCTCGAAACTTCCTTTCTCTTGCTTCCCGGATACTGACCTCCTTGGAGCCATATTTCAACATTTAAACAGCCCCCCCCTCACTCTTGCAGGATACTGATGATGATGTAAGTCTCTTTGCATAAAGATCCCTGGAGGATGTGTGCAGAGAAAAACAGACAAGTGGGTGAAGGAGATAAGCCTGCCTTAACAGCTGCCCTAAGCAGGCTAATATATATTTTCACACACAAACACACACACATATGTATATGTGTGTGTATGCATACATGAATATATATATATATGTATATACACACACATATGTGTGTGCGTGTATACATATATACGTACTGTATCTGTATATATGTGCATGTGCATAATGTACTTACATATCCATATTAAATATCCATATACTGTATGTGTGTGTCTACACATGTATGCACACACACACATATATGTACTGTATATACACACACGTGTGTGTATATGTACTTAATATGTATGTCTATAACATATACATGTGTATATATACATAAGTATACATACATATATATGTGTGTGTATATTTATGCATACATATATATGTATGTGTATATATATGTGTGTGTGTATCCATATTAAATATCCATATATGTGTGTGTGTATATATACATGCGCATACGCATGCGTGCACACAAAGACACACAGATACTGTACTGTACTTATAAAATCTGGCTCCAAAATAAAAACTCTTTAAGAAGAGTGGCGATTTGTGAAAGTAGAAATGGGGGGAAATCACTGGAATGCATTTTTGAAGAGCTTTCAAGTGGTTTTTATCAGGTTAAAAAAATCAGTTCATTTGAGGTGTGGTGCTGGACAAGAGCGCTGAAGACAACATGGATGGTCAGAATGACAAACAAATGGGTCCTTGATCAGATCAAGCCTGAAATCTCCCTGGAAGCCAAGAGGACCAAACTGAGGCTGTCATATTTGGACCGTATCATGATGAGAAATGACTCATTGGAAAAGGCAATAATGCTAGGCATTAGGAAAGGCAATAATGTACAGTATATACTAAAGTATTCACTGTTTCTTTGCTTGAAAAATGAGTATGATGGGTAGGACATTTGGTCACCCTGTAAATATACCAGAGCCAAGTATTCACTGTTTTACTTGAAAAAAATGGTGACCTTGTAAATATACCAGAGGCAAATATTTGGGCTTTTGTTTTGTTTTTTACTTGAAAAATGTTTATTATAAATATATAATGTTTGTGTGTGTGTGTATAATACATATACATATATACTAGAGCCAAGTATTCATTGTTTCTTTACTTGGAAAAAAATGGGTCTCAGGGTTGGGGCACTTGGTGCCCCTGAGAATTAACAAAATGGCCTCTTGACTGCTTTCCTGTCAGGGCTGAGCCTGGCCCTGCATTTTCCTCAGGGCTCTCTCCCTCCCTCCCTCCTCCAGAACAATGGCTCAGCGATGGGAGTGACGTCACAATGGCCTAGGGGGCGCGTGGAACGCGGCCGCAGGGCGCGAGGGAGGGAGGGAGGCCGCAGGGCCGCCCAGGGAGCGAGCGCGAAATGGCGGCGGCTCTGCAGAGGGCGCGCGCAGGAGGCGGTGCTCCAAGGAAGGGAGGGGCCTCTCTGTGGCTCCTGGCGGCTTTGGCTCTCGGCCCTTGTGAGTCACGTGGGAGGGCATGGAGGGAGGAGCCAGGAGGAGGAGCCTCTCTAACTAGCCTCACTTCACCCTTTGCCTCCTCTCCCTTTGAACCTGAGGTCTCCACTAGGTGGCACTTTCTCTGTCAGGACAAAGGCACACACTCTCAGGGACGCGTCCTCCATTTCAGCCTTCTGTCCACAGAGGATGTCCATCATGTCCTCCATTTTTTGAGGATGACCTGAGAAGCTTGAATTTATCTTTCTATGAGTGTTTTTTTTAGCTTCTGTTTTTTGGTCATGCCCTCCATTTTTCTTGCATTACCTGCAGAGGTCCTCCTTTCCCAGGACGCGTCCTCCATTTCATCCTTCTGTCCAGGAGGATGTCCATCAGGTCCTCCACTTTTGAGCATGACTTGATTTTATCTTTCTATGAGTGTCACTAGCTTCTGTCTGTTTGGCCATGTCCTCCATTTTTCTTGCAAGCCCTACATTTTGCGGTATCTAGTCCTCACTTGCGGTTAGGACATCCAGCCAGGGTGCCAGAGGTCCTCCTTTTCCAGGACATGCCCTCCATTTTTCTGCAACATCTGTCCAGGAGGAATTCCATCAGGTCCTCCATTTAGAGCATTCCCAAACTTTGGCCCTCCACATATTTTGGACTTCAGCTCCCAAAAGCCAGAGCCAGCCAACTTGGTCACTAGCCAGGAATTCTGGGAACTCTGAAATCCAAAAACATCTGGAGGACCCAAGTTTGGAAACCACTGATTTGGAGCATGACCTCCCTTGTGGGTAGGACATCTGGCCAGGGTGGCTAGAGGTCCTCCATTTCAGCCTTAAGTCCAGGAGGAATTCAATCAGGTCCTTCATCATTGAGCATGACCTGAGAAGCATGAATTTATCTTTCTTGCAGTGGTCCCCAAACTGTGCTCTTTAAGGGGATTTGGACTTCAGCTGCCAGAATCCTAGACTATTTTGAAGTCCAAAATCTCTAGAAGCTATATTATTATTATTATTATTATTATTATTATTATTATTATTATTATTATTATTATTATTATTATTAAGCTTTATTTATACAGTGCTGTAAATTTACACAGCACTGTACATATGATCTTTTAATTAATTAATAATTGATTTAATTAATATATACTAGAAACATGCACTCACTATTTTTCACTTGAAAATAGGTATAATGTCAGCTCCCAATCCCACAGTTAGAGCTGTGTTTCAAGGAAGGGAAATGTACAAAACTAGAAACTTTTGAGAACAACAGTCCTAAAGCATCCTAGTACTGTATTATGGATATATTATTCTTCTAACTCAGCTGACACTAGTAGCCTTAGAAATAAATATACTGCTTGATTATAAAGCACCACAGGTAGCAACACGGAATTAAGACTACACCAATTATCCCTCTGAAATGCTATCGCCCTTGTAGATTGCCTTTGGCAATTCTTTAGTGACTCTCCTAGAAAGAACGTAAGAGGGGGGAAATCAGACCAAGGCCCATCTAATCAGCTTTTTATTTCCACTGTGGCCAAGAAGATGCCCATGGGAACGCATACAAGCAGAAAGGTAGCACAGAATCACTCATATGTCCCCAAACACCCATATAACAATAACTCCTTCTGGTGGAGTAATACATAGAAGTCATGGCTAGTAGCAAACAATAGTTCTATCATCCATTAATTTGTCTAATCCCTTCTTAAAGTCGCTTAGGTTGGTGACAATCACTATACTATGTGATAGTGAACTGCATAGCTTAAAGATTCCCTTTTACCTAAATCCAATGGTCAGGCCAAGTTACAGTAGATCCATTGAAAAGGGTCATAAAAAGTCCCCAATCATTCAGTGAAATTTTAGTGGTCAAAATCTGAGACCTGAGAACGATTTCCTGTCTTGTTATAGGAAGCAGGTCCTGGTGCTATTACAGAGGTGATATAACCAGGGGCAGGTGGTGGTAGTGGCATTAAGCATGAAGCGTTAAGCATCAAACACAGTTGCACAAAGTATACTATTTAAAATTTAAAAGCTCATTGACGACTGGCATCCAGTTAGTGGCATATGCAGGCATGAGTCCACCTTACACCTGCATATGTCACATTTTATGAAATCCAGTGTGGTGTAGCGGTTTGAGTGTTGGACTGCAACTCTGGAGACCAGAGTTCGAATCCCCGCTCAGCCATGGAAACCCACTGGGTGGCCTTGGACAAGTCACATGCTCTCAGAGGAAGGCAAAGGCAAACCCTTTCTGAACAAACCTTGCCAAGAAAACCCTGTGATAGGGTTGCTATAAATTGGACACGATTTGAAGGCGCACAGCAACAACGAGATCTTGTATTGGTCACTATAATGGTTGATGTTTTCTTCCAGCCTCTGCAACAAATAAGGTCCCTCCCGTTTACCATTTATCTGTTAATCCCCACCATCACCACCACCATTCTGTCAGTGTGGTGGAGTGTCAGGGCGGGTTGGAGAAACATGACTACTGTATTTCCATAGCCAGAATGATTACATCATCTGCAGACACTTCCAGCATACCTTAGCAAATGGTTAAATTTTGTGTCTAGTTTGGGGACATTGCCAGATTTGTCTACAATGTTTTCCCTCTCTTTCGCCTACAGAATAGCCACAGAGAAGGTGGGTTGGCTAAACAATGAGCTGAAGGAACATTCAGTGGACAAATGTAGCATAGTTCCACATGCAAAACTATTATGGTATGCTATACTATATGGGAGCCCAGCAATTGGGAAATGCATGTGCACACACCTTTGAAGGCAGTACTCTTGCCCCGAAATTCCTCCCCATTACCCTGAGAAATGGATAAGAGGGGCTAGGGCACAAAATCTGTTAAACCTGATAAAACAAATTAGATCACCATCTTGCAGGGGTGCTTTAGGGTGAATATTGTACTGCGGAAAGAATGGGCTGGATAGCTTATGCCTTGGTGTATCCCTTCCAGTTCTTATGATTCTCTCAATTCAGTTGTCTTCATTTGTAGTCAATAGACTATCAAGATTATCTTAAATGATTTAAGTGTTTATCTTCATTTGAATTGTTAGCCTTTCAGCCTAATCAAATGACCAAAGCAGAGGGACAGTTTTTTAAAAGACTGAGAAATGAAGATTTGTTAGGGGAATTGGTCAAAAGTCAGAGAACGTGTGATATGCTTATGCAATGGAGTTTTTGAGATGCTGATGCAAGAAGCCTGCCTGCCTCTGTGGCAGCTGGAGGAGAGAAGTGGGAGGATACAAGCGTAGTGTAAAGATCACACATATTCCGTAATATATGATGCTGAAAATGTCCTTTTTCAACATTCCTTTGCACAGAGGATCATTTTTTCCGTTTTGCTTATAATAAATATAACATGGTGAGATGATTTTGAAAATAACTAGTGAAAGAGAATAAAATGATCCTGTGTGAGATAGCATAATTTTATTACTGAGCTGACTAACTTTTAAATGGGAAATGCATGAGTTCAAACAAACTGGAATCATTTTGAAGAAAAGCTATTTTAAAATATTTATTGGTAGGTTTTTTTGTTTGTTTGTTTGTGAAATGTTAATTTAGACTCATTAGACTTAGTTTAGAACAGAGATCTTTCTTCTTTATTTCAACAAAATGAATTGAACTATAACCAAAAGCTTCTGTCATATGTCTGTGTAGAGATAATATGCACTGAAGTTTTTATCTTGGTACCGTCTTAGTGTAGTTTCAAAACAGATATGTTTCATCAGTTTCTAATCAATGTTCAAAGAAAGTCATTTAAGCTCCTATCTTTAAAACAATTCATTTCAATACTTGCTTAGTTTTAAACTATACTAAATGAAAATTTTATTTCAAGAAATATAACCTATTAATTTTTAAAGCTAATGGTGGTCAGGGAGATCAATAAAATTAGTGTTGGAAGTGTGGCAAACCTGCATACATAATTTTATATACCACTCATGTTCCCCCATACTTGCCTAAAACACCCCAAATGTTATTTTTCCTGATAGGGGAATTATCCCTGCCTCTTGAGCATTGGGGTTGTCATTGTCTGGAAATACTTTATAGTACAGCACTCAGAAATACTGAAGATGCCTGTTGGTGAAAAGATTTCTGGGTAGTTGGACTAGTCATTTCTAGCACAGGATTCTGACAGCCTCTTCAGACTATGAAAAGTTTCAAGCTCTTTTTATCCCATCTAATCCAGCATTTGGTTTGCAGCGATAAGTACCAAAATCCTCCTTTGAAACTTTAAAAGCGAGATAGGAGGGCAACAGGATTTCCTCTGCTTTAGACCACCTGGCTAAATTTCAAAGGTGCTACAAGATCTCTCTATAACTTTAGACTACCTGTTTGTTCAGAAAGATGTTGCCTCTAGGAATGAATGGCCTATTTGAGCTATCATGACTAATTGCAGGGTCTTTCATAACTAAACATGGAATGGAGCTTGCCATTTTTGAAATTCTGCTGGATAAGTGCGGCTGGGGTCCAGGCTGCATCCCGGTTGCACATGCAATAACACCCAGTTTTGAGTTTTCAATCCTGCATCTATATCAGAAGTATTTCTCCATGCAATAATCTCCTATATCAAATTGCTAAATTCCTTTCCAGACACATTGCTTTATGAGTAGCTTTGTCTATCACTGCATTTTTTAAACTATGTAATGTTATTGTTTGGAAAGGGACACAGATGGCATCTTGTTCAATAGAAGATGTTTTAATCATGGATGTGCCCCCACCTACTGAACTCATTGTGAAAGCTGGGACAGATGCAAGGCTTCCGTGCACATTCATATCGTCAGAAGAAATTAGTACGGCAACCTCTGTTACTTGGAGCTTTCAACGGGAGGCATCAACTGCTCGTCCCATGACGGTAAGAGCTGGTGTCTGAGGTAAGGCCAGACATCAGTATGAATTGGTGGCTAATGTGGATGACATTTTAACTATTCCTTATATTTGTCATATGCATGAATATCTTATTCTTAACTGCTGCTTGTCCTGAAATGAGAGCACTCGATGGCCATATCCTGCTTGTCCTCAAATGTATTAAAGAAATTCATTAAAGAACAAACAAAGGTAGACTTTGAGCTGTTGCATTCACCTTTATCTTCTGCTCTTTCCCTTCTTTCTCACTATCACATCTTTGCATATCTCTATCACATCTTTGCATATCTCTGTGGCCTGTGAAATAAATACCTTTTTATTTTTAAAACTCAGTCTAAGACTGGACACCTTACAGGACTAGCTCTACAGTGGGAGACACTATGTTATAGTTGTGCCATCTCTATTTATAATTCTGGATCTAGAGAGTGGCACTGGGAGATTCCCTGTTTAGCTTGTCTTTTCTTTCCACCTAAACCCACCCTTCACTATTCCTTTTCTGTTTCTGTCGACGACACTTCTATTCAACCGGTTCATCAAGCCCGCAGTCTTGGCTTCATTTTTGACTCTTCTCTGTCATTTATTCCCCAGATCCAGGCCACCGCCAAGGCCTGTAGATTCTTTCTCCACAACATTGCCAAGATCCATCCATTCCTCTCAGCCTCTACTGCCAAGACTCTGGTCCATGCCCTAGTGGTTTCGC
Source organism: Sceloporus undulatus (assembly GCF_019175285.1). Taxonomy (NCBI): domain Eukaryota; kingdom Metazoa; phylum Chordata; class Lepidosauria; order Squamata; family Phrynosomatidae; genus Sceloporus; species Sceloporus undulatus. The sequence goes on along the minus strand of NC_056524.1, from coordinate 47,150,386 downwards.
GACTAGATTATTGTAACCTCCTTCTGACAGGGCTTCCTCTTTCACACCTCCAACCTTTAATCTCTGTCCAGTATGCCCGTAGTTCACATCCGCCTCGCCGCTTTGACCATGTTTCTCCTCTTTTCTCCTCCTTCATTGGCTCCCCTTCCCTTCCGCATCCGGTACAAGTTTTTTATTATTGACTTTCAAAGCCCTCCATGGATTGGCCCCTCCTACTTATCTGACCTCTTTCTCCTTACATTCCTACTCGCACCCTCCCCTCCGCTCTTGTAGTCAAGGTCTCCTGTCATAAGCCCTTATCAATGAGTGTGGAACTGGGGGTTTTGGCGCACTGGGTGGTTCGAATTCGCGTTATTTGTCAAAGTAACCATCATACAAGCATTCGAATGGCCCAATCCGCACTCACGTGAATGTGCGAGCTGCCGAACTGAATGCGTACGGCTCCTCTGCTCTTTTTGGAGCGTGTTGGCCAGTGCGCTGATAAGGGGATTGGCGATATCCCGGATTTTTGCTCTGTTCGATCTCTCAGTGCGAATGGTCTGGTATGAATCCCCAGTCCCTGAACTCCGTCGCAAGACCCCCAGATTCCAATTTTGACTTCCGGTGGGTCTTTCCTCTTGCCGGTTCGAGGGAAGCGGGGGGGGGCGGTTCCAGCGGCCTCCTCCTCATCCTCCCGGCTTGAGAGGCATCCCTGGCTGCATCCCAGGCAGGGAAGAGGCGCGGGGCCGCGTGGAATCGCGGTTCCAGCAGCCTCCTCCCCTCCTCCTCCCGGCTTGGGAGCCAGCCTAGGCTGCCTCTCAAGCCGGAGGAGGAGGAGGAGGCCGCTGGAACGGCGGCGATCGCCGCGATTCTAGCGGCCCTGCGCCTGTTCCTGCCTGGGATGCAGCCCAGGCTGGATCCCAAGCCGGGAGGAAGGAGGAAGCCGCTGGAATCACGGCGACCCCAAGAAAGGCCATCCAGTCCAACCTCCTTCTGCCATGCAGGAACTCTTAATCAAAGCATCCCCATTGACAGATGGCCATCCAGCCTCTTTGACAGCCGCTGGAACTGCTCCTCCCCCCCCCAGAATACATACACACACACTCACACACACCAAAACGCAGAACCGGGCATTGCTAATTTGTTGCAAGGGAAGGTCATGTTTACGTTAAAACCAAGCAGGAATGTAGAGAGGAAACAGTAATGGGCACGTTGTATCGCGATTGTTAATGTGCATGAGCTGGCTCTCCAGCTGTTTACCGGCTGTCATGACGGGACCATCCCCCTTTCACCCCGGAAGCGTTTAAGGTCGCAACCCATGCAGGGCACCACTGAGCATGTGCGAGGCGGCCGATAAATCGGCCAATCCTCATGTTGAGCACCGTGGTGACAAAACATTCTGCACTGAATGCACTTTCGCGCGAATGCGGATTGGCCAATTTGAATCCTGCCAAGCGGAAGGACTCCCAGGTAATGACAGTACATTGCGTTATGACGCGAATTCGAATCGCCCAGTGCAGAAGACCCCCAGTTCCACACTCATCTGATAAGGGCCATAGTGTAGGACTAAACCACTGCCCCCTCCCAATTCATTCATCCTTTCTCGCTTGCTGCCCCTTACTCCTGGAACCCCTTCTTCCACCACATGCACACCTCAATCACTTCTCTACTCAGTTTCAAAACGAGTTAAAGACGAATATTGTTTTAGAGAAGCATTCCCAGAGGTGAGCCCCTCTCTGACCCAGGAAGCCTCCTTTTAAGCATCCATTAAGAAGCCAAGCCCTTCCTCCAGTCCATCTGCCTTGGTCCAGGCCTCGGAGGTGGAGAAGAACTGCTGGACCTGATCCCATTCCCCACCACCACTCCCTTCTCCTTTTGTGTCGTGTCTTCTTAGATTGTAAGCCTGAGGGCAGGGAACCGTCTAACTAAAAGATTGTATGTACAGCGCTGTGTAAATTTACAGCGCTATATAAATAAAGGTTAATTAATAATAAAATAAATAATATAATAAATAATATAATAATAATAGCTGCATGGATATTAAGCTACATGGTACATAGAGTACAGTATCACCCTAGGCCAGGGCTGTTTAATATCGATATGAATCCACTTGGTGAAGTCATGAAGAGTTTTAGAATTATGTGCCATCAGTAAGCAAATGACATTCACTATATTTCATTTTGTCATCATAGTTGGGGCTGTGTTGGTGCTGCACCAGTGGATTGGGTGAGGATTGGGTGAGGGCCATTAAACTAAATGTGAATCTTGATAAGATGGAGACTCTATGGACTGGCAGTTCCTTGGTCCTGGAATTTGATATGTGACTTGTCCTTGATGGAACTGCCCTCTCCACAAGGGAGCAAGTGTGTAGCTTGGGAGTGCTTCTGTTCTACAGTCATTTCTGTCACTGGGAGTCCATTTGGACTCTGTGGCCATGGACCAGATTTACCTAGTGCAGCAGCTAAGGCCTTTCCTGGATAAGGATAACCTGGTCACAGTAATTCATGTGATGCACCCTACACGGGGCTGATCTTACTATGCCACTGCAAGGTACTCTTTGCTGCTGCTTCTGTTGTTATTGTTAATTGTCTTTAAGTCAACTTTGACCTGTGACAACCATACATTTGAGAGACCTCCAAGTCACCCTGTCCTCAGTTGCCCTGCACAGTTTCTGAAGATTCATAGCCATGGCTTCTCTGACTGAGACTATCTATCTGGAACATGGTCTCCCTCTTTTCCTATTGCCCTCTACTTTACCAAGCGTTATAGTTTAGGTGCATTCTTTCTTCTCATTATATGGCTAAAATACAACAACCTCAGTTTAGTCATCTTTGCTTCCAAGGAGAGTTCATTCCTGATCTGCTCTAGGACCCATCCATTGGTCTTTTTATCAGTCCACAGTATTTTATCAGTCCACTCTTATCCAGCATGAGTTTATTCTAAAATGAGTTTATTATTTTCCTATCCGTTTTCTTCACTGTTCAGCTTTCATGGCGATATGTAGAAATGAGAAATACGATAGCATAGACAATCCTAACTTTGGTATTATACATCTTTACATTTCAAGATCTTGTCTAGTTTTTCATAACTGCTCTTCCAAGTCCTAGTCTTCTACTGATTTCTTGATTGCAGTCTCCATGTTCATTGATGATTGAGCCCAAGTGCATTTCTTTCCTCCTGGGGTCCGATGAGTCCCCCTCTCTGGACTCCTCCTTGAGGCTGAGGGGGGAGCCTGTACTTTTTAGCTGGTCCACCCTGGAGGAGCCCCATGAAGTCCTCAGTGGGGTCAACCTCTGGGTTGTTTATCCCCCTCCCAGAGTGGGGTCCAGGGGTCTCCTCTATCTGGGAATGAGCAGGAGGATCCAGGCTGGGGAGGCCTTGAGATGGAGGGGGAGTGCAGTGGAGGGGGGGCTGTGGGACAGGAGGGCTCCTGGGGGGGAGGAGAAGGTGCCCCGCCCCCACGCAAAGAGGGCTACCCCTAGTCAGCTATTCTGGGGTGAAATGCAGGGCATTGCTACCTTGGCTCTTCTCATCCTTTTCATTAATGCCAAGGAGGGAAAAGAGGGAGAGGCAGTGGGAGGATTTTCTCCCAGGGTTGCAGAGGATATGAGCAACCTTGAAGACTAGTCACTTGGGGGCATTTTTCATATGTGGCACAATGCTGTAGCCCTCTGTTGTACCCCACCCCCTTAGTTCCTCCCATGGATGCTGACTGCACCAGCATTGGATCTTTATTTAGAGTTTGGTGACATCACAGTAGCGTCCCAGGACCCCTGTGGCTGTCTGGCTAGTCAGCATGCAGTGGTTATGTCTAGCAGATAAATAAGTGACCAATCTCTAACCATTCTACCTGGGTATCTGCCATCAGGTGATTGCAGCATGTAGGTTGCAGACTGATTGCATCAACACGATTAACACATGATCTTCACTGGAGGTTTTTAAACAGAGGCTGGATGATCATCTGTCGGGGGTGCTTTGATACTGTGTTCCTGTATGGCAGCAGGTTGGACTGGATAGCCCTTGGGGTCTATTCAAACTCTATAATTCTATGATTCTATTATCTTGAACTGTTTTATCTCTTCATCACATACTTTAAATTTATGTAGATCTTCTGTGCTCATGATTTTTGTTTTGTTGCTGTTCAACTATAAACCTGCCTTTGCACTTTTTGCTTTGACTTTCTTCAGTAGTCTTTCCATATCTGTGATATTTTCTGCTAGTATTATGAGTTCAGTCCTGCTTTTCATATGATGTTCTCAGCATACAAATTAAATAGATAGATTGATAAAATACAGCCTTGCCAATTGGAATCCATTCTATTCTGTATTCTAGCCTAACAGTAGCCTCCTTTCCTGAGTACAGGTTACACATCAGGACTATGAAATGTTGTGGCACACCCATTTCCTTAAGTGCTGTCCATAGTTTCTGTAATGTATATAATTAAATGCTTTGCTATAGTCTATAAAGCACGGTCTGATCTTCTTTTGAAACTCCTTAGTACGTTCCATTATCCAGCGTATGTTTGCTGTATGATGCCTAGTACCTCTTCCTTTCTTGAACCTCACTTGGACATCTGGCAGTTCTCGCTCTATATCTGTTAAGAGTCTTTGTTGTAGAATTTTAAGCATCACCTTGCTTGCATGAGAAATTAATGCAATGGTTCTGTAATTACTTCAGTTCCTGGTGTCTCCTTTCTTGGGGAATGGAATATACTCAGTGTTTCCAGTCTATCAGCTATTATTTTGTTTTCCGAGTTTGTTGACATATTTTTGTTAAAACTAGAGAAGATTCTTTCTTTGTAGCTTGTAGTAACTGTATACAATGGACTAATCTTAAAGACTGTGGGCAGTGCACACTGCAAAAGCTAGTTTGTTGGCTGGAACAGCTTATAGAAACAGTATAATACTGCTTTTAAAGTAATTGCACTGGCGGCCAATACATTTCCAGTCTGAATTCAAGGAATTGGTATGGTATGTTTAAATCTGCTGGTGGGGGCTCTCCTGTGTGTGGGAGTGGGAGCAGTAAATAGTAGTGTAGACATCGGAGAGACCTTCCTCTTGGAGGCATGAATGCTGCTGCTATTGATTTTATTTTGGCACCAAGTTAAAACTTGGATTTTTGTTAAAGACGTTCAGGTCTAATGATTTCATCCAAATTTGTATACATACATGGTTTTAGATTACCGTATAAACTCAACTGTAAGTCAACCTCATGTATAAGTCAAGGTCAGATTTGGGGGCCAAAATTATGGATTTTGCCATGACCTGTGGATAGGTCGAGGGTAAAACTTGGAGGCTATCTTAGTGTGCGTATATGTGTGCTTAAGGCAGGAGAGACTCTCACTGAGGCTTTTTGCTTCATCATTTCAGCTGTCGTTTCAGCCAGACGCACGGGTGAGAGAGGGACTCTTAAACAAACAGCAATATCAATCAACCACCCAGGCCCCTTTCTGCCTGACTCCAGAGAGAAATAAACTCTCTGCATGGTATGGGGAAATCTGAAAAAGCTGCTACCTCATTACCATAGTGATCCATAAATAAATTGACATAAAATGTTGAGGTCAATTTTGGGACATAATTTTTTAGACTTTTAGATGAGTATCTATGGTAGTTGGTGAATCTCTCCCAGCAGGTCATTCCACAGTCTAGGGGCAGCTGATGAAAAAGTCCTCTGGGAGACCGTTGCCAGTTCTAGTCCTGGCCATCTGAAGTAAATGTCCCCCAGAGGACCTGGGTGTATGGGGCAGAATATATGGAAGGAAGTAATCCAAACTATGGCTGTATCTGCACTGCAGAAATAATCTGGCTTGACACCATGGCTGAATGCTATGGAATTCTGGGGATTGTACAGTGTGCCCACATCATATGTGGACGCACCATACATGGCTTTCAGCATATGCTGAAAGCCTATAGGGAGCCCATGGGAATGTGCGGGGTGCAAGGGGTGGTGCGCCCCATTGAGAATAATTGGGCTTGCCACCATGCTGCTGTGCCAATGTGCCATGCACGAGACCCCATTATTTTCAATGGGGCTCAAGCATACACGGTTTTTTTACTTGGGGCGGGGGTGGAACAGATCCCCTGCGTAAAAAAAGGGCACACTGTAGTTTGTTGTGGAGCTCTGCTGTTGTGCCACAACAAACTATACTTCCCAGAATTCCATAGGATTGAGACATGAAGTTAAAGCGGCGTCAAACCAGATTATTTCTGCAATGCAGATGCAGCCTATGTAGGGCTTTAAACCAACACTTAGTACTTTTCCAGGAAATTAACTGGAAAATTGTACCAGCAATCAGTCTGGCTGCCATGTTGTGAATTATCTGAAGTTTCGAAACTTGATACAAAGGTAGCCCAAAAGTCCAGCCTTGATGTGACCAGTGCATGCACAACTATCTTTAGGTCTTCTAGGAAGGGGTGCACCCGGCATATCAGCCAAAGAATTCATATGAAGAATTCTATCTTTTAATTTTTTAAATAAAAAGTCACATCTTTTTTCTTAGATCCCCAAATGTGTGATTTTATATATAGATTAGCCATTCTGACTTTACAGATTTTTTCAGGTGGAAACTTAGCAATGCTGTATTGAATATTGAATCCTTTGGCTGCAGTCCTGCATGTATTGAGAACAAGTCTAATTAAACACTTTGAGACTTATATCATCCTAGTAAATATGCATAGTGTTGTGCAGCTACTCAAGAGTGTGCCTTTCTAATTATAGCAAAAAGAAAAACTGGTGGTTTGGTTAGCAACATCTCAAGCTATTCCCTTCTCAGAATGTATGGTCAACATGCAAAAATTTCCAAGCTCCATGTAGAATCCAAGTTGTATGCAGTCAGCTTAACTCTAGGGGATAAGTAGCCATTGTTTTAAAGCAAGAAGGAAAATCAAATGTTTGTGCAAATGTAATGTATTTGTCTTTGTGATTACAGTTTTTCTATTATTCTGATGGGAAGGAATATAGTGGGAAGAATACACAATTCAATGGCCGGAGCAGGTGGGATGGAAACTTCACTATGAGTGATGCATCCATCATAGTAGAAAATGTGCAGCCTACAGACAATGGCACTTACTTCTGTGATGTCAAGAACCCTCCAGACATAGTTGCTGAGCCAGGGCAAGTCAAAGTCAACGTTTTGGAGCCAGAATCACCAATAGGGCATGGAAGATCAGCAACAGCAATCCCTGAAATTGACACTGCCAGTGACACTGCCATAACCAAAACCACAACCTCTGGAAGCATTTCACTTAATGGGGCATCATTTTGGCCACTTGTACTTACATTCTCCTGCATTTTATCATCTTTTCCAAACTATTTGTTCTGAAAATAAAGAACATCTCTTAAAGAAGGTAAAGCGTTTTCTGCTATCATTTCCAGGGTTAACCCACATCACACAGTTCTAGCACTTTAATCGCTATGGTTCCATCCTGTGTAATCCTGGGATTTGCTATAGTGCCTTACTAAATTACAATGCCCACCATTCCAGAGGATGCAAAAGTTAAAGTGTGTGTGTGTGTGTGTGTGTGGAGGGGGGAGTGTAATAGTGCTATAATTATACAATGTGATAGGAAAAATATTTGTGGGGTGAACATTTTCAAAAAAGTCTAGGGGGAAAAACTATAAAAACACAGTAGTTTTATTAGAACAAAATAAAACAATGGAATGTGAGAAGAATAAAAAGATAAAATGTATACAATCCTGCAAACAGACTGACTTGTTTTGGTCTGTGTGCAAAGCTCAAATGTAAATAAAGTGCTGGTTTTACCAATATGTACGAGGCTAGAGAACTGTAAATCCCAAATAATGTACCAAATGTATGGAGGTGTCATACATACAGAGTACTAGTACAGATACAAATAAGGTTCTTAACACCTCCAAGAAGATGAATAGAAGGGATAACAGAGTATGCCCATTACAACTGAGAAATGAACCAACCAAGACCAAACGCATTTCGACTAGGAGTCTTCACCAGTGGTCAGGATTAACTGGTGTAACAGCTTGAAAAATATATATGGAAATGTGTGGAGACATCCACTAATAGTAAGCAAGTATTTGTCCAATATGGAGCTTGTGCGGTACAGAAACTTGGATGTCCCACAGATAGATACAAGCCCTGGAAGAAACACTTCAGCTCTCCCTCTTTTCCCCCCTTCTTCATCAGGAGGGAAGGAGAATGAGATTGGGGAAAGGGGGGGGATAAAAGGACTGGTGGGCTGGCAAGCACGGAAGCAAAGGATCTGACAGACTTTTTCAGCACTGATGTTAGTTGATGAGAGTCTGGACCAAAAGACAGGTGCCCTCCAGCTAAAATTCTGGGACATCTGACTGCAGTTTGCAGGGGATCCAGCACACTGGGAGTGTCTTCCACAAGTGACTATAATGCTGAGTCACCAACCTGCTGTGCTGTTAGAAAACATTATTTTAAAAAATCAAATCATACAAAAATTATTGTATGTCCACTAAGTTTAGGAACAGATAACAGTGTGGAAAAGTAAAGCATTTCCAGACACCGAAACAGTGGAATAGACTGGCAGGATGATCCTCCTTTGCATTTCTGTAAACAGTCTGAATAGGCATCTTTGAGGAGCGCTTTAGTTATGTAAACCTGCAGGGCAAGGGATTGGACTACGTGGCCCTTGCCATGCTGATTCTTTGATTCACCAACCCCAGACCATGATGATAGGCTATATGAGACAGCACACACTGAAGTTTCACAGACTTATAATAATTTTCTGTCATGTGGTTGCACTAGAAAGTGTCAAATCACTGCAACTTCAAATAAGCCTTCCATGTGCTGTATTGTGCTGTCCTTTTGTGAGGAAGAATGCTCTGATAAATGAATTTGGAAAGCTGAAATAATGTTGCTCAGCACAGATGGTTGTTGAATCAAAGACAACATCTCCATATTTCTGCTTGGTATGTATGAACATGTAAATGTGGCTAATATCTACATATTCAGATATGTATACATGTGCATCTGGATTGTGTCTAAGAGAAACATCCTAAAAGCATCTGTATTGTACTTAAAATAAGCACCTCCAGGCCTGGAACTTGGTTTGTGATCCAGAACTGGGAGGAGAAAAGCAAAGGCTGGGTGCCATTGTCTTGGAGGCACTAGTATCTTTTTACCCAGAAGCCCGCATAGTTTGTACAGGCTTCTTGGCATGGGGAAAATCCAGACAGTCAAAAGACATCCTTGTTAGCCAATGGAGGACTTTTCCAAGCAGACATGTAGGTTTCACACAGGTTTGTTTGGAGCATGTAACAACATTCCCTCTGGATCCTCTGCCTCATTCCTGCTTCAGTCTTCTCCCTGTTCACCACACCTCAGTCTATGTGGCATTATTACAAACCTTCCAACAGTTACTCTCTTGTCACAACTTGGACGGTTTTGGCATGGGATTGTATCCAATTTAGGGAAGAAGGGCCTGTGTCCATGATACCCAGTTGGAGATCCCTTTATGGGATCTTAGAGGTGTATGCAATATGAGTCATGCTCAGCTTTGAAGCAGAAGTCACAGCCTCATCCTCAGGTGGCAGAGGATCCACAGAGTGGCTTTCACCTATGGGGTAGCCAATTTCTAACATCTTGGGTTAATCTCAATAAGTGGGCTGGGTTAGTGGAGATCATTGACCGTCAGGCAGGTTGTCCAGTGTTTGGATCTGAGTCTCTCTAGGTCCAAGTCTCTAGAGCTGTAACAAATGTGCGGCTTTTATTTTCTTTGCGAAGAGCCATTTTTCCTGGATTTGTTACTGGATCCCACAGTTTCTAAAATTACAATTGTATGCTTGTTGAAAGCTACTGTGGTACTTTTAATGATTATATGAGCTGCATTTGTATCATCTGATTTCATATGTAATTCACATCATTATACCACGCTGAACAGAAACACTGTATTTTACACTGCTCCACTTGCACACACATGTGTAATATGACCTGCATGCAAAAATGTAATAAATGTAATAAAATAATAAATATTTTAAAATGTAACACACGTCCGCCCAGCTAGAAATGGTGAGACCACATTTTCAGGACCTAGGTGTCACCTCAATAATCACACCCCTGATTTCACCCCAATCCTGATTTGAGCGCAGAACACACATATAAAAAAGCTGGTTTTTCCTAAAATTGCAAAGTAAAAGGTGGGTTTTTCTAAATTGCACTGAAGCCTTAAAAAGCACTATCATTCTGAAAACGGTCACATGTTGTTCCAACAGTACTGGATTTTTTCTTAGTGGAGAACCAGCCCAAGTGTCTTAAAACACAGACATAGGATTTTCCCATTGTTTAACTGCTGAGTACATTGTGTTTCCTTTCCCATCTGTTTAAGAAATGGAGGAATACATAGACAGAAAACATTTCCTCCAGTAGGTTAGCTGTTTAATGCCCCTTCCTCTTTCTGTATCAGTCTGTTGAAAGTCCAAGTTCCCCTTTTGGTTAATTATATTGTCTCTATGTATTACTTAATGGCTATCAAAAAGAAGCCAAGAGCACAATAAAATGCATTCTGCCACACAGCTAAGATACAAAGGGTCCAAGACATGATTTTGGACTATAGGAATTAGTCATTTTCTAAACAATTATGTCAAGGAAGAGGAGATTGGAAAAGGAAATCCATAGCCTTTCCAGAAAATTAACGAGACAGCAAAATGTATGAAATGGGGAAGAAGAATTGTGTGTATACTTCTGCAGACACACAAGATGTGGTTTTGCATAGAAAAATCAGCTTCCTGAGAATCCACATTTCTGTTTGAATATGCACACAAGTGCACACAACACACACACAAGCAGGTTTTTAGCTTTTATGCTGTGAAGATATGCTGAAGAATTGATTGTTTGATTATGGGGATTTAAAAACGTAAAATATTTCAAAGGTGTATACAACATTAAGAACACATATGCTATAAACAATAAAATAAATAAATTAACAGATACTATTAAGGTAGGCTGTGAAACAGATGATAGACTGGACTATACAGGGGTTGTTGTTGTGTGCCTTCGTTATGTCCAACTTATGGTGACTCTAAGGTGGAACTATCACAGGGTTTTCCTGGTAAGATTTGTTTGGAGAGGATTTCCCATTGGCTTCCTCTGAGGTTGAGTGAATAAAGCTGAACAAATCTTGCCAAGAAAATCCATGATAGGATCACCTTATATCACAATAAGTTTGAAATGTCTTGAAAAAACACAACAACAAATTCAGGTGTTTGCTTGGAAGCATGAAAATGAGCGGTGGGAACATGGGCATGCAAATAAGCCCCACTGCCTGAGACAAGATCCTAATGATCCTTTTAGAGTATGGTGAGAAAATTCATATGGCCTAGCTTTCATAGAATATTATTTGTATGATTAGTATTGGTTACAGAGCATAAGATCTCTAATGAATAAAATACAACTATGCCCCATAGAACATGGGTGAACAAAGTGTGGCCCATAGGCTACATGCAGCACCCCATGTGGCTCCCTGGCACCCTAACACTCTCCCCCATATTTGTACTTTTAAAATGTCCTCTGCTGGTGGCAATTGCCATCTTTTCAGGGGTGCAGATAAACAGATGGGGGTCCTTTCCCCCTCAGAAACCAAAAGTGATTTTTAGCATACAAGATAGTGTTGCCCTGTTTTCTATGTTTAGAACACTGTCGTTATGACATCTAACTAGCTGCCACACAGCTCTGAATCCCCTGCTAGAATTTTGATGCCATAAGATATTTAGAATATATCAGATCAACTTTGTATGGTTCACCCACATATCTTTGACACCATGTGTATTTGTGTTGTCAAGTTTCAAACCGAAAGCTTTGAAAATGTAAGGTTTAAAAAAGGCTTCACATCAAAGGATATTCTTGTAAAAGACTGTTTCAGTACCTGAGCAGGATTTTGTTCACTCTGTCGTTAACATTCTAGTTTTCTTGAGGCAAATGCCTTTCTGTGAAGCCAGTATAAATACTTCTTTCCCTCTAAATTTAGACTTATCAAGATAATCATCTCAGGGTATATAAGAAACAGTAAGATCCTTAAATTGTTTTTCCTGTAGTTATTCTTTTAGTAAAATGCTTCCCCCATAAAAGCTACTATTAGCTACTGATGTTAGCACTGCCTGTCTTTCAGTCCATTCTTTAACTCTGTTTACTGTATGCAACAAATACTCATGGTATTTGTATTGTAAGGACTTTGCTTCCACTTAGAACTAGGATGTTTTATTTTGCAGAGAAATAATGCCAGACCATAACTTCCTTGTGACTGAATTATGATTAAGAAACCATTAAGATACCTGGCTCTATTCCATAAATGCCATTGAAAAGAAGGATAATCAGAAAATCCAGAATCTATCCAAAGGGAGAATAGTGAATGAAAGAATGCGGAAGAAATGGCTGACTGCCTACAATGAGAAAATACAGATCATCTTATCTTGAAATCATGCTAGACCATCTTCTCAAACTTTAGGCAGTTAAACTGGATATGACATGAACAATTAACACTGGGAGTTCTATTATTCCACAAAATACTATAAAATAATTTAAAAAGCAAAGCCATTTTGAAACACCTCTCTCTGACCTTCATCAGGATCAATGAGATTCCAGAAAATTAAGCAGCATATTGCACTAACAATCCTTTTATTTTCTTTAACTGCGTGCTACAGAAAAAGCCCACATCATTTTAATCTGCATTATGTTTGTTCAGACACCAATAATTTTAATATACTTGTGGTAATTAATCAAAGTTGTGAAAAAAAGGACTGTGTTTATGTGTGATGCTACTTCCTCAAATACTGGATGACTGAATGAGCTGTAATGAGTAATGTTTATCTTCCCTGGGGCATAAGCACAGGGAAATGGAGCATGACTATTCTTTAGAATCAGGACAATTTTTATATTATTTACTGTATATTAAGCTATATTTTAAATAGAGTTTTCAGTTGTGCACTACCACAATGTTTTTATTGTCTGCTTCCTGTAGATGTCAAGTCTCTCATGGCTCAAGCCCTCCCATATAGTAACTAGTGGGGAGAGTGAATAGACAATACTCTCCATGGTCAGGGGATTATGGGTGTTGTATTCCAACACGCCTGAATCGGAGAAGACTTGCTTATGAACAAGCAGTTAAATTCATTTACTAAACTGGTCCATCTGGCTTTTCTTCCATTCAGTGCAGGCAATCTGTTCCAGGTACTGCCAGTATTCATACAAAAGGTCCCAATATGGTGATTATGGCAGGGAACAGACCTTGGGCGGTCTGCCCGCACCTTGTTTTGCTGTGCGAGGAAGCTGCAGCAGACAAACTGCACAGCTTCCTCACACAGCAAAAAGAACCCGCAAAAAGTGTGTTCTTTTTGTGGCGCCATTGTGATGACGCAGTGCACCAATGGCACACTCACGACATCATAATGGCGTCATGACATGTGGACGCTAAGCGTCCGTTGCATCAAAATGGCGGCACCCATCTGTACAGGGTGCCTCCATTTTGATGTATGGAATACGTGCTAGGGTTGTGGGGCATTTGTAAGCGACGCCCCGAGGCAACCCTAGCACATATTCTTTAGGTCCTAAAAGGCCCATCTGTACTGGGCTTATGTTTTGAGGGGATCGTGACAATACATGACTTATTAGAAAAGATAGTAATGCATGGTAAGGCAGAAGGCAGTAGGAAATGAGGAGGACAACATTACAAGATTATAGACTCAATCAAGGAAGCCACAGCTCTGAGTTTGCAAGACCTAAGCATGGCTAATAAAGCTTATGCTACAAAGTTTTAATTTCTCTTAGTCTCAAAGGCGCTACTAGATTCCTTTGCATACTAAGTAGGGTTGTTGATAAGATAGTGACCTGGAGGTCTCCCATTTACAAATGTGACCATAAGCTGAAGTTGACTTGACAGCAATGAATAACAACCACCACAATAATCGTGCCATAGCAGTGTGAGCTTGAATGATGATGACTCTGAAAAACAGGGTTTAGATCTCAGTTTCTTTTCTCTCCTCAGCCAGCCTCGCCATCACCTCTTAATCAGAGCCAGTGGGGCCTCCGCTGGCTAGATTCTGCCTTCAATTACAGTATCACAAATAACAGAGCAATGGAATAACAATAACAAAACTTTTTGTATACTCATACTACTATATTAAAAAATTGACATATATTATAGAAGTCCAAAAAATTTTTGTCTTTGACATTCATGGTCCCACTTTACCTTAGTGCCCAGCTTGAGTTTTTAGACCTGCCTTGTCTTTCTTTTTTGTCTTCAGCAAATCAGTCAGTGGCAAGTCCACTTGAGCAAAACTGAGAATAAACTGTATAAAAGTTGGCAGAACCCAAGAAATTCTGCAATTGCCATCACATTCTCAAGGGCTCCCAATTTAGAACAGCTCTAACTTGTAGAGTCCATTTCTATGCCCTTATTTGAAATATTCCAATCCTTGTTATCCACTGGTGTTTGGTTCCAGGATCTCCCATGGATAACAAAATCCGTGGATGCTCAAGTCCCATTAAATATAATGGCATAGCAAAATAGTGTCCTTTATATCAAATGGCAAAATCAAGGTTTGCTTTTTGGAATTTATACTTTTTGGAATATTATCATGGTGTGGATGCTTGAATCCGTGGATTAAAAAAAATCCGTGGATAAGGAGGGGTGACTGTAGTTGATTTCTCTTTATGGAATTCACACTTTGACAGTTTTACATATAGCTGATTGTCCAACAACATTTTTAGCACTTTCCTTATCAGGCTCACATGTGATTTAAGCTCTTGTGAATAAATCAAAACATCACCTAAACAGACCAATACCCCCTTGTGCAAATATTCATCCAGCACTTTATTGATCAAGTGCATAAATATTCGGAGAGCTCCCGTCCAAAAGGCATGACAATGTATTCAAAGGAACTAAGAGGGCAATTAAAAGCAGTTTTGAATTCACCCCCCTCCCTTATTCTGCCAAGAAAGTAAATTCTCTGAAGATCCAGCTTGATGAACACCTTTTCTGTTGTCAACTGGGCCAATAGATCTTTCATAAAGGAGATGGGTTATTTGTTTGAAGTTCTAACAGCATTTAAGCCTCAAAGGTCCATGACTAGCCTCAGAAGCCCATCATGGGCAGCGTTGCCAGGTGTATCAACCCCCTCATCCACTTCTGTGGGAGTCATAGAGTACAGTGTAGGTTAAGCAACTTGGCCCCCAGTTCAGGTTCAATAGTATAGTCCAACTTGCACTGGGGAGACAATGGATCACATTCCTTTTCAGTAAAAACTTCTGCATACTCCCAGGGAATGTCCAGGTCTCTCTTCTCTTGTGCTCCCCCCAATATCTCTGTCCCCACTTTTGGTGCCACACTCTCAGCCACCACCTCTTTTCTTGGGACTTTAGTTAATGTACATATGCAATAGACAATCTGTATTTGGAAAGCTAATCTTCTCAGATTTCCACTGAATGCTATGATCTGAAATCTGAGCCAAATTAATCCCAGCATTTGAGGATAGTTAGTTGTAGGAGCCAGCACAAACTGGATGGCCTCCCAATGGATCCCTACTCCCCAAAGGTCAAACAAGGTCTGGTCCCTGATCAAGACCTGCCAGCATGTCACTCCCATCCATTTGGACAAAACTAATGGGTGTGTCAAGCTTTTCAGTTCATAATCCCAATCCCATAGTCACCACAGGATTCATGAGACAGCTGGTATACTCAGAGTCCACCACTGCTATCAAATCCATACTTCCTTCCCCTCTCCTGTGAGGGATCCTCAGCTTGACTTGCATAAAAAGAGGGCTGTGCCTCCACTCACCATGGTCTTTATGCTCCTGCTTTCCCCAGTCTGCCTTTTGGCACTTTTAAAGGGAGACTCTTGTTTCCCTTAGGCTCTTCATCACTCATTGACTCTTCTGCCTGGTCCTTGTCTGCTGTTCTGGCTGCCATTGCTGTTCCTTTTATCCTCACCAGCTGTTCTTTCTGGGGGCAACCTGCTGACAGATTACCCTCCTTGCCACAGTGCAGGCATAGCCTGTTCTCTCTCAGTCTGGTTCAGGCCCCCAACTAGATGGCTGGGGGTTTGTGATTTTTCCTGTTTCCTTCAGTGTCAGTCTTTCAAGTTGCTTGTTGAACTTTACTGTCTGCCTAACCATCTCTCCTGCACAAGGAGTATCCCCTTCATCAGAGTGCCAGTGCTGTCTCTAGACAGTGCCCACTCCAAGATACTAGGGTTCAGCCTGTCTTTGAAATACTGGATTTCAATAGCTTCTCACCAATGTGGTATACGTGCTGTCACTTGCTGAAACTCTTCAACATACTTAGCGTACTCTTGTATCAAAGCCTTGTGCGTGCTTTCTCCTGCCAGAATGGATCCTCAAACTGTACGCACAAACTTGTCATGAAAAGCTCAAAAATCATTCTGCTCAGGAGCCATTTGGCCATACAGGTTGAACTCTGCCTCTCTCTTGAGATGAATAGTGACATCCCTCACCTTAGCTGCTTCAGACTGGAAGATGGGCTCCCACTCAGTCATAAGGAAAAATGGCATTCTCTCAACCCTCCAGTTTAAAAGCAGCTCCCAGGGGCCATACAGATGGATGGCATGCAGCCGCCCCTTTTAGCCCCAGATCAGTGCTGCAGCAACCGCATGCAGCAGCACCGATCCGCTCCCTGGAGGGAGCAAAAAGTAGCCGCCCCAAGCAGCTCCCTGGAAGGGGTGTCAGAAGTGCCATGGTGATGCGTTATGATGCCACTTCTGCACTGCACCATTTGGGTGCTGCACTGAAGGTGCATCATCATGGTGCACACCATCTAAAAGGGCGCGCACCAAAATGGTGCCCAAAACTGTAAGGGCTTTAAGCATGTAGATGCTCAGCCCTTGCGCCATGCACAGGCCGCCAGTCATCTGTCACCACATAGATGAGAGTCAGCTGGGGGAAACTGGTGCCCATCCTCATGCCCCACCAGAACTGGTGGGACCAGCTACCCAATTTACTTTGCCCCTCATGGCTGGTCACTGCTGTCTCCTCCCAACATGAGGGTATGTAGGAAGCTTCGCACCTTGGCCAACTCCTCCCAAAGTTGCTGCACCTCAGTGGTACCAGTGCATTTGGCCACCCCTCAATTGAGTGGCTCCCAAAGTCTTGAGGTTAGTGGAGGTTGCTGCCCCATCTCATACATCACCTCCTCTGAGCAGCAGGCATTTTGCCTCTCAACTCCAAACCCACTGTTCTCGTCATCCTTTTTCAACTGCATGTCTGCGATGATTCAGATCCAAGAGAGAGTCCTGACATCTGTAATATACAGGCTAACTCTGCTCCAGGAAGAAGATTTCTGTAGATTCAGAAAGGTTTTCATGAGTAAGCAGAGCAGACCACAGTATACAGTTGTTGTCAGGACTGAATATTTTTTAAAAAATAAATAGTCCCTATGTATGTACTTTATACAATATTTATATGACAGGACGTAGAACTAAGGAAGAAGAAAAAAGAAAGGGAAAAGAAAATTTAAAATGAAATTATGGAAAAATAAAAATTACTTAAGAGCAATCCCAAAAACAAAAAGGTTATGAAAGAAATGAAAGCCATAGTTTTTTGTTAGTTTTTCAAAGAGTTTCTTCCTGACGTTTCGCAAGCATCTGTGACTGGCATCTTCAGAGAAATGAAAGCCCTTCAAAAATTAAATATAGAGTTAACAGTGGAAATAGAAGCAAAAATAAAATATAACAAAGAATTTTTTAAACATGCAAATAAGTCAGGGAAATGGCTATCATGTAAATTAAGGAAAAGATGAGAAAAGAGAGTAATTACAGAAATAAAAGAAGGACAGAAAAAATATACAAAACTGGAAGAAATAAAAAAAACTTTTATCATTGTTACAGGGAGTTTTTATAAGAGGAGCCAACAACAGTAGAAAATATGGAAGAGATAGAAAACTATTTAGAAAAAGAAGAGATGCCACAGATTACAGTAGAACAAAGAAATCATCTAAACAGACCAATTATAATGATGGAAGTAATTTGTTGTTGTTAACCGCCCTTGACCTCAGATCCACAGTGACCCTGTAGATGAGACATCTCCAAAACTCCCTAACCTCCACTGCTCTGCTCAGTTCCTACACATGTTGCAAACACTGCTTGTAGCAAACATCCTACTTCTTACTAGTCACAAGTTTTGTGAGACTTGTTACTTTGTATTTTTATTCACATTTTAGATTTTTGGCATAGTTAGATAACAAGAGACAAAGAACGAACAATGGAAACATTAATGGGATTACTGGGAGTGGCAGCTAGTACAAATGGAAGAAAGTTTGGTTGTGGTTTGTTGTACTCCTATGCCTAGAGGGAATGTCTATGAAGATGTATGAGCTGTTCCTTTTGGACCCAAGGCAGTTTTGGATGAAGAGTAGCATTCTTGCCTTATGTAAAACTGCCCAGTGAAGGTCATGTTCTCATTTGTAATTTTCCGTGCTAGACTATTGCAGTACTGAATCATCTTCCACAATTTTACAATAAGAGCTCAAATACAGCATAAACAGCTCACTGATTGACGACATTTTTACTTTACAATTTTAAAAAATTGTGTTGGTGTACTTTCAATTGACAACATTAGATTGTGTATATGGGATTTTTGCATACTACCTCCTGTTAAGTTTGCACTGTTGTTAGGTACTCCTGTTAGGGTGGATTTAGTTGTACCCCATGAATGAAATTGTTCTAAATTGTACAAATTAGTACTGGATTGGCAAATTTTCTTTCTTTCTTTCTTTCTTTCTTTCTTTCTTTTTCTTTCTTTCTTTCTTTTTTTTAATTGGCAAAGATTTTTTAAATGACTGTTTTTAAATAAAACAACTTTTTCTAGAAAGTATAACTGAATGAAACTTGGTCAAACTAATCTAATAGTATTGACAACAGATTGAAGATTCTGTAAGGAAAAAACAACACAAAATCTTTTTGTCTAATTTAGAAAATACCTTTTTTTTTCGTAACATGAAACTGCTGCTATCTGAATGTGCACTTTGTTTTTATCTTGTTCTTCTTTCTTATCTTTGGTCTCCATGGGCTTTGCTTCCAGCCAGAAGAAGCTGGTATATTGTGAATTCTAAACTTACAGTATTACTGCTTTATTCTTGTTTATTACATTGGCAAGGGCTTGTCTTCTAATGGTTTCAGTGTCCTACAATGAACAGCAATTTTATATCTTTTGTACTGATTATTTATCATTCTTGTTAGTATTATAAGAACATACAAGGGAATGTTCTTTTTATTTTTTAAGTGGTGGACAATCTAATTGGGTTTAGGGATCACATTTCATCCCCCATAATACACCAAATACTGGAACTAGTGGGGTCATACCTAATTGTTGCAAACAAAGGGTCAGGATCAGCAAACATTAATTTTCCCCATAGTTTTTAATTCCAAGTATACAAGAGTATATCTGTGCATTTCCTGGCTAATCATGCTCATAGAAACAGCCTGGAAGTGCGTTAACTTTGTAAGCAGTTGTCTGTACATGCCTTGTTTACAAGGCTAATATAGCTTCCTGGGAGTACTATTAGCCAAAGGAAAAAAGGCACGCGTTTTGTGCATCCAAACAGCCAGTTTCTGACATCATCATGGCTCATACAGTGGCAGGAGCTTGGTATACCCTTGTGAGGCTCAAAAGTGGATAGAGAAATGATCTGGTGTTTAAGGATGACTTGGAAGGAAGGTGCATCCCTCATTCATGGGGGTTAGTGCAAATCATAGCAATCCTGAAAGTTGGAGGTGACCCACTTACAATGGGTTCCTAACTATAGGCTAAGCTCTTTACTGAATGGCACATAGAAATTATAAACAAATGGTAAATGGCTAAATGCCAAACTAATTCAATGGAGACACCTGAATTTATCCTTATGAGGCAGATTGGCTTTGATTAAAATGTTTATCTTCCCAAAATTCATTCCAAATGCTTTTTTTTTTTTCCCCCCCCCCCCCCCCCCACCCTTTTTTTTTTTTTTTAGGCTAAAGAAACTAAAGGGCAGAAGCAGAAAATTTTATAGGCTTTCAAAAGAAATTCAGGTTTATTAATTTGGTAAAATATACACAATCTAGCAAAGGTGTCTTACATATTCCTAATTTTATCCTTTAATTTGAAGCATTTCAGTTGAAATAAACAGTCTTTATTAAATCTGAGGACTATCTTCAGTCAACTTGTATGGAAATGGACTCTGAGTATAGGTAAGCATAGTTTTTTTTTCTTTCAAAAATTAAATAAGACAGCTCTGAGTGGGATTCAAAATCCCTTTCTAAAACAAACCTCAACAACTGCCTGGCAACAGAGGATGAAATACCTGGTAGGAAGACTGTCGCCTGTGCTATCTTTTTCTTCACATTCCTTATTCTCTCATAATTTTACACATTAGCAGCTCAGGGCTTTCAAAAAATCCAACCTCTGATTGGTTAGTGAGCTGTTAATGGTGCACCCATGAGGTTCAATGTATTAACTTAAAAGATTTGAAGCCCTTCTGGCTACAATTACTTCTGATAAGCTCATTTGCCAGTGTATGGACTAAGCACCATGGCCCTCTACAACCACTCACCCAGTTTGAACACATTTGTGTTAAATATAGTGCACACATTAAGGGCTTAGCTTCCCTGTTTTATAAGTTTATAGTAGACATAAAGTCTGGTAAACCAACTGATGCAAAATTTGGTTGCGAAACAGAGTTTGATATAGAAATCACAGATAAGGAATGGTGTAAAATTTGGTCCTTCTTTCCCTACCATTCCTCCTCCTCCAGCAACAAGGAATGTACACTAAAATTAGTCCATAGATGGCACTGGACTCCAGAGAAGCTTACAAAGATCACCCCTGATGCCTCTCCTTTGTGTAGGAGAGGATGTGGCAATAGAGGCACCTTAAAACACTTCTGGCTTGACTGTCCTAAAGTCAGTGACTTTTGGAATGAGGTTGTACAGCTAGTTGTTGAAGTAACCAACCAGAATTTTAAGTGGTGTATTGCCTCACTCCTCATATCTATATTCTGGGATAAACATGCAAATGTGCCCCATAAGGAGCCAGTATCTTTTTACTTTCACTTATGGGAGTAGGCCAACATTGGAAGATGCTTAACAATCTGTCCACGCACTTATGGCTACCCTGGGTCTGGTCAACTGTGTCAGCCAAGAAGCCTACTTCTAATTTAAGGTGAGTCAGAAATTTAAAGACAAAATACCATGTTGAAAATATGGTTTAACTTTATTATGTATGCTGATAAAATGCCTCCTGTAGCCCCCGTTCCCTGCTGAGATTTTGGAGAAATACTTTTTGATTGGGACTATGCAGTACTCTGCCATTGAAATGTGAAGTCAGATTAAGCTAAATGTTGTTAAATAAATAAAAATAAAAACTTTATTTATATACCGCCTTTCCTATAGATCAAAGCGGTTTACAATATAGTGGGTATGTGACACATGTCACAGTACAGAACAGTAAAATACCTCACTAATTACAAATTCACAGTTTCATAAAATCTAAGCCATATCACAATAATTAAAACCAACAGTTATGGGGGAAGTTTTTAATCTAAACAGAATTGGGAGGGTATGCTACTTGAAAAAGGTGAGTTTTTAATGCCTTCTTATAGGCTTCTAATGTAGGACAGAGTCAGATCTTATCTGGGAGAGAGTTCCAGAGAGATGGGGCTGTTGTCATATAAGCCCTCCGGTGAGTTGTAACTAATTTTACCCTGGGGCAATCAAGTAAAAATTTCCCCATTGTTCTGAGGGTGCGGGGCGAATTATGTAGGGAGAGGCGCTCCCTCAAGTAACTCGGGCCCAAGCCATATAGAGCTTTATAGGTAATGACCAACACTTTGTATTGCGCCTGGAAGCTAATAGGCAGCCAGTAAAGAGATTTTAATATAGGTGTTATGTGGTCCGATCTCGGGGTACCTGTAATCAATCTGGCTGTAGCATTCTGAACTAGCTGTAGCTTCCAAACCTGGTACACAGGTAGCTCCATGTAGAGCACGTTGCAGAAATCCAAGTGAGAGGTTACCAGTGTTACCCATGCTGCCTCATATAAATTTTGGTATAAATGATAACCCTTAATGACCCCTAGATGAACTCTAATAGCCTGTCCACCATTGCCAGCAAGGCATGAGGACATGTACACACACTGCTGAGGGGCACCCACATTATCATATCTAGAGAGTCGCATAAGAGGATTATCATAGGACCAGGAAGAGCAAATGTTTACCTTGCCTGAGGCTCTTGCCCCCTCCCAGGGTCTGTTGTCCGAGCAGCTTAAGACCACTAAAACAATCAGACAGGGACATCCAGGTGAAAAGAAAGTAATTCAACACCTTTGTTCTCACCATCAAGCACCTTTGCCAGGAGCAAGATTTTGCCTATAAATATCATCAGATTTGCCTGTTCACTGGGCCAGTCTGGATTTCAGGCCATTCCATGGCTGAGCCTCATGCCATCCTCATCATATTCCATTTGGATTCCTGGAGGGAGTCTACATTCTGGTACGTATCACCCCAGTGATGCCTAAAATCCTATTCCATGCTAACCTATGCTTTTTCTGAGCCTTGTATGTGTATGTGTATGCCAGTGAATCGTATGTGTTTTTCCCCTTATAAATAAATTGGTTATTAATTCTAGAAGTCTGTCTCAGCTCCATTTATTGGGACCCCCTGGTCTACTCCGTATACATATCAGGAGACGATTCTGCAAGGGCCATCGTAGCAGGCCCTCCTCTTGCAAAATTTGAGCTAATAATAATAATAAAATTCCCCTAAACTGATCCTTGGCTACACCAGTGCATGTACTATAGTTTCAAGGTCCTTTCTGTCCAGACAGGGACGCAGTTGGCGTATCAGCCGAAGCTGATACCAAGCACTACTGGCCATCGCATCTACTTGAGATGATAATTGTAGAGATGAGTCCAGGAGTACTCCCAAACTGCGAACTTTATCCTTTAAGGGAAGCTTAATCCCATCAAGGATAGAATGGCAAATTTCCCTGTCTGGACTTGGGGTACCTATCACAAGTACCTCTGTTTTCTCTGGATTCAGCTTGAGTTTGTTTTCCCTCATCCAGGCCATTACTGACCCCAGACAGGCATCCAGAGAGGAGGTGCCATCCTTAGTCACTGTATCAGTCGGAGACATGGAGAGATAGATCTGGGTGTCATGAGCGTACTGATAACACCGTGCTCCATGCTTCCGGATAATCTCACCCAGCGGCTTCATGTAAATGTTGAATAGCATGGGGGATAGAATGGCGCCCTGAGGGACGCCAGATGTCAGCTCTCTTTTACGAGTGCTAGTATCCCCCAGCCTCACCGACTGGAACCTTCCCGAGAGGTAGGAATGGAGCCACTGGAGCGCAGTGCCCCCGATACCCAGCTCTCCCAGGTGTTCCAGAAGGATACCATGGTCAATGGTATCTAAGGCTGCTGAGATGTCCAAGAGCACTAACAGGGTCACTTTTCCCCTGTCAATGCCCAATTGTTGTTTTCTTTTTGAATGTTATGATGTTATTGTTAATGGACATGCCTATCTCTCTTTATAAAACAATCAGAAAAAAATTAATAAAGAATGAAAATGGAGAAAAAAACTTTGTCAGAATATATCAGAATGACTTTGTATTGTTCACCTAAAGCTTTGATGACGTGTGTGTATGTGTCCATTAAGTTTTATATTATAAGCTAGCTTTGAAAATGTAGAGAGATGTTGTAGCACCTTTGAGACTAACTGAAGGAAAGAAGTTGGCAGCATGAGCTTTCATAGACTTAAGTCTATTTCTTTCTTTCTTTCTTTCTTTCTTTCTTTCTTTCTGTTGCCTCAAAGATGCTGCAATATCTCTCTACATACTGATTCTACAGACTAACCTGGCTATATCTTTGAATTCTAGCTTTGAAAATGTAAGATTTTTTTAAAAAGCCTTGTATATACCATATGGCTACACAAAGGAAACATCAAAAGTTATTATTGTAAAAGAATGTTTCAATACCTAAGCAGGACTTTGTTCACTCTGTGGCTAACATTGTAGCTTTCTGGATGCAAGTGTGTTTCTGTGAAGCCAGAATAATACAGTACTTCTTTCCCCACAGACTTATCAAGGTAATCACCTCAGGGTATTGATTTGTATCTAGGAAATTGTGAGATTTTTAAATTGTCTTTCATATAGTAATTCCTGTAGTAAAATTCTTCTCCAATAACACCTGCTAATTGCTACTGATGTTAAGAGCAGTTTAACTTTCAATCCATTCTTTAATGCTATTTACTGTATGAGACAAATATCCATAGTATTTGTAAGGACTTGGCTTCTGCTCAGAACTAGAATGTTTTATTTTGCAGAGAAATAATGCCAGACCAAAATTTTATTATGGGTGAATTATGATTAAGAAACCGTGACAAAAATTCTTGGCCCAGGGATACTGTGCCTATTCATAAATGAAAGGAAGGATAATCACAAGATCCAGTGTCCATATTAGATTGTAAAGGGGAGAATAGTGAATGAGAGAATGTAGAGTAAATGACTGACTGCCTACAGTGAGAGAATACACATCATCCTGCCTTGAAATCAAGCTACACTATACTCCTAAACTCTATACAGTCAAACTGGATTTCTACCAGAACAAAAACATGAGCAATTAAACACTGGGAGTATTATGCAATAATACTATAAAACAGTTTAAAAAGCAAAGCCAGTTTGCCATACCAACTTTTTCCCCACCAGGATCAGTGAGATTCCAGAAAATTAAGCACCATATTACACTAACAATCCTTTTATTTTCTTAAAGTGCATGCTACAGAACAAACCCCCTTTTAATCTGCATTATGTTTTGTTAAGACACCAATAATTTTAACACACTTTTGCTAATTAAACAAACTTCTGAGAAAAGGATGCTATGTGTGTTTGATGCTGCTTCCCCAAATACTGCATGACTGAATGAACTGTAGTGGGTAATGTTTATTTTCCCAGAGGCAAAAGCACAGGGAAATGGAAAACGGAAGTTGCTAATACGGCTATTCTTCAGAATCAGGACAATTTTAAATTATTTATATGAAGAGATATTTTTGAAGACAGTTTTCAGTTGTGCACTACCATGATGTTTTTTCTCTCTGTTTCTTATAGAGATCAAATCTCACATGGCTCAGACCCTTCCATACAGCAATTAGTGGGGAGAGTGACTAGGCAATGCACCCCATGGTCAGGGGATGATGAGAGTTGCAGTCCAACACACCAGAAATAGGGGAGGACTTGCTTATGAACAAGTAGTTCAATTTGATTACTGAACTGGTTCATCTGGACTTGGTTCCATTCTGTTCCAGGTACTGCCAGTATTCATGGAAAAGGTCTCAATATGGCCCACATATTATTATTATTATTATTATTATTATTATTATTATTATTAACCTTTATTTATAAAGCGCTGTAAATTTACACAGCACTGTACATACAATCTTTTTAATTGGACGGTTCCCTGCCCTCAGGCTTACAATCTAAAAAGACACGACACAGAAGAAGAAGGGAGTGGTGGTGGGGAAGGGCCTGTCTAGTAAGATAATACATATAAAATACATAGCAATACAGGAAATGATTCAATAAAACAGACAACAAAAGAACATCAAATAGCAAGTGACAATTATGCAATATACATACTGTGTTGCAACTACCATATTCTGTAGCCTCAACTGTCCGTAGAAGCCAAAATGATTAAACTGAGACTATTGTACTTTGGACATATCATGAGAAGACACGGCTCATTAGAAAAGGCAATAAAGCTTACTAAAGTAGAAGGCAATAGGGTTAAAAAAAGGAAACCCACATTACAGCTTGATAGACTCAGTTAAGGAAGCCATGGCTCTGAGTTTGCAAGACCTACGTAGGGTTGTTGATAACAGACTGACATATTGTACAATATGTATTTCTAATCACTGAAATCACCTGCTCATGTAGTTGAGATTACAATTTCATGCAACTAACAAAATGGGATGACTCACAATACTGTACATGCTAATCTTAATGGTGCCTCTAGATTGAGTTTCTAGTGCAGTAGTGTTCAGAGGGCAGGGTTTATATGGCAGGGCAGATTAAACATGAGTACTCATCGGGAACATAATTTACTGGAAACTGATATCCATTCTTTCTGTGACAATATCTTAAGAAAAGACGTATGTAGAAAGATCTTGTAGCACCTTTGAGACTAACTGAAATAAAGAAGCTGGCAGCATGAGCTTTTGTAGACTTCAGATGCATATATTCCTCAGATGCACTAAGAAAAGATGATGAAGGATATGCCAGTTTAAAAACAACAACACACCCAAATTTTGGGTCAAAGCAGGATCAGATTATACATTTATAAAGGAATTAATTCTAAAAGGAACGAAGACATTGAAATGTGTTCTGTGAAAGAGTGGCAGTATAAGAATTGTATAGCTAGCCTAGAACATAGCGAGGTACTTAATTACAGCATTTTTTTGTACAGTATTAAAACTAAAGTACCTTGGGCCAGCATGGTGTAAAGGTTTGAATACTGGACCAAGGCAGTGTGGTGTAGTGGTCTGAGTGTTGGACTAGGATACTGGAAGTTGTAGTATCCTACTGTAGTTTGTCATGGCATCAGACCTCTATGACAGAGAAGGTTAAAAGTCCCACAAAACTACAGTTCCCAGAATTCCGTAGCATTGAATGAGGGCAGTTAAAGTGGTCTCAAACTGGATTATTATTTGTGCAGTGTGTTTTGGCCCTTTTGTTTGTTGGACCAATGTTATCCAAAGGCCTCAGTAGGGAGTGCTTGCTGTCAGTCATCATCAACTTGAGGGAAAGCAGCCTATTAAGGAGGCTCAATATACATCCCCAATCCACAAAAAGGGAGATACAAGAGACTGCAGCAACTATAGGACCATAGCACTGATCTCCCATGCAAGCAAAATCATGCTCAAAATTCTGCAACATAGATCACACAGAGCTTTTGGGTGGTTTTCTGGGTCAGTTCAGGGTCACTTCCGAAGTGACTGCACTTCCAACGATGCGGTTTCAGGTCGTAAAATGACTGTGTTATCAGACGCCATTGATTTCTATGGGAGCCCTTTGCGAAGTGCTTCAGCAGTGTTTCTGAAGTCACCCCTGATTTTGATAAAAACGGGGAAAAGTGACTTCACAGAATTCGCTTCCAGGCTGCCTTTGATTGCACTGCGGATTGGTCTGGTCTGGAATGCAGCTTTGCTATTGCTCTGGTACTCCACTGCAAGTGCCCCAGGAGGAGGAGGAGGAGGCAGCCCCCGTCCCTTCCTTCCTGTGGGTGCCTGGCACCCATGGGAAGGGAAAGACGAGGAGGAGGCAGCCCCCCAGTCCCTTCCTTCCTGGGGATGATGCCCATCATCCCTGTGAAGGGAGGGAGCCGGAGGAGGCAGCCCTCCCAGTCCTTTCCTTCCAGGGATCCCTGTCACCCGCTGGAAAGGAGGGAGGAGGAGGGAGCCCCGCCCCCAACCCCTTCTCCTCATGGGGCGATTCGAATCGTTGAACCCTCCGGTGTGGTAATACAATGTGCTCTCACTCCCCTTTGCTTGAATCCGCATCACGTGACTTGCTTGGAATCGAAGTGACTTCGCTTGCCCCTCATTTCGGAAGGACAACAGAAAGGCAGACAGGTATGGTAAAACATCATGTTTTTAGCTCAATCTGCATTGCTAGACAGGAGTGACTCTGGATCTGGTGTGAAAAAACATCACACTTTGCATTACTAGAACAGGAGTGACTGCGGATCTCAGCTGCAAACCCCACCACATGTGAGAAGGTCCATGGAGAGAGAAATCCCAGAGGTACAAGTGGGGATCAGGAAAGGAAGAGGCACTGGGAACCACACTGCATGCAGTGCACCAGGGAATTCCAGAGAAAACTAGCATGTGCTTTATAGACTATAGCAAAGCCTTTGACATGAAAGGCTATGGAATGATGCCCTTAAAGACATGGGAGTGCCAACACATCTGATAGTCCTGATGAGGAATCTGTACTCGGGACGAGAGGCCACTGTCAGAGCAGAAGACGGAGAAACAGTGGTTCCCAATTGGCAAAGGAGTCAGACAAGGGATCCTTTCACCCTATCTGTTCAACTTGTATGCAGAACATATTATAAGAAAAGCAAGCTTGGACAGAAGCCTGAATGTCCTTCATTTTGAGCCTGGCTTAGAAGCATGAATGCACATTTCTATGTGTGTGCTTTTTAGCTTTTATTTTTGTCACGTCCTACACTTATTTCCTGAGTGTCCTCCATTCTGAGCCTGGCTTAGAGGCATGAATGTACGTTTCTATGAGTGCGCTTTTTAGCTTTTCTTTGGTCATGTCAGCTACCCCTGAATGTTTTCCATTAATTAACAATTTGTAAGCTGCTCTGAGAGCATTTTGGCTGAATAGCTGGGTATAAATATTCTAAATGAATAAATAAATAAATAAAGTACACTTATTAAATGAATGAATAAATAAAATACACTTGTTAAAATACAATAACAAAAACATCATTTTTAACCTGAGAGGACACCTCTCTATGAATCTCTAGGTCCTCTGGCGCAACTCTGTGTCAATGTCTGACAGATACTGGTCCTAGAACTGCACTGGAGGAGCTACAAAGGCCTAGTAGAGTATTCCCTCTAGGAATCTCTAGGTCTTTTGGTGCAACTTTCAGTTAAAGTTGACCATAGAGTTGTGCTGGAGGACCTAGATATTCCTAGAGAGAATCCGTGAACAATCAAATATGCAAATATGGGGGGGAAGAGTGTATAATAAGTGTATAATAAGTGCCTTTATTTTTATCTTGGTGGAGGGTTGGCGGTTATGTAATTTTATGATTTACTGTATAATGTATTTTTATCTTTTTTTATTGTAACCCCCCTCAATCCGTAAGGAGAAGTGGGCTAAAAATTATGATGATGATGATGATGATGATGATGATGATGATGATGATGATGACAAAGGAGGCTCCAAATGAGGCACAGCATTTTCTTGAGAGGAAAATTATTGTGACCAGCTTTTATTTATAGGAAACTGTAACTGTGAGGTAAGGAATAATAATAATAATAATGATAATAATAATAGTGAAAAATAATAATGAATAGTAATGTGAGGTCGGTGTATTTTGCAACCAGGTGGGGCTACTAAGGGGAGGAGCAGTGATTATAACGGTAGGAATAGAGGACAGAGCCCTTATGCCTCAGAGACTCTCCTGGGAGGCGAAGCGGGGCCAACACCTCCTCCCTCTCTTGCCCCCCCCCAAACTGCAGACATAATGGAACAGTCCAAAGGCTCCGCCTAAAGCCCAAAGGTAGCTCCCCATCACGTGACCGAAGAGAAGGAGGAGGCGGGGCGGTTCTCTCCTCCCCAATTGCCCACTTGGGTTGATGGACACCCGCGCCGCCCAATGGCTCCCTCCCGTGAGCAGCAAGGGGCGGGACTCGCCGCGAAGGAGGCGAAGGGATTCAGGAGGTGTGCGTGATTGGCAGCTCCTGGGCTCAATGGCTGAGCGGGGTTCCCCCATGGCTCCGCCCCCTTCCCCCCTCGGCTTTTGCTTGGGCGGGGAGGGAACAATGGGAGGAGGAGAAGGAGGGGGAGGCTGGAAAATGGCAGCGGCGACTGTGAGGAGGACGTTGCGGGGAAGAGGGGATGGCTGCGGCCGGAGGGAGCGGGCCTGGCTGCTGGTGCTGGCCTCCGCGTGCCTGGGTGAGTGCGAGCGAGGGACGGAGGGGCTTCGGGGAGGAAGGGAGGGAGCAGGGAGCCTCCTCTTCTCTTCCCTCTTCGCCTCCAGAGCCCAGGACGGAGGAAGGGGAGGCTCCTCCGGGGAAGAGCAGGCGCCGCAAGATGGAGGGGAAGGAAAGCAAGACACAGGGATGGAGGACGCCAGGAAGCTGAAAGGTCTCTCCTGACAGTCCTCCTCAAAATGGAGGGCGGGTTTTGTAGGTCATTGTTTCCAGGTGGGAAAGGAGGACCTCCGGCCGCCCTCATTGAAACCCCTGGCTTTCATTCCTCCTGGACAGAAGGTGGAAATGGAGGACAGGCCCTGGGAAAGGAGGACGCCTCTGGCCACCCTGCTCTGTGTGTGTGTTTTGGAGGCCCAGAGGTTCCCGTCCCCTGGCATTTTAGCCATGCTCAGAATGGAAGTGGAGGACAGGCCCTGGAAAAGGAGGACCCCATGGAAACCCCTGCT